>NC_081311.1:108289375-108598750 GCF_026419965.1 Kogia breviceps | reverse complement strand
TTTACTGGTGTATCACACCAAATTTGTTTGTGTTGTTTCTTCTCATTGCTCTCAGGCAATGTCCCAGAAGCCAACAAAACAAGGAGGATATCTGCAGTTCTGCTGGGAAAGACCTGAGGAATTCCAGACTGGGAGGTTTTTCTATTGGAGAGACTTGAAGTTCTCCATGGATCATGAATGAAGGGTTCATCAACACTACTAGTTAGTAGTAGAGACAAAACTAAACCCAGGGCTTCCCTGGTGGCACAGTGGTTAAGAATCTGCCTGCCAATGCAGGGGACACAGGTTCAAGCCCTGGCCCGGGAAGATCCCATATGCCGGCGGAGCAACTAAGCCCATGCGCCACAACTACTGAGCCTGCGCTCTAGGGCCCGTGAGTCACAACTACTGAGCCTGCACACCACAACTACTGAAGCCCACGTGCCTAGAACCTGTGCTCCACAACAAGAGAAGCCACAGCAATGAGAAACCTGTGCACCGCAATGAAGAGTAGTCCCTGCTCGCCGCAACCAGAGAATGCCCACATGCAGCAACCAAGACCCAAGGCAGACAAAAATAAATAAATTGATTTAAAAAAAAAACAAAACCCAAGTCAGACTTCTACTTTCAAATCTTTCAAATCACCTTCCTCCCAAGCCTCAGGAATTTATATTCCAATTTTGTGCCTTCCCATATTCAAAGCCTCTCTGGAGGCTGTGACCCAGGAATCCGGAAGAAAACTTGTATTGACTCATTCACCTACATGAATGCACCACTGAATCCCTCTTTTAGGCCTGTAATAAAAATTTCTGCTTGAGGCAGCTGCCATTTTTAGCACAACTGCTTGTGTGCACTTCAGACCTCACCACCTCATTTTCCCCCAGGACGTCTAGATTGAGATTTTCTGCCTTTCTGTCTGGCTGATGTGCTTGAATTCTTGAGCTTCATTTCTGTTGTTCTCCCCTTTTTGCCAAGTGCTGTAATTATGTTATTTCAAGCAGAGCTTGTCTGTTCCACTGTATAGCATGGAGGTCATCTCAGTGACACACTGATGCCCCGCAACTAAGAATTTTCAGACTGTGGTTTCAAATGCCCTCACTGACTTCCCTCTCAAGTCCTCCCATGGAATAGTTTAGTTGTAGGAGTTCTTATCCAATAAATGGGAATTCCACAGGAATTTTCTCTGGCTCCTAACTGAAAACTTGAAGTTTAAAGCCACCAAGGGAATGATCTGGGTCTACATGGGATAGTTTTTAGACAAGGTTGACCAGTAGTCTCTGCCCAGGAATCCCCTTTACACTGAGGGCATTCTTTCATCATCATAGTTAGCAGCTCCTGTCGTGAGAGACAACTTATTCTATGCAGACTTCTTCCTCTTCTTAGAGCTGTCTGGGACTGTCAGGTTGAGCGAAGATTTGAGCGCTGAGGGATTCAGCTGTGATCTGTCTGAAGGTGATTCTTGGACTAGAGTTGCATGAATCACTGCTCCAGAGACAGCTAAGTCCAGAAGTAAACACAGGATAAAGAGTATCTAAAAATTCAAAATACCCAAGGAACTGGCAGCACTGTGCAGAATGACTCTACTAATATTGCAGTATGGTGCAATGAGTTTGGATTTTAATTATTCCCATAAAAGATTGATTCTCTGTTTGCAGTACATTCTCCCACTGTGTAAAAATAGCTCTTCAGTCAAAGAATCGCAAAGCAGTTAATGTAGCTGGACTTGATTTCAGTGAGTCCTTGGCTAGTTAGTGACAATGGCTGTAGTACTAGATTAATGAGGCCAAGGTCAGGCGATCAATTTTCTTCTCCTATTCCACATCCAAAGATGGTCCCTTTTAACTTTCCTACACATGCATGCCAGGGACAAAAGGGAGATGGATACAGAAAGGGAAAGAAGGAAATCTGGAGCAGCAAATTTATCAGACATAACAGCATAAACAACTCAAAACATATGCAGAGGTCTCCTCTGACATTACTTCGAAAGGATGTTACTTTCCTACTTCTGTCTTACTCCTTCCCCGTATGTTTAAGAAGTTCATCTATACAACCTGCCAGAACTTTGTATGTAACACATTAAAAAATGAGAGCATGTTCATTCATTCATTCAACAAATATTTATTGATCATCTACTATGCTCCAAGCACTGCCCTAGGCTTTGGGAATATAGAACAAGGCCCTTGCCTCATGGACCTTTCATTCTACTGGGAGGAAACAGAAATAAACATATAAACACATATATAAATAACTTCAGATGGTGATAAATACTATGAGCACAATAAGATTATGGGATAGAGAATAACTGGTGTCAGTTAAGGGAGGTGTCTCAACATTAGTTTAAGAGGTGAGGGTAGGGCTCCCTGAGAAGCTAGACCTGAAAAGAAGGAAGTAGCCATCCAAAGACCAGGGGGAGATAATTCAAGGTAGAGACAAAGGCCTGAAACAGGGTCAAGTTGGCATGTTCGAGAGATATAAAGCTACGGTGGCAGGATCATAGTGAAAGAGGAAGAGCATGGTAGATGAGGTAGGAGAGGAAGGCCAAAGCCAAATCACGCAGCACCGGAAGACCATGGTAAGGAGTTTGCCTTCTATTACTAATTGTAAATCAAAGCCCCTGGAGAGTGGTGGTAGCCAGTGATGCCTGTCAATGATTCCCGCCTCCTGGTATTCACACACTTGGATTACTCCTTTCCATACTGTATCAGCATTTGTCTGTGTACAGTAGCACATAGCAGAAGGAATATGTGACTTCTGAGGTTAGATCAGGGTTTTGCAACCACAGCACTGTTGACACTGTAGGCCAGATAATTCTGTGTGTGTGTGTGTGTGTGTGTGTGTGTGTGTGTGCGCGTGCGTGCCCCCTAACCAACTGTCACAACCAAAAATATCTTCAAACCCTGCCAAATGTCCCAGGGGAGGACAGGGAGATGAAAGTCACCCCTGGTTGAGAGCCACTGAGGAAGACCTCGAAAGACAATGTACCTTCTGCCTTGTTCTCTCAGATCACTCATGCTGGGGGAAGTCAGCTGTCATGTTGTGACCACATTGAAGAGCCTTATAGAGAGGCCCATATGGCAAAGAACTGAGGCCTCCTGTCATAGCCGTGTGAGTGAGCTGTGTTAGAAGGATCCTCCAGCCCCAATCAATCGTTCAGATGATTGCAGTATCTTGACAGTGCCCTGAGAGTAGTCCCCTTGAGAGACACTGATCCAGAACCTCTCAGCTAAGCACCTCCTCAACTCCTGAGCCGTATTACTGTGAGATAACAGATTTCTGTTGCTTTCAGCTAGTTTTGTGGATAATTTGTTACACAACAGTAAGGAGGGTGTGTGGTTCTGCAGTGTGTTATGGTGTCTGCTGGACAACTTTAATTTAAGGAGCATTCTACACAGTTCCTAGTCAGTTCCTGCAGGATTAAGCCCCAGTTGCCTACTTTCAGTAACATACTTTTGGCACTGGTTTTCTCTCCTTGCCTATTTCATTTCCCAGACCCTCAACTCTGTTCCTTCTGGATCACGTCCCAAAGTAAATTACGTGAGCCAAGCCAATGTCACAGACTCTGCTACGCAGGTGAAACACCTTAAGGCTGTCCCAGTCACGTGGTCAGTAGCCTGCTGAGAGATGTAGGGCAGGGTCTTTCTTGAGGTTTACGATCACCACCTTCAGCCTCAGGATTTAGAAACAGGCCTGGGCTTGAGTCCTCGTTGTACTGCTGGCTTACTAAGTAATCTTAGATAAAACACATAACTTCTCTGTGACTCTCAGAGAAGAGCGTCTCAGTTCTCTCATCTATAAAATGTGAAAAATAAGAACATCACCCTCCTACAGTGTTGTGAAATAATGGATGTGATAATGAGGTGATTGATATGCATAGACTTGGTAGCCAGAATGTTAAGAGTGTGTGTAAATGTAAGTGTGAGTGTTCTTTATCTTACCAAGCCATCTCCAAGCCATAATTATTCCAAAGTACATTTATACAATACCATAGCCACTGGTCACATGTGGCTATTTAAATTTACATGAAATAAAATTAAATGGAATTTAAAATGCAATTCCTCAGTCACACTAACCACATCTCAAGTGCCCAATAGCCACATAGCACCAGTGGCTACTGTAGCATTTGATAGCAAGATATAGAACATTTCCATCATCACAGATAAGTCTACTGAACAGCAGTGTTCAGTGTTCTGATTGCCACAAAAGATGAGGCAGGGTGGGGAGGATGTCATGTCTCAAACTCTCTAAAGCTGTGACCATTAGTCAGCTATCCAGGAATTTTTCTCCTGGAAGCTTTCTACCCAGCTGAGCATCCAGGCGCATCTTGATGGTGCACGGGGCCTGGAGCCAGGATCTCTGGGCCTCCTCTGCTGGAGCCAGTTCAAAGCATGTGCCCCCTTGGTAGCGGAGCCACCACATCTCTAAGCAATGGAATGGTGCCTTCTCTCTCACTGGTGCGAGCGGTGGAGACTGGGCACTAAGAAAAAAGGAAGCAAGTCCAGCCACACTACAGAGCCACACACCCTCCTTATAGAACTCCCAACTTGGCCACAGGTACCTGCCACCTGCCTGAGAGACACAGCATGGAAGGCTAGCTACTGGCAGCCTGAGGGATTTAATAGTGGAAAGTCCACTAGGTCCTGATGCTATTCCCTCCTGGACTCTTGGAGGCTGCAATGATTTTCCACTGGGAGTGCTGAGGGGCCCACACACTTCTCCTGACCCACCTGTAAACCTGATAGGTGAAGGCAGCTTTGTTCCTGGTAGGGATGGGTCATGGGAAACTAAAGTGGAAAGATGACCTTCTGAGCCTCCCTTCGCTGCCAGCCCACTAGGTGCCTACTGCTCTCATGCGGGCCTGGATCCCACCTCTGCGCTCACACAGAATGTTAGCAGACTTGCTGATTTTCTGTCCTGACTTCCCCACCATCAGAATTTACCTATGTGTCTCAGTAATCCACAGTAATGGAAAAACGAGTAAAAATGTTACCCGCATCACGTCTAAAGTTAACAAAAATATTCTTGAGGTACAAAACGTTAATCCAAAACTTCCCCAAGAGGAAGTCTATTTGTTGATCTGAAAATAACCAATCCCTGTGAGAAATGCCTCTCATTGTACATCCACCTCCACCTCCCACCATACACACAGGCACGAAGAATGATCATGGAGACTAGAGAAGTCAAAAACAGCCCTCCCTATGGATAAACAACAAGCACAGAGATCTAGATTCAATATCCTGTGATGATAAACTGTAATGGAAAAGAATATTAAAAAAACAATGTATAGAGCTTCCTTGGTGGTGCAGTGGTTGAGAGTCCGCCTGCCGATGCAGGTGACACGGGTTCATGCCCCGGTCCGGGAGGATCCCACGTGCCGCGGAGCGGCTGGGCCCGTGAGCCATGGCTTCTGGGCCTGAGCGTCCGGAGCCTGTGCTCTGCAACGGGAGAGGCCACAACAGTGAGAGGCCCGCATACCGGAGAAAAACAAAACAAAACAAAACAAAAAAACACAATGTATATATAGGTATGACTGAATCACTTTGCTGTATAGCAGTAATGAACACAGCATTGTAAATCAACTATACTTCAATTAAAAAAATTTAATTCTGAACTGAATGGAAACTGAAAAAGAGAAAAAAATGAAATATGTAGCATAGTAAAAATACTGACTGCCACATAAATAAATAAAGATTTTAAAATATCCCCCTCTGAGGGTCAAGTGTGTTGACCCTGGCCTTAACCTGACCTCTAACAGGGGACCCAACTGCCCACCACACCTCACACACACAGGAAAAGGGAGATTTCAGCTCTTCTTGGCAAACACTCTGGATCTTCCTGCTACCTTTTCTCCTCATCTCTCACACTGTCACACTTGTGACATTTGACACCCTCTTGGATGTAATATGTTCTTCCTCCCTCCAATTTTCTTAGCTCTTTGTGACCACCTTACTTCTCAATCCCTGGCTCTGAGGAACTTTCCCAGCATGAACTCCCCACCTGACATCCCATGTGATTGGCCAAGGCCTGCAAAGTAAGGCTCACAGTATAACCGAGAAAAAGGAGTATATCAAGCAGACGCATAATCCAATAGGGGAGACATGGTTAGATCTGAGAGTCTTTCACATGACACCAACACCAAAAGCCATGGTAGAATTTTGAGTTTAAAAATTTTGGCTTTGGAGTCAGAAGGTCTGAGTTCAAATGATGACTTACTACGTAACAGGTGCAAAAGTACGATAGGCAAGTTACTAACCTCCTTATCCCTTACTTCCTCAACTGTGACACGTGACGATACCCCCTTCATGCTAGGATTAAAAGTGGGATAAAATATAAAAAGCATTTAGTATAGTGTCTTCCCCATAGTTAGTGACTAGATAATGACAGGAATAATTACCAGTATTATTACCTTATCAATATATTTATCATTATCATTATTACCCACTTAATTATCAGGACTTCTTGAAAACTGATTAGAATTAGCAATCTAAAGAGATGGAAGAAAGCCAAGATCTGTGTCCCTCTAAGAATAAAATCTGCCCTCTTGACTCAGGAGCCCCCCAGCTGCCAGGCCACAGTTGCTACCCAGAGAAATGATTAGACTTAAGTGACTATTTATTTTGCCACTTTTTTCCTGTTCTTCTCTTAAATGCTTCTGGAAATAGATGTTTATTTAATCAGCCAGCCAAGGGAAATTTCCCTTTATAACTCTCATGGAACTGAGGAATATAAAGAATGTGATCACTTACAAAACCAGGTGAAATGGCTCATTTTCCTGTAATTTTCACCACATGCTTAAGGCGATAGTTTCATGAACACAGCAAAGAGGATTAAACAGAAGGACGATTTGCTATTTTCTCAAACGGGTTTTTGCAGTGACACTTTGCAACAAGATAGAAATTATTTCTCAAGGAAAAAAAATTCTCATCTTCACACACAAACAAAAGAAAGAAAACCTCCACAAAAGTGACATTTTTCTTCCCTAGAAAGTGTCTTTCCTTCTATAAGACCTGCCTTTCACCTCTGCAGTCAGCTCCAGGTGTCAATAGAAAATGCTTTGGTGTCTCTACCTCCTGCAAACCATGAATCATTTCCAATCCCTGCAGAAATGAGAATTAACATCCTGAGTTTATGAGCTTGGCATTCATCTACAAAAACCAACCCTCACATTCGAATATAAATATTTCTGGACAAAAAAACAAGGCTTAGAGAAAAGAATCCCAAACTTCTCACGTGCTATTCCTCTCCACGCCTCTTCCTCAACCTTTAAAAACATGCACACACACAATTTAAGACCTTTTGTACTGGTTCGAAAAGCTACTGGCATCATAGAAAACACCAGACAAAGTAATTTGCTCTAACGAAGCCGTTCAAATGACTAGCCAGAGCAATTCACAACTGTACCTTTTGTCCTTCCGTTTTAATAGCCATGGCAGGGGTGTGTAGAAACCCTTTATCTGGAGAGATAAAGCGGGGGTCATTCCAAATACAGATTTCACACCACTTCAATGACATCCGTAGCCTCCAAATGAAAATGAATCTTCTTTGGCCTTTATGGCCAGTTAGTGGGCCTCCCATTCTTCGTGTGGTGTGGAGGACACCCAGATTTTTTCAACTTAGTGAGTGTGAATGAGGCACAAACCATGATAAAAACAAACACTCTCAAAATATATATTTACCAAGCCTGGACTCCTACTGCAGGGATTGATTACAGGGGTAAGCTGCCCAGGTTTGCTCCCCAAGAGTATTTAAAACTACAAAATGGCTAGCACCTTTCACTCCCTTCTTCATGAACAGCTTACCAAGAAGGCCAGTGGCTAACTGGCCTTGAGGACTCCCTTTGTCTTGCCCCTTAAAGTACTTAGTGATATCTTCAGGGAAGCCTGTGCCTTTCCTCTGGGAGCCAGGCCAATCTGGCAGAAGGATGGTTACTGGAGAAATCAACATGAGCATATTTTTTCATAAGCTGGCCAATTATATATTCTTATTGTTAATCTCACCTTGTGTCAAGCAACTGATTCATCTAAAACTAGGACTGTCAGATAAAAGACAGCACACACCCAGTTAAATTTGAATCTCAGATAAAACAAACATTTAGTATAAAAAGACCCATTGGGGGTATATTTATACTTAAAAATATTTGATTATCTGAAATTCAAACTTAACTGGGTGCCCTGTATTTTTACTTGCTAAATTTGGCAATCCTACTTGGAATCCCCTTGTAGCAGACTAAATTATTGTTCAAAGATATTCATGCCTCATCTTCAATGTGGGAGTTTAAATTTTCACTCCATCAAAATTTATCTATCTTAACCATGTAACTTGCTTCGGCTTCATGGTGGGTAGAGTGTGCTTCTTACCTTGAATTGGGTTTGGCTGTGTAAATTACCCTGATGAATGAGATGTTAGCAGATGTGACACAAGCAGAGGCTTGAACTGGATTTGTGTAGTTGGGCTTGATTTCTTGTACTTCTCCCATTACCATGTGCCAGGGAGCAGTTCAGGCCCCAAAATGAACACGTGTGGAACAGCCCTGAGCCCAGGCATCTTTGAGGAGTGAAGCACCATCAAATTCAGTGCTTGATGCAGAGCTACTCAGCCAAGACCAGCCTAGATCAGCCAACTCCTAGCCAACTTGTAGTGTTGCTTCAGGCACTGAATTTGGGGGTTGTTTGTTATGCAGCAGTAACGTAGCTTTTGCTAACTATGACACTACTAAAACTGGTGTTAAACATAGGAAAAAAATCTTTGTTTCCTTAAACAGCTTCTTAAAATAGCCAAAGCTTCCCTCCGGTCTTCAGTTGCTGTAGGTGCGGTAACCACAAAACGTTAAAGGATCTCTGCCAGGGCCCCTCTGGCAAAACACTGTGCCAAGGGTCAGAACAAGTAGGTTAAAATCCCACCTCTGCTATTTGCAAACTGTCTAATTGTGGGTAAAGGGATGAACCTCTGAGTATGTTAGCCTACCTATGATATGGGGGTAATTTCTATCCATCTGCTTACTAAAGTTAAAGTGAGTAACCAATGAGCCAATGTGTCAAAAGTGCTGTGGTAAATTGTAAAATTCTGAATGAGTATGTATGAAGCATTTAGAAACGTGTCTTGCATACAGTAAGTGCTGTATGTGTGCGTTTGCTAAATAAACAAGTCTGTACATACAGAAATGCATAGCTATCTCCACCAGAACAATCTTATCTACTCAACATTTTTAAGCACGTGCACTGTGCTAAGCATGGTAGATGATTATAGAGTAAGGAGGGTGTTAAGGCAACTGAGAGGAAGGTTGCCTAACCCAGACGGGCAGGTCAGGAAAAGCTTCACAGAAGAAGAAGATGTGGGATATTATTATTACATGCCATATTAAGTTAGTGATCTTTCTCCCTCACATGCACAGATGCTGGCTGCACAAACGATGTCATGGAATTTCCTTCTCCTTTGTAGGTTCTGAGACGTGGTCATTTCGACAATGACAGCAACAGCCCCTCCCTCGTCCCACTGTAGATAGTTATACTTTCCCAGCGTAAATATAAATGGGTATGGAGAAGAGGAAAGGAGAGAGAAAAAGCCACAAAAGTCCGTCAGAAACTCTATAAACTTCTGACTGAAGCTATCATTTTCAAGAAAGCTGGATTAACTTGTTTTGTCTGGCTTCGTTTTTGGTGGCATGAAACCCATTTTTCACGCAAAGGATGTGAACTTTTCAATTTATATTGTCTTTGATAAAGCTAAATGCAGGCTTTTATCTACCAAGGAAAAGAATCATTAATAAATTTTTCAGTCAAAATCTATTTATATAGCTATTGTCATTTTAAGCAGGGCTCCAGGCTTCATTACAGATACCAGAACTGCATTTCAAGGTGTGCCCCAAGATATGGGAAATTCAAACACGTGGAAATTCAAGAATGACTAACACCACTAATGGCCTTAATGAAGACAGAATATCAAAAAAAAAAAAAAGGGAAGGAAGGAAGGGAGGGATTTTTTTTGACAATTTTAAATACAGTTTTAATTAAGACATTGCATTTTCCACTTACTATACAGTGCTTGTAAAGTGCAATGTTATTTCCTTTCCCTGTGCACACACTGCATGTCCAAGTAACAAGAATGCCCAGTTTACTACAGCAGCTCAACTTTAAAACTGCCATGGAATTTGCTACAAATGTGGGTCCTTCAATGTTGTGTGGAACAATGTTATATCTATGCTAGGATGGCTTAATCAGCCTCTTCAATGGTGGGCTCAGAGGAGGCGCCACCAGATGCAGGAGCCCCACCACGAGGAAAGCCCTCGGGCACACCTCCTGGCACACCTCCTGCACTCCGGTACAGTTTGGCAATGATGGGGCTACAGACTTTTTCCAGCTCCTTCAGCTGATGTTCAGATTCTTCCTTCTCTGCAGTCTGGTTCTTATCGAGCCAGTTGATTATTTCATTACACTTATCAAGAATTTTCTGTTCGTCCTTATCATTAATCTTGCCTATTATTTGATAACAGTTGTACAGAAAAATCAATAAACATTTATTGAGAACCTATATACATTTAATGCTGGACACTTAAATCTAAATAAATTATGTTTCTCACTTAAATAAGAAAATATGTTAATAAAATGTTTCCTCCTTAAGGAGCTCACAGTCCCATGTAGGAAACAGACAGGCAGATGGACAAGATACAGGAACAGAAACTTGATAGAAACAGGGAAATTATGATACAGTAAGAATAACAGGCTATGGAGACACAGAGGACAGAGTAGTATAGAACTTAACAGAAGGATTTTACGGACAACATTCAATCAGGTACAATACTGGGATCTTATGGCGAAAGCTTTAGTGATTCAGCTAATAACATTATACCCTTCCCTTCCTAACAGAACCCTCCCCTGTTTAAGTAGCAAGCAGATTTCTGAGAAGACAGCTCTAGACCAAGGGAACGAGTCAAGTTTGTTCCGACCAGTCATGGCCATCCCGTTTCCCTTTGCCTGTGACTGTTTAGGAGCAACCACATGACCCGTTTCTAGACAATCAGCCATAAGACGAAACCTACTGGGCAGCTTCTGGGAAAATTCCTACCTGATTAATAAAATAGAAGAGGGCTCAAGAAAAAAAAGCCCTTGATCCACCACTTCTGTCTTTCTGCATCGGCATGTTGTCCTTCTACATAACATCCTACATCTTTTCCTCCCTAACAGAACCTAACCTGGCGGTTATAGCTGCTGCAACTCACATAACCATGAAAAGGAGACATCACTAGCCCTCTGAGGTTGGCAGAGGAAAAAGATGAGGACAAAAGATCGTCAAACCGCAGAGCCAATCCTGGAACCACCATCTCTAAACTTCCTGTTAAGTGAGATGAAAAATTCCCTCTATCAGTATCCTGTTGCTTGCACTTGAAAAATTCAAACTCAGAGTGCAGAGATGAATGAGACTCTGTCCCTGACATCATAGACTCACTGTCTAGTCAAGGAGCTTACAGTCTAGGGACATTTGGTATGGGTCTTGAGGTATGAGTAGGAACTTATCAGACAGCCTAATAAGGGGAGGAGGCATGGTAATCCAGGGAAATGCACAGAGCAGAAAAGATAAATAGGCAGCACATCATGAAGGGCTCAGGCCATACTAGGTGTTCAGGCTTTATCTTCCAGGCACTAAAAAGCCAGGATTTAAGCAGAGGTTAATTTAATAGAACTCACTCTGCCTGTAGTGTAAAAGCTGGATGGGAAAGAAGGCAGGCCAGAGAAAAGACACCAGTTAGTAGGCTGCCTAGTGGGGGTGAATTTAACACCTCCCTTGCCCAGGCCTTTTTGCTTTGCGGTGAGGTAAAGCTTAACTTTCCACACAGGTTAACCCAACTTCCTCTGACTTGGCCTGTCACTTTTCCTGCACTCAGTGATCTTCCACTGATATTAAGCAGTACTTGTCATTTAAATTCTTCTCTCAGAAAGTAATTAATTTACTTGGCTTTAGCATCAAGATCAGAACTCTAAGAAATCTGCCCTGCTTGGATGAATGACATAAACGAACAAACAAAAAAAATCAAAACCAACCAAAAAACAAAAAATAGGAACAATTCAAGGCTGAACTCTGTTTCTCCAGGGAAGCAAGGAAGCTTAGCAAAAAGAACACAGAACATGGACACAAAATCCAGAAGTTCTGCTGCTTATGAGCTTGGCAACTTAGATGAGTTATTAATGTCTCTCATCATCATTAGCTGCCCTGCCTGTGTAACTTAAAGGTTAGATAAGATAATCCTCCAGCATTTGAAAATTTCAGATTCTGTGATTCTAAGATGGGAATACTAATATTCATGAAAGCCTACTGTAGGTCATGTACTCTACTAAGCCGTTTACACATTTTATTTCATCTGATCCTACTACCAATCCTATGTGCGATATTATACCCGTTGTTCAGATGAGCAAACTGAAACCCACTGATACTGATGATCTATCACAACAAGAAGTAGCAGAACCGAGATCAGAACCCAGGCCCAACTGACCTCAAAACCAATGTCTGTGTTTTTAGTAACTTTTCTTCCATGATATTCTAAACGTACATATTAGTGTAGAAATTTTGGAAATACACAATTAATGTAAATAATCATACTGTGTTGTCTTAAATCTGTAATGAGAATTGTGAGATTATGCTGGTTTTTAGTTTCTTCTTTATGTCTCCACAAAAACATTTCATATTTTCTTTTTTTTTACTGTATGCAAATATTCTTTCATAGTTGACATCTAACACTTCATACAGCTTTGAACCATGTTTTGTTTACTAAATATCCTTCTGAACATTTGCTCTGTTATTAAAATCCTTCATAAATATTTTGTGGCTGCACCACATTTTTTAAACTACTCCCCTATTAGTAGATATTTAGGATAGATTTTCATGAGGTTTCTTTCTTTTTTTTTCTTTTGTGTTATGCGGGCCTCTCACTGCTGTGGCCTCTTCCGCTGCGGAGCACCTGCTCCGGACGCACAGGCCCAGCGGCCATGGCTCGCGGGCCCAGCCGCTCTGCAGCATGTGGGATCTTCCCGGACTGGGGCACGAACCCGTGTCCCCTGCATCGGCAGGCGGACTCTCGACCACTGCGCCACCAGGGAAGCCCGGGGTTTCTTTTTTAATATAAATAACACTTTGTCAAACATCTTTTGGATTTTGAGAAAATGATTTACAAAATTTATATTTTCCACAGCCCTGTTATATATTATCAATATGCTTTGCCATTTAAAAAAGTTTAAGCAATTCACCCTCACAAGCACTCTATCAAAGTGTCTACTGCATGCAGTCCTCCTGACATTTTTAAAATCTTTAACCATTATAGTCAAAAGTATCTTCTATTATCTTTGATTCTTAAAGAGGTTGACCATGTTTTCTGAGTTTATTATTTTGATTTCCTCTCTGATGAATGGGCTGTCCACTTTTTTATTAAGATCTCAGTGTTTTACTTATCAGTGGGCTCCTTATACATCAGCATCTTCACCCTATTGACTGTCGTGTACATTACCTGTACACCCAATGTAAGAATTTCTTGGTCTGCTTTTCCCACTGGTTCTATAGATCATAAATGTAATGGTGTGAACCAGACAAGCAGGAGGCTGTGGCCTGAAAAATTGACACAAAAGATTTTTTTAAATTTAGTTAATCTGTCCAGGGCACTCCATTGGCCTGCACTATGGTGACCAGAGGCTGTGATGCAGGTGATTAAGTTTGAAGGTTAAGGATTCCAGGAATCTCCTGTTAGTACATCTCCTAGGCCCTGAGATGATCACACTGCCTGTGGGAGCTGATGATTCCAAGCAGTTTGCCAGCAAGAGCTTGACCACCTTCACAGCAGGGCCCTGACTATCTAGGTCACTGCTTTCTGCCCCTACAGACTGGCCACAGCTGATGCGATGACAGTATTTCTCTCCATTCCATTTATGCAATGAAGTTCATTGACTTGCTCTCCTGTTTCTGTGAACCTTAACATTTTCCTTAATATCAGTGAGATACGACCTGAATGCCATTCGTTCTTTCATCCATTCATTCAAACAAATATTCATTGAACATTTGTTATTTGCCAGGCACTGTGATTGGCAATGAAGATAAAATAGTAAGCAAAAACAAACACAATCCCTAACCTCGTGGATTCTCATGAGAAGAAATGACATTAACCACATAATTAAGCAAGTAAAGGTGGCTGGAGCAGTGTCCTGGTGAAGCATAGAAGACATGGTTGAAGAGGTACACCTGAGTGGACCAAACACAGACTTGAGCAAAAAGAAGCCACTGACTGTGGTAACCACATTTGGGCTTTGGAAAGGTCACTCTGCTTGTTGGATGGGGTAAAATGTGGGGTTAGGTGAAATTAACATTTCAGAGAGGCACAGGAGAATATTTGGAGCCTAAATCGTGGTCTCAGAGAAGCGATAAGAGTAGCTCATACTACAGTAGACATAAAGATGGAGTTTCTTCATCTGCTCTTTGTTTCCTCCTATTCATCTGTTTTGTTGGACCAAGTCCCAAACACCGTAATAGTACCCCTGAGTAGGGAAAATGCACCAAGGGGAGGATAGGGACCTCCTATAAATACTATTTTAGCTATCACCTGAAGGACAAAACTGAATCTCAAGTGCCCTTTTTCCAGAGTGAACCTGGTGTTAAGAAGCCAGCTAGTCAATATATTAAGCCAATGAACTCCCACTCCATGTGGAGTTTTCTGACACCAAATACACCATTCCAACACCAAACAGTTCACCAATTCTCTGACTCCAACTGGGTGTCCTACAGTTTATTTCTGACAGTAACTACCCAGAGTTAGTGCAGACCCCTCAAGTTGAGAGTTCAGTCCCACAAGACTTGCCTCTCTCCAGATATCATTTGCAAGTCTTAGTTTTCCAGGTTCCTTGAACTTCTATCCAACTTGGCTACAAATTCAGGGCTCTTCACCACTCCTCCTTCAGACTTCATAATTGGCTAGAACAAGTTCCATAGTACAAGGTGCTATACTTATTACTACAGTTTACTATAAAGGCTACAAATGAAAGCTAGAAGAAGACGTACATAGTTTGAGGTCCAAAAGGGTCCTGAACACAGGAGCTTCCGTCCACATGGAGTTGCGGTGCACCATCCTCCCGGTAGGTGAGTATGTTCTCCAACTTGGAGGATCCCCAAACTCCACTGTTTAGGAGCTTTCATTTTGTAGGTAGAATTTATTAAAACATTGGTTAATGGTGATGGAACTCAATCTCAGGCCCTTCCCCATCTCTGGACTTGGAATAAAGTAGGAGCTGAAGATTCTGACCCTCTAATCACATGGCAGGTTTTTCTGGCGACCAGCCCCCATGAGCTAACTATTTTAGCTTACCTTTCACTTGAGTTATCTTGTTGGCCTACGATAGACATTCTTATCCAGGAAATTCCAAGGGCTTTAAGGCACTCTGTGCCAGGAACCAGTGACAAAGACCAAGTATTTATTTTTTTATTATGCCACACCCTTCTTTTCCCAGTACATTTTAATCCCTTCTTATTTGTAAGGCAAAACATTAAAAGCAAGTCTTTCTTCCAGACAGAAAAGTAACATCATACTGGGAATTCATACAATCATTCTCACATCTATTTGGGGTCTTTTAAAATGAATTATTTTTTAAAAAGGTAATTGTTAAGAACCTACTGTGTGCCAGATACTGTTCCAGGAGACGAGAATATAGCAATGGCAAAGATGGTCAAGATTTACACACCAAGAGAATTTACACTCTGCTGAAAAGACGGACATATTAACCTATGTACATGGACAAATGCATTTCTATTCATATTTATAATCTCAGGTAGTGGTTAGTGTTGTGAAGAACATAGGTAGGACAACTGGATATAAGAGGACAGTGGGGAACTATTTTAGACAGAGCAGGGGTCAGAGGAAGTCTTTCTGAGGAGGAGGAGACTTTTGGCTGAACCTTAAACCTTGAGAGGGAGGAAGCCACACAAAGACTTTGGGAAAGAGAATTTTACAGAAAGAGGAAGAGGGCTTCCCTGGTGGCGCAGTGGTTGAGAGTCCGCCTGCCGATGCAGGGGACACGGGTTCGTGCCCCGGTCTGGGAAGATCCCACATGCCGCGGAGCGGCTGGGTCCGTGAGCCATGGCAGCTGAGCCTGCGCGTCCGGAGCCTGTGCTCCGCAACGGGAGAGGCCACAACAGTGAGAGGCCCGTGTACCGCAAAAGATAAATAAATAAATTAAGAGGAAGAGAAAGTGCAAGAGATTTGTATTTGTCAGGCTGTGGTTATAGCTATAACAAACCGCCCATGGAACTGGATGGGTGTATTGTGTCAGGAGGGTAGACAGTATGTGGGGTAAAAAAGGTCAAAGGCTGATGGATTTGGGGAAGGAAATATGAGGACGGCAACCATTATTTTCAATGAAGAATAAGATATTTATCATCTGAGAGAGGCTTGTAGAAATGAGGCAGGAAGTTTATGTAGAGAAAAGTGTAAAGATCATATACTAAGAAAAGGGGCTGCACCAGGGAATTGTGCCAGACTGTCCGGCAGAGCCTGGTGCCCATGTGAGATATGTGTTTATGAAGTGAGACCAGTCTACCCTGTTTGGAAATGTTCTCCAGCACTGCGCATCCACTTGGGTGCAGGCACAGAGTAGGAGGGTATGGATTTCACTAGGCCAGGGTTTAATCAGATGAGTTTAAAGGGGGCAGCAGGCAAAGAAGGATGGGTGCTGTGTAATTAGGAAATTGGCCCATCAAAAGAGAGGTCAGCCTTTGTTCTGACATCTGAGAGCAAACTCCAAACCCTTGGAATTTCCTCAATGACAGGAATGTCTTTTGTTATTCATGGTGGGCCCCTCAGACCACACCTAAGAGTTTATAGAAAGAAGATAGCTTAGGGTGGGACTGGTCACATCTGATAAGACTGGACAGGGGACTGGCCATTGCAGGAAAACCAAGTGTGTGTTTACAAAGCAAGGGCTTTGTGTCATATGCTATCAAATGAACTTGAGGCAGACTTTAACCACCTGGGCAGTCAATCAATCAATCATTTCTACATAATAAAGCTCCAGCAAAAACTCTAAACTCCAAAGCTTTGATGAGCTTTCTAAGTTGGCAATACTCCATGGGTATTATCACATATCAATGCCGGACCTCTGTGTTTGGAGCCCTACCAGACTCTGCGCAATGAGTCTCTTCCCCCAGCCGATTTTATGATCCTTTCCTTGTAATAAACATAACTATGAGCATAATAGCTTTCAGTGAGTTCTGTGAGTCTGTCCAGCAAATTTTCAAACCTGAGGATGGCTTTGGAGACCCCTCTGTTACAGGTTGAATTGTGTGTCCCCCCCCAAATTCATATGTTGAAATCCTAACTCTCAGGACCTCAGAATGTGACGTTATTTAGAAATTGGGTCATTGAAGACGTAATTAGTGAATTTAAGGTAAAGCCATGCTGGAATAGGGTAGGCCTCTAATCCAATATGACTGGTGTCCGTATAATGAGGAGAAATTTGGACACACAGGCAGAATGTCATATGAAGATAAAGGCAGAGATTGGAGTGATGCTTCTGTAAGCCAAGGAATGTCAAAGATGGCCAGCAAAGCACTAGAAGCCAGGATAGAGGCACGGAACAGATTCTCCCTCACCACGCTGACAACGATTCTATCCTCCCAACACCTTGATCTTGGACTTCTAGCCTCCAGGACTGTGAGACAATAAATATATGCTGTTTAAGCCACCCAGTCTGTGGTATTTTGTTATAGCAGCTCTAAGAAACATCCCCAAGTTGGTGATAGAAGTTTTGGGCAGACTTGGCAGTCCAGAGCATGAGGCCCTTAATGTCACAATTTGGTTGACTCCAGGGAGGTGTCCAGGCTAGATACAGAAGGATGTGATGACATGTGGAAACATGGATGGTGAGAAAATAGTAAGGACAACCGATTAAAGGTCTCAGCGTGGTTAAAGAATTACTGTACTTGGGAGATTCAAAGAGTGAGATGGAAATGTAGGGTTGGTGATCAGAGGGTAATCTCACAATCCCAATCTTACAAGAGATTTGGGAGGTGGTGCAGTTATTGGTATTTACAAAGTGTAGCACGAGACCAGGGGAAAGTGAGGCTGAAGTGGAGGAGAAGAAGTCACCATCAGAGAAAAGGAACCAAGAGAACCAGTGTTGACTGATCATCTACATAGATGCTGAAGTTCCCAATAATGATGACAGGAATAGTAGAGAAGAAGGGAGAGGCTTGGCATCATATTCTTCTGTGAATAAGAGGGAACAACTCAGGTGTCCATGGGTGCAAACTAAAAGAAAGGCTATTGGGTCTGATGACAGGCTTTCGTGGAAGCTGAGCAACGACTGAAAGAGGACTAAAAATGGCTTGAAAGTGTCAATGAGAAGGGATCAAGAATGATACCCACCCACCTCCAAGTCCTAGTACAAGGGAGGTCCTGCCTTGTACTGGATTATGAATTTATTCATAATTCATATACCTGTAGATTGGGAATCTGATACTCAGAGTATATACTGAGCATATACCCTCTAACCCTGTAGATTAGAGATAACCAAAGTGGTATTTTCAAAAAGACCCTGTCTGTTCTAAGCATAAAAGTTATGTGGGGACTCCGGACATCTAAGACATGAAAGAGAGAAAAAACAGCACACTTTACACAGCTAGAAAGTTGAAGAGCTTGGATTTGAACTCTGTTCTCTGTGGCTCCAGATGTGACAACTTTACAAACAGAAACAACTGTTGCCCTTCCTTGGGAAGAATTACACTTCCCCAACTCACTGATGTCAGGCTTTGGTCAAAAAGATGTGAGGAGAATTAATGTGCATCACTTCCCTGCAGAAGTTTTAGGTCCAGTGTGTCATCACGGTGTTCTCTTTTCCCTCTGCCGTAAGACCAGCGATGTTCTAGAGAAAGGCAGCTCCATCGGTCTAGGTCCCAGAGGAGGACCATCTGGAGCAGAGGCTCAGATAATTGCAAATGACACCCAGCATGAATGCAAAAATACAATAAATGTTGGTTGTTGAAAACCACAGAGACCTTGGAGTCACTTGTTATGGCTGCCATAGCCTAGCCTATCCTAACTGATACAGGGAGGAATCTAGGATTACCTGAGGTTCCAAGATTGGGTACCTAGATAGGTGGAAATCCCACTCACTAAGCCTGCAAATAAAGGAGGAGAAAGCAATTTTCCCCAAAATGCTGTTTCTCCACCAGCCTGGGCTTCCTGATAACTATTTGCAACTTTTCCCCACAGCTTAGTCATTCTGTGAATGAACTTTGCAGTAGTAACTCTCCACATTGGAAGTAGCCCTCAAATGGTACCCCTGACATTCTACCCCAGTAGCAATCTCCCTCCAGCTTTACTGGGGATGCCGGGGTGGGGGAGGGGATGGTAGGGGTATTTGTACATGCCCAGAGGTCACAGGAAAATGTCCTACTGCTCTCCAGAAAAATTTTTACAATGTTGACACAACAAAAAGGGACTTCCTAGCAGCTAGATAACACAATAAGTATATTCCCATGGCCTGGAACAAGTCATTTTAAGACACACATTGTTTAGACTACAAGCTCCTGACAACTTCGCTTGTTTCTATTACACTTTACTAGTTTATTCCTGCTCAGACAGCCAGAAAAATAATAGGAACAGAACAAAGCCTCATTTCATCTAGAGTTATATCCTCCTTCTTCAGTTTTTCCCAGCAACCATTTTCTTGTATCCTACGGCAAGAGTTTACTGAGATAACAGCCCAGAAGGTAGAACCCTCATGCATGCATTTGTAACGTCATCCCACATCCTTTCCTGAGTGTGAATGATAATGGCTCCTTCATTAAACTTATCTCCAGAACCCACGGAGGATGCACCTGTTAGTCACTAGCCTATTTGTTCAGTTCTTGCTCCTCTCAGCCTTCCTTTATTTTGTTTCTTTATCAAAGGCCTGTTGGAGGAGTTGAACATTCAAGCCCAATGTGCAGCTGAGAACACTAGGTTACCCTTCCCTCTTTCAGATGCAGCTGCCACGCTGCAGTAGGAGGCTGAGGGGAAGGACCCGCTCTCAGAGACTCCTCAGGAGTAAACCCCAAGGTGAGCTCTGTTCAGACTTTTACCGTCACTGCCTTGCTTGACAATAATGGTCCCTTAAGTGCTCCCAGTCTCCCGTCACAACCCATCCAATTGATCCATCATCCGCCATGCAGCAAGAGAAAGCGTTCTAAGATACAAATCAGATCACACCTCTGTCCTGCTTGGAATCCTTCTGCAGATGCCCATGAGGGAGAAAGTTAAGTACTCATTCTTTAGCACTTATACAAAGCCCCTCACCGTCTCTCCTCAGGCTAATTTTCTAGATTTTTCCTTCTGCGCGTTGCTCTCTTTGCATAGAGTTTAAGTCTTTCCTACCTGGAAAACTCTTTTTGTATCTTTCAAATCCAAACCCTTCTCCGGAAGCTACTCCACGCATGCCACACCCCACCCCATCTCATATTCCATCCCAACCTCAGTGGGGTAAAGGGCTGCCTCACCATGGTTCTATTACTGCACCCAGTTATAGTCTCACGACTTCTTAGATGGTGTCATTTCCAACCAATTTTTATATTCACAAGAGAAAAGAACCATCTTATTCTAGCATGAGTGTAGTGTCCAACATATAAACAGGCTTCATTTCTGTTTACAAGCATTTATAGTGTGAAGTGGTAGGAATCAAAGATAAGGAAGTCTCAGTCCTTGCTGTAGAGAAACAGGCAGAACTGTAGGGCAAACAAGCACATTCACAAATAACTGTATTATGTAATAAATAAAACTACATCACAAGAGGTCCATATATCTTTCTTAAAGAAAAAGGTGAATGAACCAAAGAACAGTTAGGAGGAATTAAGACCTTATCACTGGCTTTGTTTGGAGATTAAAAATGGTTTAAGGAGATGCCTATGGGTGCCAAATGGACAAAGTGTGGACTTGTGATGGCTAATTTCATGTTGCAATTTGACTGTGCCAGAGTGTCAAAATATTTGATCAAGCATTAATTTGGGTGTTTCCTTTGCAGTGTTTTTGGATGAGATTAACATTTAATTTTTTTAACATCTTTATTGGAGTATGATAGCCTTACAGTGTTGTGTTAGTTTCTGCTGTATAACAAAGTGAATCAGCTATATGTATACTTATATCCCTATATTCCCTCGCTCTTAGGTCACCCTCCCCACCTCCTTATCCCACTTATCCCTTATCCCCTTATCCCTCCTTATCCCAGTCTGTATGTGCCCCTAGGTTTTCTGGTAACATCTTTAGGATTCTCTATGTATAGTATCATGTCATGCCAACAGTGACAGTTTTACGTCTTTTCTGATTTGGATTCCTTTTATTTCTTTTTCTTCTCTGATTATTGTGGCTAAAACTTCCAAAACTATATTGAATAACAGTGGTGAGAGTGGGCAACCTTGTCTTGTTCCTGATCTTAGAGGAAATGGTTTCAGTTCTTCACCACTGAGAATGATGTTGGCTGTGGGTTTGTCATATATGGCCTTTATTATGTTGAGGTTGGTTCCCTCTATGCCTACTTTCTGGAGGGTTTTTAACATATATGGGTGTTGAATTCTGTCACAAGCTTTTTCTGTATCTACTGAGATGATCATATGGTTTTTATTCTTCAGTTTGTTAATATGGTGTATCACACTGATTGATTTGCATATATTGAAGAATCCTTGCATTCCTGGGATAAATCCCACTTGATCATGGTGTATGATCCTTCTAATGTGCTGTGGGATTCTGTTTACTAGTATTTTGTCCAGAATTTTTGCATCTATGTTCATCAGAGATATTGGCCTGTAATTTTCTTTTTTGTGTGACATCTTTTTCTGGTTTTGGTATCAGGGTGATGGTGGCCTCGTAGAATGAGTTTGGGAGTGTTCCTCCCTCTGTTATCTTTTGGAAGAGTTTGAGAAGGATAGGTGTTAGGTCTTCTCCAAATGTTTGATAGAATTCGCCTTTGAAGCCATCTGGTCCTGGGCTTTTGTTTCTTGGAAGATTTTTAATCACAGTTACAATTTCAGTGCTTGTGACTGGTCTGTTTATATTTACTATTTCTTCCTTGTTCAGTCTCAGAAGGTTGTGCTTTTCTAAGAATGTGTCCATTTCTTCCAGATTGTCTATTTTCTTGGCATATAGTGACTTGTATTAATCTCTCCTGATTCTTTGTATTTCTGCACTATCAGTTGTTACTTCTCCTTTTTCATTTCTAATTCTATTGATTTGAGTCTTCTCCCTTTTTTTTTTCTTGATGAGTCTGGCTAAAGGTTTATCAATTTTGTTTATCTTCTCAAAGAACCAGCTTTTAGTTTTACTGATCTTTGCTATTGTTTCCTTCATTTCTGATCTGATCTTTATGATTTCTTTCCTTCTGCTAAATTTGGGAGCTTTTTGCTCTTCTTTCTCTAATTGCTTTAGGGGTAAGGTTAGGTTGCTTGAGATTTTTCTTGTTTCTTGAGGTAGGGTTATATTGCTTTAAACCTTCTTCTTAGAACTACTTTTGCTGCATCCCATAGGTTTTGGGTTGTTGTGTTTTCATTGTCATTTGTTTCTAGGTATTTTTTTATTTCCACTTTGATTTCTTCAGTGATCTCTTGGTTATTTAGTAGCGTATTGTTTAGCCTCCGTGTGTTTGTATTTTTTACAGTTTTTTTCTGTAATTGATATCTAGTCTCATAGTGTTGTGGTCAGAAAAGATATCTGATACAATTTCAATTTTCTTAAATTTACCAAGACTTGATTTGTGACCCAAGATATGGTCTATCCTGGAGAATATTCCATAAGCACTTGAGAAGAAAGTGTATTCTGTTGTATTTGGATGGAATGTCCTATAAATATCAATTAAGTCCATCTTGTTTAATGTGTCATTTAAAGCTTGTGTTTCCTTATTTATTTTCATTTTGGATGATCTGTCCATTGGTGAAAGTGGGGTGTTAAAGTCCCCTATGATTGTGTTACTGTTGATTTCCCCTTTTATGGCTGTTAGCATTTGCCTTATGTATTGAGGTGCTCCTACGATGAGTGGATATATATTTATAAAATTGTTATATCTTATTCTTGGGTTGATCCCTTGATCAATATGTAGTGCCCTTCTTTGTCTCTTGTAGTAGTCTTTATTTTAAAGTCTTTTTTATTTGATATGAGAATTGCTACTCCAGCTTTCTTTTGATTTCCATTTGCATGGAATATCTTTTTCCATCCCCTCACTTTCAGTCTATATGTGTCCCTAGGTCTGAAGTGGGTCTCTGATAGACAGCATATGCATGGGTCTTGTTTTTGTATCCATTCAGCCAGTCTATGTCTTCTGGTTGGAGCATTTAATCCATTTACATTTAAGTTAATTATCGATATGTATGTTCCTATTACCATTTTCTTAATTGTTTTGGGTTTGTTATTGTAGGTCATTTCCTTCTTTTGTGTTTCCCGTTTAGAGAAGTTCCTTTAGCATTTGTTGTAAAGCTCGTTTGGTGGTGCTGAGTTCTCTTAGCTTTTGTTTGTCTGTAAAGCTTTTAGATTTCTCCATCAAATCTGAATGAGATCCTTGCTGGGTAGAGTAATCTTGGTTGTAGGTTTTGCCTTTTCATCATTTTAAATAGGTCCTGCCACTCCCTTCTGGCTTGCAGAGTTTCTGCTGAAAGATCAGCTGTTAACCTTATGGGGATTTCCTTCCATGTTATTTGTTGCTTTTCTGTTGCTGTTTTCAATATTTTTTCTTTGTATTTAATTTTTGATAGTTTGATTAATATGTGTCTTGGCTTGTTTTTTTTTTTGGATTTATCCTGTATGGGACTCTTTGTGCTTCCTGGAATTGGGTGGCTATTTCCTTTCCCATGTTAGGGAAGTTTTCAACTATAATCTCTTCAAATATTTTCTCAGACCCTTTCTTTTTCTCTTCTTCCTCTTGGACCCCTATAGTTTGAATGTTTGTGCATTTAATGTTGTCCCAGATATCTCTGACACTGTCCTCAATTCTTTTCATTCTTTTTTCTTTATTCTGATCCCTGGCAGTTATTTCTACCATTTTATCTTCCAGCTCACTTACCCATTTTTCTACCTCAGTTATTCTGTTATTGATTCCTTCTAGAGTATTTTTAATTTCAGTAATTGTGTTGCTCATCACTGTTTGTTTGCTCTTTAGTTCTTCTAGATCCTGTTAAATGTTTCTTATATTTTCTCCATTCTGTTTCCAAGATTTTGGATCATCTTTACTATGATTACTCTGAATTCTTTTTCAGGTAGGTTGCCTATTTTGTCTTCATTTATTTGGTCTTGTATGTTTTTACCTTGCTCCTTTTTCTATAACAAATTTTTTTGTCTTTTTTTTTTTTTTTTTTTGGATGGGTGGTGCTGTATTCCTGTCTTACTGGTTGTTTGGCCTAACATGTCCAGCACTGGAGTTTGCAGGCAGTTGGATAGAGCTGGGTCTTGGGGCTGTAATGAGGACCTCTGGGAGGCCTCACTCTGACTGATATTCCCTGGGGTCTGAGGTTCTGTTAGTCCAGAGGTTTGGACTCAGAGCTTCCACCACAGGAGCTTGGGCCCAACCTCCGGCCTGGGAACCAAGATCCCACAAGCTTTGTGGAATGGTGGGGGGAATAAAAAAGGAAGTAAGAAAGAAAAAGGAGCAGTACAATATCAAAGAATAAAAAGCAAAATAGGGCTTACCTGGTGGCGCAGTGGTTGAGAATCCGCCTGCCGATGCAGGAGACACGGGTTCGTGCCCTGGTCCGGGAAGATCCCACATGCCGCGGAGCAACTAAGCCCGTGAGCCATGGCCGCTGAGCCTGCGCGTCCGGAGCCTGTGCTCCGCAACGGGAGAGGCCACAACAGTGAGAGGCCCGCATACCGCAAAAAAAAAAAAAAAAAAAAAAAAAAAAAAAAAGCAAAATAAAATTAGAAAGATAAAAAATATATTAGGAAAAATAAAACTATAATTGAAACAACTGCAGTAAGGTAAAATAAAACCACAACAGAAAAAAGAAAAAAAAGGGGGGGGGGGAAAACAAGCCTAAAGGAAAGATCACTAACAAAGTATAAAGAATAAAATAAAATTAGAAAAACAAAATATTTATTAGGAAAAATAAAAATATAAAAGAATCAACAAGGTAAAACAGAACCCCAAGTTAAAAGAGGAAAAAAGAAAAAAAATTCCACCCCCCCCTTATTTTTTTTTAATTTTATTTTTTGTCCACACCATGCGGCATGTGGAATCTTAGTCCCCTGACGAGGAATTAAACCTGCACCCCCTGCATTGGAAGCGCAGAGTCTTTTTTTTGGCTGCATTGGGTCTTTGTTGATGCACATGGGCTTTCTGTAGTTGCGGCAAGAGGGGGCTACTCTTCGTTGAGGTGCATGCGCTTCTCATTGCGGTGGCTTCTCTTATTGCGCAGCACAGGCTCTAGGCGTGCGGGCTTCAGTAGTTGTTGCTCAAGGGCTTAGTTGCTCCACGGCATGTAGGATCCTTCTGAAACAGGGATCAAACCCATGTCCCCTGCATTGGCAGGTGGATTCTTAACCACTGCACCACCAGGGAAGTTCTCAGAAGCACAGTCTTAATCACTGGACCAGCAGGGAAGTCCCTAACATTTAAATTGGTAGACTGAGTAAAGAAGATTGCCCTCCCTAATGTGAGTGGGCCTCATCTAATCAGTTGAAGGCTTGAATAGAATAAAAAGATTGACTCTCCCTCAAGGAAGAGAGAATTATTTCCTGCCTGTCTCTGAACTAGGACACTGGCTTTTTTCCCGGCTTTGGACTCAAATGGAGACACTGGCTCTTCCTGAATCTCAAGTGTGCCAGCCTTCAGACCCAAACTACATCACCAGTTTTCCTGGTTCTCAGGTCTTTGGATTCAGACTGGAACTAATCATCAGCTCTCCTGGGTCTCCGAGCTTGCTGACTCACCCTGAAGATATTGGAATTTGCCCTCTTCCATAATTGCATGAGCAAGTTTCTTATAATAAATCTTTTTATCAAGGGATTTATGCATGTAAATATGTGTGTGTGTGTGTGTGTGTGTGTGTGTGTGTGTGTGTGTGTGTGTGTGTGTGTGTTGGTTTTGTTTCTCTGGAGAAACCTGACAAATACATTCTCTTACAGTGATAATAATAAAGACAGTGTTACTTAATCAGAGCTTGGGCTCTTTAGCCAGATGGCATGGATGCAAATCCCAGCCCTACCACTGATTAGCTTTGTAACCTTGGACAAGCTATTTAATCATTCCAAGCCCTGAGATCCTCATTTGTAAAGTGGGGATAACACTGGTGCCTACTTCATGTGGTTGTTAGTATAAGATTAAATATGCAAGTACACAAGAAAAGCATAGAACAATGTTTGGGACATACTAAGTACGCAATAAACATTAATGATTAGCTTTCCAGGCATCAGCATTTATTGTTAACCCACTAAAATGGTCACTATGCCATCTACTATACAAACAAGGCTCCTTGAATCTACACAACTCTACTACAGAGACATTCATGTTGACATTAGAGTTGAGGCTTGAACTGTGGTCTGGCTGACTCAAACCTAAGTGTAACCCTGCTCTGTCCTCCACCATCAGATTAGCTCTGCCAACCCTGGAGCAGAGGCCAAGGATGTGATGCAGACCTGGGGCCTGAGGACAGTGGGGCAATAAGAGAGCAAATCATGGGGGAGGGATGGACTGGGAGTTTGGGGTTAGTAGACGCAAACTATTATGTATCGAATGGATGGACCACAAGGTCCTACTATATAGCACAGGAACTATAGTCAATATCCTGGAATAAACCATAATGGAAAAGAATATGAAAAAGAATGTATATATATGTATAACTGAGGCACTTTGCTGTACCACAGAAATTAACACAACATTGTAAATCAACTATACTTCAGGAAAAAAAAAAAAGAGAGAGTGAATCAGAAAACCCATACCAAACAAACAAGCTGAACACTGCCTCTCCCTTTCACAGAGCTCTGACTACTTAAGATTCAACACCTCTTCCCGTGTCCTGTTCCATTTTCACAATTTTACTTCCCAGTAGAAGTCAGTATCGATGTTTCTTAACATGTTCCAGTTACTTTTAGTTTGTGAAAATAAAAAGACAAGAAAAAAAATACACTGCCAATGATATCCTTCATTGTTTGTTTACATTAATGCACCTAAATGATTTTTTTCTCCAGAAATTAGAAAAATAAAAGCCTATCCCCAAGCAGGCACCTCTGGGCTTGGACAACACATTGCAGAGGGTCTCCACTTGGAATTGCTGTCTTCATCCTGGGGACCTCCTCTTTGGGAGATCCTTGAGGGAACAAGGGGTGAGTTGGGCTCTCTAGAAAACTCCAAGGGAACAGGGTAGGATGACATGTGCACCGTGGGGACACCTGGCTCCCCATCCTTGTCTTCAACAAGAGTTTGCAAAACACTTTCCACAAATGTATTACCAAGGGCTTCTCTCCTCACGCAGATATGTCCCTGACCTTCTGGCTTTGGAATGCTAGCTTTGAGCAATTTTTATATTAGCGATGGTGGGTTTTAGCTAAGACGCAAACTTGTCACCTGTGCTGGTGCTCTCTGTGACAGCGCAAACCTTGGTGTGACAGCTGGGGTGCAATGTCAGCAGCCAAAGGGGGACTCTGGGCTTCAGAGAACAAGCCTGGAACCCCGGCCTCATTAGCCCAGCACCCACCACCCCAGCAGGAGCCACTGGGGCCACTTTGTGACACTTTCCTCTGAGTTTTTACCTTCTCCCCCAACTTCCCATGCCTTGCACTCTTTCTCAGTCCTTCTCTCCATTTTCCTTCCCCCAAGGCCACTTGCAAAATCACTACCTAGAAGGCTGGCCTCCTCAACCTACAGGGGAGCCAGCCTTGTCATTAGGCCAAGAAGCCGAGATAGTGGTCTTTAAAAATAATTTGGTTTTTTTGGCAAGCACACTCCCGAAAGGACTTTTTTTCCCCCTTAATTTTGTATCTCCTCAAAGTTTTAAGTTTACATTTAACATGTTTATCATATGTTTAACAGTTGAACAGTATGTGATTGCCTGTATATTGAATGTGTGCTTTAAATATATTTTCATTAAAACCTTGGAGCTGCAGACTTTGCTCATTTAATCCACAGAAAATGTCTTCCATGTAACCTAATAGGCAAGGGGGTCTTCACTGTCAAACCAGTCAGCCAAACTGAGTGCATTCTAACAAAACGTGTGCTTTATTTTAAAAAATTCACCCCAATAGGTTAGTAAGCGTCCCCACGACAAACATCCCATTTCTGAACTCTCAGTTTAAGACAGATAAGATAGATGGATCAAGCAATGGACAGATATGTAGAGAGCTGGGGAGGAAGGGAGGGAAGGAGGGAGGAAGATAGATGGATGGATGGATGGGTGTCTGGCCATGATTCTGAAACCAGCTCCCTTCAATACTTCTTAGCTGAACTCTTTCCCAAGATTCTCTCTCAGGAGCTATACTTTCCCAAATTACCCCTCTTTTTTAGAGATGAAGAGATTTTTACACCTGGAAAAAGAATAATAATAAAATTGAGTATAAGATAGAGATATGGTTTCTTTCAAAGAGGGGACAAGGGTACTTGTAAAAGGGAGGGGTGAGTTCTCAGGCAGACCAGTTTTAAGAACAAGGCCACATGGAGGCTGAGGATCTCAAGAATCGCTCCCCTATCACTCACATACCCAGGTTCAAAAAGCTACATCCTTCTATCAGTCTGGGTCCTACATTATTACAATGGGCACGTAGCAGAAATGAGAAATCAATGTTTGCTGTATTAAGCCTCTGAGACTTTGGAGATGTTTCTTACCACAGAATAAACCAGTCTAACCTGACTGAAACATAGGTAATAAAGCCAATGTTCAAATTGGGTCCCTACCTATACTTGTGTCTACATTTCAATTGATATGAAACTCAGCCATTTGAAGAAGATGATTTATGGTCCAATATTCTCTATCCATCCAAATCTTACCCACTCGTTAGGGCCCAGATTTCCTGTATTTGCCTTAGTATCTTCCTTTTCTCTCGCATCTCAAAATATACTTTTTTCTCCTCTGAACACAGGCATTTACCTGAAGATGCAACACAAATGCCTCCAGAAGCCAGGAAGGCAACATAAATGGATAACTGGGAAAACTGGAGAGAACTTGTCTACCCTAAAGGCATCCCAATTTAATTAAAACAAGGCAAGAGGGGGGAAAAAAAAGCACTATGCCAGACAAAATAACTATAGCTCTGGTCTGCCAGGTCGTGACCTTGGTAGAATTCATAATAAATCCATTTCTTTCACTGATGTTTTAAATGACTATTTTGAGCTTTCACCATGTCTTGATCGATAGCAATGAATACAAAGTATTTAACTTTTATAAGTAGTTTACTGTTTATCTCTCCAGCCAGAGTGTAAGTTCCCTGATGGCAAGGATTAGCTCACCTCAACAGTTTTTTATATAGATTCTGATACAGTGCTTTAACATTGTGAGGGGTGGAGTCAAGATGGTGGCATGGGAGGACGTGCAGTTCAAATCTCCCCACAACCAGGTCACCTGCCTGATGCTGCTAGGGGACCTCAACACCCAAGGACATGGCAGGAATACCTGAGCAACCACATAGGACATGGGGGGAGAGAGGGGGGAGAAGTGGAAGATGGACAGTACCAGTGCCCCTGAGGGGTGGATGGGAGATGGGAGGGGTTCCCACATCTGGAGGGACCCTCAGAGGCAGGAGAATCAGGGAGGAGCAAGCCTAGTGTTTCCTCTGCCCAACTGGGCCCCAGGAAGCCTGCTGCGCTCCCAAGTTCTGGTCCTCCATTCTTTGCGGCCCCCTCCAGACCGTGTAGGTCCTAGGGGCATAGGAGGGAGAGAGGAGGCGGGAAGAGGAGGAGAGGTGGATTGGGGGGGACCCTCCAAGACTGGAGGATCTGGGGAGGTGCAGAGGGCAGTGCCCCCACCCTTGGCCCCGGGAAGTCTGTTGGGCTTCTGGGTCTGGTCCCCTGCCTTCCGGGGGCACTCTCTGGCCATGTGTGTCTTAAGGGCATAGGAGGGAGGGAGGTGGGGGAAGAAGAAGAGAGGGTAACAAGGAGGGACCCTCCAGGATCAAGGATCAGGAGTAATGTGCCTAGCATTTCCCCTGCCCAGTTAGGGCTAGGGAGCCTGGTGCAGTCCTGGACCTGGTCCTCTGCCCTCCATGGCCAGAGGCACTCCTGGGTCCCTCCTGCTGTGGTTAAGCCTAAGCCCCATCACCCCCCAGGGCCTTTTCCGGCCCTGTGGGTCCTAAGCATAGGCCGTGCCCGCTGCCTAAGCCCTACCCCCAACAGCCAAGGCCTTTTCCAGCTTTTTTTTTCTCCTCATTTTTGAATTTTTGCTATTCTCGTTCTGTTTTACCTCAGGTTGTTGTTTCACCTATATTCTTATTTTTTCTAACATATCTGTTAGTTTTCTAATCGTATTTTATTTTTTACTCTTTGTTACTGTTCTGTTCCTTTTTTTTTTTCTGCTGCTCCATGCGGCTTGCAGGATCTTGGTGCACGAGATGGGGGCAGGACCTGAGCTCCTACAGTGGGAGCTCCAAGTCCAAACCACTGGATTAACAGAGAACCTCAGACCCCAGGGAATATTCATCAGCGTGAGGTCTCCCAGAGGTCCACAACTTGGCATCAAGGCCCAACTCTACCCAACAGCCTACAAACTCCAGTGCTGGAAGCCTCAGGCCAAACAACCAGTAAAATAGGAACACAATCCCACCCATTAAAAAAAAAATTGAGATGAAAAAAAAAATATGTCACACATGAAGGAGCAAGGTAAAAACCTACAAGACCAAATAAATAAAGAGGAAATAGTCAACTTACCTGAAAAAGAATTAAGAGTAATGATAGTAAAGATGATCAAGAATCTCAGAAATAGAATGGATGCACAGATCAAGAAAATAAAAGAAATGTTTAACAAAGATCTAGATGAACTAAAGAACAAATAGAGATGAACAACACAACTGAAATGAAATATACCCTAGAAGGAATCAATGATGGGGACAGAAGAACGAATAAGTGAGGTGGAGGACAGAATAGTGGAAATAACTGCCAAAGAGCAGAATAAAGAAAAAAGAATGAAAAGAATTGAAGACAACCTCAGAGACCTCTGGGACAACATTAAATGCACCAACATTCGAATTACAGGGGTACCAGAAGAAGAAGAGAAAAAGAAAGGGGCTGAGAAAATATCTGAAGTATTATAGTTGAAAACTTCCCTAACATGGGAAAGGAAGTAGTCACCCGAGACCAGGAAATACAGAGAGTCCCATACAGGATAAACCCTAGGAGAAACACACCAAGACACATATTAATCAAACTAACAAAAATTAAATTCAAAGAAAAAATATTACAAGCAGCAAGGGAAAAGCAAAAAATAATGTAAAAAGGAATCCCCATAAGGTTAACAGCTGATTTTTCAGCAGAAACTTTGCAGGCCAGATAGGAGTGGCAGGATATACTTAAAGTGATGAAACAGAAAACCTACAACCAAGATTACTCCACCCAGCAAGAATCTCATTCAGATTCAACAGAGAAATCAAAAGCTTTACAGACAAGTAAAAGCTAAGAGAACTCAGCACCACCAAACGAGCTTTACAACAAATGCTAAAGGAACTTCTCTAAACGGGAAACACAAAAGAAGGAAATGACCTACAATAACAAACCCAAAACAATTAAGAAAATGGTAATAGGAACATACATATCGATAATTAACTTAAATGTAAATGGATTAAATGCTCCAACCAGAAGACATGGACTGGCTGAATGGATACAAAAACAAGACCCATGCATATGCTGTCTACCAGAGACCCACTTCAGACCTAGGGACACATATAGACTGAAAGTGAGGGGATGGAAAAAGATATTCCATGCAAATGGAAATCACAAGAAAGCTGGCCTAGCAATACTCATATCAGATAAAATAGATTTTAAAATAAATACTGTTACAAGAGATAAGGAAGAACACTACATAATTATCAAGGGATCAATCCAAGAAGATATAACAATTATAAATATTTATGCACTTAACATAGGAGTACCTCAATACATAAGGTAAATGCTAACCACCATAAAAGGGGAAATCGACAGTAACACAATCATAGTAGGAGACTTTAACACCACACTCACACCAATAGACAGATCATCCAAACAGAAAAAGAATAAGGTAAGACAAGCTTTAAATGACACAACAGACCAGACAGATTTAATTGATATTTATAGGACATTCCACCCGAAAGTGACAATACACTTTCTTCTCAAATGCACGTGGAACATTCTTCAGGATATATCACATCTTGGGTCACATATCAAGTCTCAAAAAATTTAAAAAACTGAAATCATATCAAGCATCTTTTCTGACCACAACACTATGAGATTAGAAATCAATTACAGGAAAAAAAACTGTAAAAATTACAAATACATGGAGGCTAAAGAATACACTACAAAATAACCAAGAGATCACTAAGAAATCAAAGAAGAAATCAAAGAATACAAAGAAACAAATGGCAATGAAAACACAACAAGCTAAAAACTATGAGATGCAGCAATAGCCATTCCAAGAGGGAAGTTCACAGCAATTCAATCTCACCTCAAAAAACAAGAAAAATCTCAAATAAATAATCTAACTTTACACCTAAAGCAACTAGAGAAAGAAGGACAAAGAAGACCTAAAGTCAGTAGAAGGAAAGAAATCATAATGATCAGAGCAGAAAAAAATGAAACAGAAATGAAAAAACAAAAGCAAAGATCAATACAACTAAAAGCTGGTTCTTTGAGAAGATAAAGAAAACTGATAAATCTTTAGCCAGACTCATCAAGAAAAAGAGGGAGAGGACTCAAATCAATAAAATTACAAATGAAAAAGGAGAAATCACAACTGACACAGAAGACATACAAAGGATTATATAAGAGACTATTACAAACAATTATATGCCAATAAAATGGACAACCATGAAGAAATGGACAAATTCTTGGAAAGGTACAATTTTCCAAGACTGAACCAGGAAGAATGAGAAAATATAAAGAGACCTATCACGAGTAATGAAATCAAAACTGTAATTAAAAATCCTCCAACAAACAAAAGTCCAGGACTAGATGGCTTCACAGGAGAATTCTATAAAACATTTAGAGAAGAGCTAACACCCATCCTTCTCAAACTCTTCCAAAAAGTTGCAGAGGGAGGAACCCTCCTAAATTCATTCTACAAGGCCACCATCACCCTGATACCAAAACCAGACAAAGATATCACGAAAAAAGAAAATTACAGACCAATATCACTGATAAACACAGACACAAAAATCCTCAACAAAAACTAGCAAACAGAATCCAACAACACCTTAAAAGGATCATGCACCATGATCAAGTGGGATTTATCTCGGGAATGCAAGGATTGTCCAATATACACAAAATCAATGGGATACACCATACTAACAAATTAAGGAATAAAAACTATATGATCACCTCATTAAATGCAGAAAAAGCTTTTGACAAAACTCAGCACCATTTATGATAAAAACTCTCCAGAAAATGGGCATAGAGGGAAACTACCTCAACATAATAAATGCCATATATGACAAACCCACGGCAAACCTCATTCTCAATGGTGAAAAACTGAAAGCATTTCCACTAAGATCAGGAACAAGACAAGGAGGTCCACTCTCACCACTCTTATTCAACATAGTTTTGGAAGTCTGAGCCATAGCAATCAGAGAAGAAAAAGAAATAAAAGCAGTACAAATTGGAAAAGAAGAAGTAAAACTGTCACTGTTTGCAGATGACATGATACTATACATAGAGAATCCTAAAGATGCCACCAGCAAACTGCTAGAACTAATCACTAAATTTGGTAAGGCTGCAGGTTACAAAATTAATGCACATAAATCCCCTGCATTCCTATACACCATCAGAAAGAGAAATTAAAGAAATAATCCCATTTACCATCACAATGAAAAGAATAAAATACCTAGGAATAAAACTCAAAGGAGGCAAAACACTTGTACTCAGAAAACTATAAAACACTGATGAAAAAATCAAAGATGACATAAACAGATGGAGAAATATACCATGTTCTTGGAATGGAAGATTCAGTACTGTGAAAATGACTACACTACCCAAAGCAATCTACATATTCAATGCAATCTCTATCAAACTACCAATGGCATTCTTCACAGAATTAGAAAAAAAAATTTTCATAGTTTGTATGGAAACACAAAAGACTCCAAATAGCCAAAACAATCTTAAGAAAAATGAAGCTGGAGGAATCAGGCTCCCCAACTTCAAATGACACTACAAAGCTACAGTAATGAAGACACTATGGTACTGGCACAAAAACAGAAATATAGATCAATGGAACAGGATAGAAAGCCCAGAGATAAACCCACGCACCTATGGTCACCTAATCTCTGACAAAGGAGGCAAGAACATACAATGGAGGAAAGACAGCCTCTTCAATAAGTGGTGGTGGGAAAACTGGACAGCTACATGTAAAAGAATGAAATTAGAACACTCCCTAACATCATACACAAAAATAAACTCAAAATGGATTAAAGACCTAAATGTAAGACCAGACACTATAAAACTCTTAGGGGAAAACAGAGGCATAAACCACAGCAAGCTCTTTTTTGACACACTTCCTAGAGTAATGAAAATAAAAACAAAAATAAACAAATGGGACCTAATGAAACTTAAAACCTTTTGCACAGCAAAGGAAACCATAAACAACACAAAAAGACAACCCTCAGCATGGGAGAAAATATTTGCAAATGAAACAACAAAGGATTAATCTCCAAAATATACAGACAGCTCATGGAGCTCAATACCAAAAAAAAAAAAAAACCCAATTAAAAAATGAGCAAACCTAAATAGAAGGTATGTCACCAAAGAAGACATACAGATTGCCAACAAACACTGAAAAGATGCTCAACATCACTAATTATTAGAGAAATGCAAATCAAAACCACAATGAGGTATCACCTCACACCAGTCAGAATGGCCATCATCAAAAAATCTACAAACAGTAAATGTTGGAGAGGGTGTGGAGAAAAGGGAACCCTCTTGCACTCTTAGTGGGAATGTAAGTTGATACAGCCACTATGGAGAACAGTATGGAGGTTCCTTAAAAAACTAAAAATAGAACTACCATACGACCCAGCAATCCCACTACTGGGCATATACCCTGAGAAAACCGGAATTCAGAAAGAGTCATGTACCAAAATGTTCATTGCAGCTCTATTTACAATAGCCAGGACATGGAAGCAACCTAAATGTCCATCGGCAGGTGAATGGATAAAGAAGATGTGGTACATATGTACAATGGAATATTACGCAGCCATAAAAAGAAACGAAACTGAGTTATTTGTAGTGAGGTGGATGGACCTGGAGTCTGTCATACAGAGTGAAGTAAATCAGAAAGAGAAAAACAAATACTGTATGCTAACACATATATATGGAATCTAAGGGGGAAAAAAGATCATGAAGAACCTAGGGGCAAGACGGGAATAAAGACACAGACCTACTAGAGAATGGACTTGAGGATATGGGGAGGGGGAAGGGTAAGCTGTGACCAAGTCAGAGAGTGGCGTGGACATAAATACACTACCAAACGTAAAATAGATAGCTAGTGGGAAGCAGCTGCATAGCACAGGGAGATAAGCTTGGAGCTTTGTGACCACCTAGAGGGGTGGGATAGGGAGGGTGGGAAGGAGGGAAACACAAGAGGGAAGAGATATGGGAACATATGTATATGTATAACTGATTCACTTTGTGGTAAAGAAGAAACTAACACACCATTGTAAAGCAATTATACTCTAATAAAGATGTTAAAAAAATCTACCAACAATAAATGCTGGAGAGGGTGTGGAGAAAAGGGAACCCTCTTGCACTGTTGGTGGGCATGTAAATTGATACAGCCACTATGGAGAACAGTATGGAGGTTCCTTAAAAAACTAAAAATAGAACTACCATACAACCCAGCAATCCCACTACTGGGCATATACCCTGAGAAAAACCATAATTCAAAAAGAGTCATGTGGGCTTCCCTGGTGGCGCAGTGGTTGAGAATCCACCTGCCGATGCAGGGGATACGGGTTCGTGCCCCGGTCCGGGAAGATCCCACATGCCGCGGAGCGGCTGGGCCCGTGAGCCATGGCCGCTGAGCCTGCGCGTCCGGAGCCTGTGCTCCGCAACGGGAGAGGCCACAACAGTGAGAGGCCCGCATACCACAAAAAAAAAAAAAAAAAAAAAAAAAAGAGTCATGTACCACAATGTTCACTGCAGCTCTATCTACAATAGACATGGAAACACCCTAAATGTCCAATGACAGATGAATGGATAAAGAAGATGTGGTACATATATACAATGGAATATTAGCCATAAATAGGAACGAAATTAGGTCATTTGTAGAGAGGCAGATGGACCCAGAGTCTGTCATACAGAGTGACGTAAGTCAGAAAGTGAAAAACAAATAATGTATATTAACTCATACATGTGGAATCTAGAAAAATGGTACAGATGAACATATCTGCAGGGCAGGAATAGAGATGTTGATGTAGAGAACGGAGATGTGGACACAGAGGGAGAAGAGGAGGGTGGGATGAATTGGAGATTAGGTTTGACATAAATACACTACCATGTGTAAAATATATAGCTAGAGGGAACCTGCTGTATAGCACAGGGAGTTCAGCTCGGTGCTCTGTGATGACCTAGATGGGTGGTGGTGGTGCGGGAGGTCCAAGAGGAAGGGGATATATGTATACATATAGCTGACTCACTTCACTGTACAGCAGAAACTAACACAAGATTGTAAAGCAATTATGCTCCAATAAAAAAATAAACTTAAAAACATATTTTGATATAATCTGCTTTGAGGTCTTATATGGGAATGGAAGGTACATTATAAATTATAATTAGCATAACATAGCATAGCACAATATATTTGGTTATCATGCCTTTGCCACCAGGTCATTTCTCCTCCTTGGAGCCCCCAGCTCATAGTAGAGTGATGCTCAGTGTCAGTAACGTCATTACCCACAGTAAGTGTTACTGCCCCCATTTCTGGATGAATTAGGAAGGAGGGTAAGCCAGGTAGGCTGAAAAGACTGTCCCGTGGTTGACATGAGTTCTATGACAATAATTTCTGTAAAAAGTCTCTTGGCTCCAGTTAACATGGCCTAGGTCTCCATCTGACTTAGGAGCAGATGACAACTGATATTCTTCTTTAGAAATAAGAAACTACTGTCAGTCCTTATGAATTGAGTCTAGTGCTACCCCGCCCTACATAGGGCAAAAAGATCCTTTTGCCCTGTGAAGGTCTGGGGAGTTAACCTAGATCTTAGCACTTGAACCTGTTTCAATGTCATTTACTTGTAACCAATTAAATTCATTCATTGTAATGTTTTAACAATTCCTGCTAGTATACAATGTACCCATCACTGCAAAACAACTTTTTTTCAAACATCTATCAAGCCGACTCATGGCGTCCAGAAACATCACAAGGGCAGTTCCCTGTCACCAGTAGGTCTCAATGAGATATTTTCTAGTATGGCTCCAAAGTGTTATTATTCCAAAAAGTTTTTTAATCTACAGAGAGTAACAAATCGATTTGACCTTTGGGAGAAAAGTGTTACATAGTATCACCAGATCCTTGAAGTGGGCTCCATTCAGACTGTCTGGTCGCCATGCCTTCCACGTCCTTTACTCTTATGTGGGAGCTAAGCCACTCTGCCCACACCCAGGCCCACGATACACACCTTCTCACAGCAACTGGATGCATCCTCAGTTTTCATCATCACACTCTCCCTCTATTGGCAAATGTGTGTAACACCGGGCCAGGGCTTGGAATCCAGAGACCCAAGGACACCCGACTTACTGATCCCTGATAGAGACTCACATCCCATTCTTGCTGATGCACGAGGCCATGACCCAGAGCTCACATTTAAATGTGGCTCTCTTATTCTCCTGATTCAGCCTGCAACCCTGATCTCTCTTTTCCCCAGAATCACTATCTGGGTCCAAGAATCTTCTTACCAATCTCTGGCTTCAGTTACTGTTTATAATGTCTGCTCCCTCCATTCCTAAGTTATATTTCAGGACTTATTTTAGAATCTACCGATTCTGTCGTACGACTCAATCTCTCACTCCCAAGACAGAGATATCCTTATTTCTTTCTAGGCCTCCCTGCGTTTGAAGGCGCTATTCCTCCTGCCTGGAGCACACCCTGGAGGCCTGATCCACCACCTCCAAGATGTGTGTTGTTGGGGTTAGAAGATGGGGTAGTAAAGGTCGGGGATCTAGAAAGTCCTCCCCTGACCACTTCTCCCCACGTCCTCTGGGCTCCCAATCCACACTTTAAGCTCTTCCTCAACCTCATCACTGGCTTTCCTTCCACTTGGCCTCTTCCTCCCCTTCCCCCTGAACCCCCACTGTGAGCTGAGAGCACTTGGCAGGCACTAGATTTCTTTGTGTCCAAGGCCCTCAGTTAAGGAAGGGAGAAGGAAGGATGGGAGGGATGGAGCAAGGAAGGCAGGCAAGTGTGTTTAAAAAGAGAAAGTTTTTGCCTTCTTAAGTTATCATATCATCATCATCATAGCTGATCTCCCTGGAAATTTAATGAAATATTTTGAAAATCCGCCTGAAAAACGAAACAAATGAAAATACAGAGCACTCTAAGAATAAGTGGTAAACGACAATTAATTGCCTGCTTGTAATTAAAGATCACTTTCCTCAGAAACGTTCTAACGCACACCTTTACCTCTCCCAACCATCTTTTGGGGCAGAATAAAACATTGAGTCCCTAAGGCCAGGGATCTAATGGGCTGTGAATCCATGGAGGATATTACTGGGGGGAAATCACTTGCTCTTTAAAAGTATCAGCAACACCCCAAAATGTTTATAAATCTTAAAAGTCTAACTAACCAACAGCTTAACCACAGTGGATTTTAGGCAGAGGTGTCTGGGAGAAAGAAGAAAAATAAATCTATTAAGTTGTTAGCTCTGGGAAAATTTCACCTTGTTTGAAGCTAATCTAGACTTTGGATCCTATTTGGAAATCATTATCCATGGCCCTGCTGGGGTAAAAAAAAAATATGACCCTAGAAAGCCATGGATTTGAGTTGTGGGCAACCTAATTAACAGAAATGGCCTCTCACTTCACCCCAAGACCATGAATAATGCCTACCGACCTATTTTACAGCTTAAAGTAATCACATTAATGAGCCACTGCCTTGGGAGGCCACAGAAATCAGAGCAAGAATATATCCTCTTCTGTGGGCTGCCTTCAGTTTGAGTTATGGACTGAGGTTTAGATGGATAGAGTAGAGGTCTGAGGATTGGGGCAGCTCTTTCCATAACTGGTAAACACACATCACACTCTCCAAGATGCACAAACCTACCGTTGTCATGGGATTTAATTCTACTCAAGAACCTGTGTGCCAAATACATGCTATGATACAGACAAGGGTATAAAGGTTTATAGACGGCAGCCCTTGCCACCAAGGAGCTCACAGTCTGATTGGTAAGACAGCTATTTATTAATAGTTATTAATAAATATAATTTAAATTTAGCATGATGTTCTCAGTAAGAGATAAATAAGGCACAGAATTTGAGAGAGGAAGTAATTATCTGTCAGAAATATCAGGGAAAGCTTTACAGGAGAGGATGGACTCTGAAGCATGAATGGGAGTTTTCTACGTGAAAAGGCGAGAAGGTATTCTTGGCAGCATGACATCATGTACAAAGGCAGAGAGGTCTGGAATTCTACAGTGTGTTCAGCGAGCTGCAGGAAGACTGAATTAAAAGCTCAGGTTGCCTCACCTTTGGAGCACCCACATTTGAACATGCATGTAGATGCCTGACTGGATTGTTCTTGGGCTTCCGGGGGACGGGGTAGGGGTCATCCATGAAATTAAGATTCCTGGGTTGTCTCTAAAACGTGTTTGAGAACTTGTCGCTGTACCTACACTGGTAGCCCCTTGGATGAGTGACCATCCCTGGAGAGAGGGCTCTTGGACCAGGCTAAACTAATGGAGAGTGTTGGAGAAGGAAAAGGGATGAGGACTTCTGATGCAGCTAACACAGGGGTAGTAACTGGTCAGGTGAGTGTTTAGCCATAAACCCCTGGAGTGGGTCTGAGTCACTTTTCTGAACAGGAGTGGCTCCAGATCTTCATAGATTATTTGAGTTCTCTGTGGGTGGGCTATGTACACTGCACTGAAAGCTTTATTTTGACCATTTTCTTCAGCTGTTGCACCGCTGCTATAAAGAAATGTGCACAGTACATCACTCGGAGCACATAATCACAGAGCACTGCAGTGTAAGCAGAGAATAAGCAGTTTACCATTATCTTCCTGGTGACAGATGAACGTGAGATTTGCATGCAATAGCAGAGCCTGCAAGATGACCCTGTGACAGGGACTGACTCACAGATACATGTATGTAGGTATGGAAACACCCACCCACAGGTGGGGGTCACCTGCACACATGCTCACATTTTCCATTGGATAGAATTACTTTTATTATCACTTTTACCAGGTACTAAAAAGATTTTATGCCTAAAATTGGCAGCAAAAGGGAATCTACATTCATGACTATCTCCCGTTTTCAAACAGACTTGAGTTTAATAAATAAAGGATAGTGAAAATCGCTTCCTCCAATTCAGGATTTAATATTGTATACTCTGAATCACTTGATTCCATTGTTTTTAAAGTTTTCTTACAATCTGTAATTCAGCCAGCCTTCAGATAGTGAATCTTTCCTTAGTAAAATTACAAAATGCATACATTTCTTTTTTTAATAGTTAATTTTTTAAAAAATATCTTTATTGGAGTATAATTGCTTTACACTGTTGTGCTGGTTTCTGCTGTACAACAAAGTGAATCAGCTACATGTACACGTATATCCCCATATCTCCTCCCTCTTGCATCTCCCTCCCACCCTTCCTTATCCCACATCCCTAGGTTGTCGCAAAGCAGCGAGCTGATCTCCCTGTGCTGTTTAGCAGCTAGCCATTTTACATTTGGTACTGTACATGTCAATGCTACTCTCTCACGTCATCGCAGCTTCCCCTCCCCTCTCAGTACCATTTCTTTAGATTCCATGTATCTGTGTTAGCATACGGTATTGCATACTATATTTCTTTTTTTTTTTTTTTTTTTTTGTGGTACGCGGGCCTCTCACTGTTGTGGCCTCTCCCATTGCGGGGCACAGGCTCCGGACGCGCAGGCTCAGCGGCCATGGCTCACGGGCCCAGCCGCTCCGCTGCATGTGGGATCTTCCCGGACCGGGGCACGAACCCGTATCCCCTGCATCGGCAGGCGGATTCTCAACCACTGCGCCACCAGGGAAGCCCTGCATACTATATTTCTAATGAATTGCCTCTTATTCTTGCTAGCCACTGAACTCACTCTTTACCTCACAAGGTTTTCCTAGAATTGGCTGGATTGTTATTGGATATCGGGATTGGACTTTCAAGGGAATTGGGTAGACAGGAAGGTACTATTGGCCTATTTTTCATGAAGTGAAAAAATGATAATGGAAAAATCTCACGAAGTAACAAAGTATATTTCAAAGAAGAAGAAAAAAAGAATGAACTCAGCCTTGCAAAACAGTTTTCTAAAATTATGCTTAGTTGTTTTCAGAAAACCTATCTGATCAGGAAAAAAAATAATCAAGCACAGCCTCCTGGGCACCCCACTTCTCTATTCTTCTAGTTTCCCCCTCCTTCTACCTTCCCCCACCTCAGAAGGCTGGGTGAGCACAATCAGCTACCTATTTATGACTACCGTAAGTACATATCTGATGTTTAAAAATGAACTTCAAAATGAAAAATAAATTGGAAAAGGCTCAATTTATTTTAGGTCATCTGTTTGATTTTAGTTATATCTACCTGAACTTTTAACTTTTGGGAGTTCTGGGTCATATTACACAAATAGGCTATTTCTGAGATTTATTACTCCTTTTTAAGGAAAATTGACTACCAAAGAGGTTTAGGTGAGTAGGTTGATAACTGGGACTCCATAGAAGCAAAACCAACCAACCACCCAACGAGCAGCTAGACCAACCTCAGAGACTGCTCTAAAAGCCTCCAGAAAAAAAAAAGAAAGAACAACAACAACAACACTTCTTCTAGCTGCCTTCCAGAAGGTACTGAAACACAATCTGCTTCATGCATCTGCTGAGGGCCCATGTAGACTCTGAGTCTTACTGTCTTGCAATTTGTGCTTTAATCAACCAGACCTGGATTTGTGGCTTCTAAAATTCAGTGTACTTTTTTTTTTTGGCTGTACGCGGGCCTCTCACTGTTGTGGCCTCTCCCGTTGCGGAGCACAGGCTCCGGACGCGCAGGCCCAGCGGCCATGGCTCACGGGCCCAGCCGCTCTGTGGCGTGTGGGATCCTCCCGGGCCGGGGCACGAACCTGAGTCCCCTGCATCGGCAGGCGGAGTCCCAACCACTGCACCACCAGGGAAGCCCCTCAGTGTACTTTTGATTAACTCCCAAACAGATCTTCTGACGCAGGAAAGACAACTGGATTTCATCCACTTGCTAACTAGTGAGCAGGGTTAAGAGAAAAGAAAAGGGTGCTTTGGGACTTCTCTTTCTGGCAAGAAGGGGGATTAGATACTCTGACAAAAATAAATGGCCCATTTCGAATGGATGCTGAATGGATGTTGAATAAATTTACAAGAAGTTAAAAACATTGCTGAGTTCACAATAATGGAAATCCCCAAGGGCAAAAACAAACATAAACAACCACAACAAAGTGCTTGTGAATAAAATGAGAGTAGCAAACAATCATATGCCTTTACCAAGAACTCAGCAATTTGGAATTAATGGCTGCCCATGCAGGAAATTAGAGATTAGGACTGCCCACGTTTGAACAAAGCTTAGTCTAAGGACCTGAGATGCTCTCTTCACCAACGTACCCACATAACCCCTGAGCCGCAAAACGGAAGAGTAAGTCAGGAAAAAAAATACTCTGCCTGCAGCAAAGGGAGGTGATAAGGAAATCTGCCCATCTCTGCCACCACTGTTAGAAATAATAATGAAAACCACACTTCTTCTCTGTGTACAGGTGACCACGGACCTGCCGCCACATGGGTGTGGATATTGAGTTTATATTATCTTCATTTCCAGAAAAATTCAAGCCAAAGAATTAAAAACAGCAAAGTTGTTAGTACCCCTTGGCTTTTGTTGAAAGCCAACATAAGCCCTATTCAGAGGAAAGAAAGGCAACCTTGGCCTCTCAAGAAACTCAGATTAAATTCAGCTACATAGGAATTCACACACACACACACAAAAAGACCAAACATACCAAGAAACAGGCTGCCATGAGTAAGAATCAATATAACAAACAAATGAACAAATAAACAAGATATATATGATCTCCACAGAACCTTAACTTAGAATTACCACATAAACACATAGAAAAATTGTGTATAAGGTTGTTTAAAGAAATAAAAATGTTATACAAAAAAAATTAGCAAGGACAAAAGGGATTACTCACAATAGTGAGGAAGATTTGGGGAAAGAACCTAATAAAACTTTAAAAAATAAAATGTAAAAGCATTTAATTAAAAATAGATGGGTTAAAAAGCTGGTTACACACAGATAAACAGAAAATTATAAACCTGGAAAAATTATATTGAATGTGCCCAGAGAGAAAAGGAGATGGAAAGTACAAAAGGGATGTTAGGAAATGTAGAGGATGGAATGATGAGATCTGATGTGGGTGCCTAATCAGGGTCCCTCAAGGAGAAAAGAGAATAAGAAGGCATGAGATAGGAAAAGGGCAGACCAACCTCCTTCAGGAACACAGACTCAATACACATATACCAAATATTGGCAAACCAAATCTAGAAAAAGTTAAAAATATATAATACATCAAGACCAAATCAAGCATCTTGTAAGTTTGTCTTAACATTAGGAAGTGTTCATCCACATTTGGGATGGACCTAAAGACTGTCATACAGAGTGAAGTAAGTCAGGAAGAGGAAAACAAATATCGTATAATATTGCTTATATGTGGAATCCAGAAAAATGGTACAGATGAACTTATTTGCAAAGCAGAAAGAGAGACACAGATGTAGACAACAAATTTATGGATACCAAGGGGGCAGGTGGGATGAATTGGGAGATTGGGATTGACATATATACACTATTGATACTATGTATAAAATAGAGAACTAATGAGAGCCTACTGTATAGCACAGGGAACTCCACTCAATGCTTCGTGGTGACCTAAATGGGAAGGAAATCCAAAAAAGAGGTAATATATGTACATGTATAACTGATTCACTTTGCTGTAAAGCAGAAACTAACACAACATTGTAAAGCAACTATACTCCAATAAAAATTAATAAAAAAAAGAAAATGTTCCTCCATGTTAACTCAGTAAAATTCTCTACACTAATATAGTAAAATGGAAATGATGTATGATTATCTCAATAGATGATGGAAATTGGATAAAATTCAGTATTTTCATATAAATGCTTAGAAACTTAGAAATAAAGGGAATTACCCTTATCTAATAAAGGACAACTACAAACAACCTATAGCAAACATCATTCTTCAGGTTCAAAATTTAGAAACATTCCCTTTAAAATAAGAATCAAGTCAAGGTTGCCCTACATCACTGTTTCTATCCCACACTGTGTTGAAAGTCCTAGCCAGTTTAATAAGACAAGGAAAAAGGATAACAGAGGACCAAAAAGAAGGATAATAAAACCTTCATTTTTTGAAAATGACATGGTTTTCTATATAGAACACCCCAAAAAACTAAAAGAATTTTTGTAATTAGTAAGAGTATGGCAGAGTTACAGCACAAAAGTTCACTATGTAAAAATTGTATTTCTATACACAAACACCAAATAAGAAAAAGAGGATCATTTGTTTTAAAAAGATTTGCCATGGCAACCAAATATAAAGTAACTTGGAATAAATTTAATAAAAGTTTAGAACTTTATTGAATGGCATTTAAAAAGAGTAAATGGAAAGTTATAATCATAGATAGGAATACTATCATAAATGTATCAGTTCTTTCCACTGATTTAATAAACTTCTATTAAAATCCAAACAGATTTAGTGTGTGTATGCATCTGTAAAGCTGATTCAAAAGTTTTATACTGAAGATCAAGGCCAAAACAATCACCATACAAAAATTAATTAGGGTATTGTTAGTTTCTATGACAAACACATTAGCTGCACAAGTTCACTGGCTGGCTTATTTCTCATGTAAGAGTCTGGCATGGGTGGACTTGCTGATCTTATCAGCTGGCAGTCTTCCATGTGGTCCTTTGGACTTAAAGTCCCCCACAGTTAGCTGGCCAATGAGGATAGAGTACAGAGAGAAACTGCTTCATTCCATTAGTGACACGTATTACTTGACCTGTAAACATCTAACTGCAGGAGAGGCTGAGAACTGATGTCCAGCAGCATGCCCAGGGAAAAGCGGAATTAGGTTTGGGGAATAGCTAGCTGCCTCAACACATCTAAAGAAAAAGAACGTAGGGGAATTTACTGGATTTCGTGACAATACAAAGCTGCTCCTATCTCTCATCATTTACATCTACACATATTGAGAGAGAGAGAGAGATTAACTGACCAATTAAATAATTTTCAAATCCAGAAACAAAACCATAAATATATGGAAACTTGATATATAGTGGAAGGAACATTTCAGATAAGTAGGGAAAGGGTAATAAATAATCTCTTTATTTTTGTGTTTGTTTTTATGTATTATTTGTGCGAGAAGTATTATAAACCTATTACAGTACAGTACTACATAGCCAATTGTGTTAGTTGGGTACCTAGGCTAACTTTGTTGGACTTAACAAACAAATTGGACTTACAAACGTGCTCTTGGAACAGAACTCATTCGTATGTAGGGGACGTGCTGTATATACAAGAGCTCTTATACATCAGTAAGAATAAGACAAACAGGCTAATAGAAAAGTGGGTAAAGGGTATAAACTGGTACACCATCTCCTAGGCACCAAATTGATGAAAATTTTAAACCAAACAATACCAAGAGTTGGCAAGAATGTGAAGTAATAAGAACTCTTATAGACCGCTGATGAGAGTGTAATCACTTTGGATCACAGTTTATCGTAAAGTCGAAGAGGTACCTCTAGTACAATCCAGCAAATTTTACTCCTTGGGATGCACTCGAGAGAATCTTTCATACCCGTGCCCCAGGGCAAAATTCGAACTCTTCACAGCAGCATTGTATATGATTGCAAAAAACTGGAAACAAACTAAAAGTTCACTGACAAGGGGGTGGACGAATAAACTGTGCTTATTCATCCAATGAAATGCTTTATAGCGGTGAAAATTTATGAAATACCCTTACATGCATGACTGTGGATGAATCTCAGAAACATAATGTTGGGTGAAAGAAGCAAGCTGGAAAATTATACGTACAGCATTTTTTTATACAAAGTTCAGGAACACGACTAAGCAAAATATTGTTGAAGATACATCAGTTATATAAAACTATAATGAAAAGAAAGAAGATGATAAACTCCAAGGAGAACACTGGTTGTCCTGGGCCAGTGGGGAGAGAGATATGATCAGGAAGGGGACATGGGAGGTTGCCATCATATTAGTAACATTTCACTTCATACATAGTGTCCTGCACAGATCTTTATTCCATTTGGCTTCACACCTTACTTCCCTATGTTTTTATATGTATGAAACATTGATAATTCAATTTTTGAAAACTGAAATGTATATACACACATATAATATATAAATATATATAACATATAAATATATAAGTTCAGATTCAATGGCTTGCTTAACCTTTCCACACTATATCCATCTGTAAAATATCCCTTTCCCCAAAGCAACATGAGGATGAAGCACTATAGCACACATGCTTTGGAAATATAAACACAAGCATAAGGGCTCGTTTTAACATAAGATGTACAAGGAATTTTTGTGGTTTTAACTTCTTGGTTTCATAATTTGCTAGCTGTGTGACCTTGGGGAAGTTAATAGCTCTGATCCTCACTTTCTTCATCTGCAAAATAGAAATTACATTACCTACCTCAGGGTTGTTGAAAGGATTAAACAAAATGATGTATTTTAAGAACCTAGTTGTTTGAGTCTGAAATTGTCTGCTTGAACATTCTAGAAAAATGACTCAGACTTAAGAAAAAAAAAAAAGTAAATTTATTTTAAATATCAGTGATTTCACTTAACCTCAAAAGCTGTACGTGCATTCCTGAGACTAAAACCAGCAACTGGAGCAGTTTCAGGAAACAAGGTGGTGCTTCAGGAAGTCTTTTGGTCTCTCTGTAGCTGCACAGGCTCCTACCACCGCCCGCTCTGACCCTGAACCTCATTCTATACCTCTTCCCTCAGGTGCGAAAAATGCCCTCTCTCCCATACATACCCCCCCAGATGTCTTCAAGTTCAAGAATAAACATTGACTATCCATTCAGTCACAAGTGCGAAATCCCAGAGGAAATTCAAGTTAGGTCAGGTGTCCATCCCTGGTCCAGCCAGCTATAACCAGGGACACAGGGACCTGAATTACAAACAGGGTCACTCTAGTATCTTTGTAGAACCTGATACAGCTCGGGTGATCGATCAATGAATTTTATAGTTATTACTGCCCCAAATGCCAGGATAAATAAAAACCATCCGTTCATCCTATAACCTTGCCTTCTCATACACGTGAGATTTATGTTCCAAAGATAATTACAGCAAAACCCAAGGAAATGGGTTGTTTATCATGTTTTGCAGTACATTATTGAGTTCCAAAGAATTAACATTTAGGATGTAATCAGAAGACTGGGATTGTTCAAATGAATCGCAAACCTAAGTTCATCCAAAGCCTCTTAAATCACAAGACGCTCAGCAATCGCAAGTGTTGATAGGAGGTGACTGTCTCACCAGGATCCCTGCATAGAACAGACACTCAGTGAGGGGCTATTGATATAGCATGTCTTTGAACTCTTTGTTGGAAGGTTTAATTTGATAAATTACTTATGTACAGGAGCACACTGTGGAGAAATATAGATGCTGTTGGGCTGCTTAAACAGGAGTGGATAAACTCAGCAGGTAAGAAATACAATGTGAGGGACTTCCCTGGTGGCAGAGTGGTTAAGAATCCACCTGTGGGTTCAATCCCTGGTCCAGGAAGATCCCACATGCCACAGAGCAACTAACCCCGTGTGCCACAACTTCTGAGCCTGTGCTCTAGAGCCCGCATGCCACAACTACTGAGCCCACGTGCTGCATCTACAGAAGCCCACATGCTGCAACTACTGAGCCCACCCGCCACATCTACAGAAGCCCGGGCGCCTAGAGCCTATGCTCCACAACAAGAGAAACCACCACAATGAGAAGCCTGTGCACCACAACAAAGACTAGTCCCCGCTTGCTACAACTAGAGAAAGCCCACATGCCACATGCTGCAACTACTGAGCCCACCTGCCACATCTACAGAAGCCCGTGAGCCTAGAGCCTATGCTCCACAACAAGAGAAACCACCACAATGAGAAGCCTGTGCACCACAACAAAGACTAGCCCCCTCTTGCTACAACTAGAGAAAGCCCACATGTAGCAGTGAAGACCCAACGCAGCCAAAAAATAAATTAAAAAAATTTTTAAATCATTTAAAAAAAAAGAAATGCAATGTGAGTTAAATGTTTTGGGGGTCTCCCTTGGAACAATCAAACCTGTGATCACATGTCACCTGTCTAAGGACCACCACTCACTCATCCCAGATATCAGTGTCAGAAATCAGGGCACCATTTCCAAGGCTCATGTAGTTGGCATTTCTCCAACATCAACACCAAAGAGCTGCGTCTTCAAAGGCAGACATGGGATGTATCTCTGGTGAATGTGTTATGAAAAAAGTATAGTTTTTTTTTACTCCACCACTTACAAGCTGTGTGATAGTGGATGAGTTACTTAATCTGTTTAAGCTTTGGTTTCTTCATTTATAAAATGGATACCATAGAACTCCTCCTTGGATGGGTAGTTATAGGGATTAAACAGGTGGATGGATACTCAGCTCCTGAGTCCATAAACCAGCAAAAACAACTTAAATATCTTTAGGAGACTGGAGGGTAACACAAATAAGTAAAGCATAGTAAATGTAAAGCCATAAAAGGTGATAAAAACTGTGGCAGATTGGCATTCAAATTCAATTTTTTTTTTTTTTTTTTTTTTGTGCTATGTGGGCCTCTCACTGTTGTGGCCTCTCCCGTTGTGGAGCACAGGCTCCTGACGCGCAGGCTCAGCGGCTGTGGCTCACGGGCCGAGCCGCTCCGCGGCATGTGGGATCTTCCCGGACCGGGGCACGAACCCATGTCCCCTGCATCGGCAGGCAGATTCTCAACCACTGTGCCACCAGGGAAGCCCTCTGCGCCACCAGGGAAGCCCTCAAATTCAATTTTTAAAAACGGTTTTTGAGAACAAAATCTCATTCCACCTTTAAGTTTGTGATCTGTGCCCTGGCATTCAATAAGTGTTAGCCTACTGCCTCTCTCTTCTCTTTTCTGTTCTATGCTGATAAAGTGTTCCTTTTTTAATCAATTCCAGTGATTCTTAACAGGGTTAGTTTTGAAAACTTGTGGCATTTTTGATGCTACTGGAATTTGTTGAGAAGAGAAATTAAGGGCAGTAGCTCACATAATGAAGGTGAAATCTTGCTTGAAATTATCTGAGCCGAGAACCTAACTCTGTTTTTCATGAAGACACAAGTATTTCTGCACCATTTTTGACATACACTGCATTTTCAGGAACACAACTACCAGGGAAATTGCTTTATTTGAAACTTTACCAGAAGTCCTTTGCTATGGACTGAATTATGTCTCCCCAAAAATTCCTATGTTGAAGCCCTAACCTTCAATTACTATTTTGAGATGGGACCTTTGGGAAGTAATTAAGTTTAGCTGAGGTCATGTTGGTGGAGTCCTCCTGGTGGGATTAATATCCTTATAAGAAAAGACAAGAGAGCATGTTTTCTCTCTCCACCATGTGAGGATACAGCAAGAAGGCAGTTGCCTGAAAGGCATAAAGGGATAACTTATCAGTATCCATCTATGCTGGCACTCACATCTCTGACTTCCAGCCTCCAGAACTGAGATATAAATGTCTGTTGTTTAAGACACCAAGTCTATGATATTTTGTTATAGCAGCCCAAGCAGACTAAGATATCCTTCATCATTTCAGAAAATGAATGAACAATAAATGTAAGATATCCATTTTTCTCAACTTGGTCTATAATTTTCAAGCACTCTCAATCAAATCCTAGCAAGTTATTTTGTGGATACAGACAAACTTATTCTAAAGCTTATATGGAGAGGCAAAAGACCGAGTAGCCAATACACTATTAAAGGGGAAGAATTAAGTTGAAGGACTGATGCTATCCAACTTCAAGACTTACTATAAAGCTACAGCAATCAGGACACTGTGGAATTGGTGAAAGAATAGACACATATCAATGGAACAGAACAGAGCCCAGAAATAGACCCACATAAATAGAGTCAACTGATCTTTGACGAAGGAGCAAAAGCAATACAATGGAGCAGAGATAATCTCTTCAACAAATGGTGCTGGAACAACCGGAAACCCACATGCAAAAAAATCAATCTAGATACATACTTTACACCCTTCACAAAAATTAACTCAAAATGGATCACAGAACTAACTGAAAAGTGAAAAACTACAAAACTCCTAGAATATAACATGGGAGAAAACCTAGATGACCTTGGAAATGATGGTGACTTTTTAGATATAACATTGAAGGCATGATTCATGAAATAAATAACTAATAAACTGGACTGCATTAAAATTAAAAACTGCTCTGTGAAAATCAATGTTAAAAGAATTTTTTTAAAAAATTAGAAGACAAGCCACAGACTAGGAGAAAAAAATTTCAAGACTCTGATAAAGGACTATCATCTAAAATATACAAAGACCTCTTAAAATTCAACAATAAAACAAATCAGGGGTTTGAGAGAAGATGGCGGAAGAGTAAGACGCAGAGATCACCTTCCTCCTCACAGATACGTCAGAAATACACCTACACGTGGAACGTCTCCTATAGAACACCCACCGAACGCTGGCAGAAGACCTCAGACCTCCCAAAAGGCAAGAAACTCCCCACGTACCTGGGTAGGGCAAAAGAAAAAAGAATAAACAGAGACAAAGAATAGGGACGGGACCTACACCAGTGGGAGGGAGTCGTGAAGGAGGAAAGCTTTCCACACACTAGAAGCCCCTTCGCGGGCGGAGACTGCGGGTGGCGGAGGCGGGGAGCTCTGGAGCCGAGAAGGAGAGCGCAGCCACAGGGTGCGGAGGGCAAAGCGGAGAGATTCCCGCAGAGGATCGGTGCCGACCGGCACTCACCAGCCCGAGAGGCTCGTCTGCTCACCCGCCGGGGCGGGCGGGGGCTGGAGCTGAGGCTCGGGCTTCGGTCAGAAGCCGGGAGAGGACTGGGGTTGGCGGCGTGAACACAGCCTGAAGGGGTTAGTGCGCCACGGCTAGCCGGGAGGGAGTCCGGGAGAAGTCCGGAGCTGCCGAAGAGGTAAGGGACTTTTTCTTCCCTCTTTGCTTCCTGGGGCACGAAGAGATGGGATTAAGTGCACCACTGAAAGGAGCTCCAGAAACGGGCGCGAGCTGCAGTTCTCAGCGCGGACCCCAGAGATGGGCATGAGATGCTAAGGCTGCTGCTGCCGCCACCAAGAGGCCTGTGTGTGAGCACAGGTCACTCTCCACACCTCCCCTCCCGGGAGCCTGTGCAGCCCACCACTGCCGGGGTCCTGGGATCCAGGGACAGCTTCCCCGGGAGAAGGCGCAGTGCGCCTCATGCTGGTGCAACGTCACGCCGGCCTCTGCCGCCACAGGCTCGCGCTGCACTCCGTGCCCCTCCCTCCCCCCAGCCTGAGTGAGCCAGAGCCCCCAAATCAGCTGCTCCTTTAACCCCTTCCTGTCTCAGCGAACAGCAGACGCCCTCAGGCGACCTGCACGCAAAGGCGGGGCCAAATCCAAAACTGAACCCCAGGAGCTGTGTGAACAAAGAGGGGAGGAGGAGGTCTCTCCCAGCAGCCTCAGAAGCAGCGGATTAAAGCTCTGCAATCAACCTGATGGACCCTGCATCTGTGGAATACCTGAATAGACAACGAATCATCCCAAATTGAGGAGGTGGACTTTGGGAGCATTGAGGAGGTGGACTTTGGGAGCAAGATATATTATTTTTTCCCCCTTTTTCTCTTTCTGTGAGTGTGTATGTGTACGCTTCTGGGTGAGATTTGTCTGTATAGCTTCGCTTTCATCATTTGTCCTAGGATTCCGACAGTCCCAGTTTTTTTGTTTTTTTGTTTTTTTTTTTTTTACTTTTCAAAATTTTTCTTCTTAATAATGATTTTTTATTTTAATAACTTTATTTTATCCTACTTTATTTTATCATCTTACTTCCTTCCTTTCTTCCTTCCTTCCTTTCTATTTTTTCTCCCTTTTATTCTGAGCCATGTGGATGAAAGGCTCTTGGTGCTCCAGACAGGTGTCATTGCTGTCTCTCTGAGGTGGGAGAACCAACTTCAGGACGCTGGTCCTCGAGAGACCTTCCAGCTCCACATAATATCAAACAGCGAAAATCTCCCAGAGATCTCCATCTCAACACCAAGACCCAGCTTCACTCAACGACCAGCAAGCTACAGTGATGGACACCCTATGCCCAACAACTAGCAAGACAGGACCACAGCCCCATCCATTAGCAGAGAGGCTGCCTAAAATCATAATAAGGCTACAGATACCCCAAAACACACAACCAGACATGGACCTACCCACCAGAAAGACAAGATCCAGCCTCACCCACCAGAACAGAGGCACTAGTCCCCTCAACCAGGAAACCTACTCAACCCACTGAACCAAACTTAGCCACTGCGGAAAGACACCAAAAACAACGGGAACTACGAACCTGCAGCCTGCAAAAAGGAGACCCTAAACACAGTAAGATAAGCAAAATGAAAAGACAGAAAAACACACAGAAGATGAAGGAGCAAGATAAAAACACACCAGACCTAACAAATGAAGAGGAAATAGGCAGTCTACCTGAAAAACAATTTAGAATAATGATAGTAAAGATGATTCAAAATTTTGGAAATAGAATAGAAAAAATCCAAGAAACATTTAACAAGGACCTCGAAGAACTAAAGAGGAAGCAAGCAATGATGAACAACACAATAAATGAAATTAAAAATACTCTAGATGGGATCAACAGCAGGATAACTGAGTCAGAAGAACGGATAAGTGACCTGGAAGATAAAATAGTAGAAATAACTACTGCAGAGCAGAATAAAGAAAAATGAATGAAAAGAACTGAGGACAGTCTCAAAAACCTCTGGGACAACATTAAATGCACCAACATTCGAATTATAGGGGTCCCAGAAGAAGTAGAGAAAAAGAAAGGGACTGAGAAAATATTTGAAGAAATTATAGTTGAAAACTTCCCTAATATGGGAAAGGAAATAGTTAATCAAGTCCAGGAAGCACAGAGAGTCCCATACAGGATAAATCCAAGGAGAAACATGCCAAGACATATATTAATCAAACTATCAAAAATTAAATACAAAGAAAACATTAAAATCAGCAAGGGAAAATCAACAAATAACACACAAGGGAATCCCCATAAGTTTAACAGCTGATCTTTCAGCAGAAACTCTTCAAGCCAGAAGGGAGTGGCAGGACATATTTAAAGTGATGAAGGAGAAAAACCTACAACCAACATTACTCTACCCATCAAGGATCTCATTGAGATTTGATGGAGAAATTAAAACCTTTACAGACAAGCAAAAGCAGACAGAGTTCAGCACCACCAAACTAGCTTTACAACAAATGCTAAAGGAACTTCTCTAGGCAAGAAACAAGAGAAGGAAAAGACCTACAAGAACAAACCCAAAACAATTAATTAAATGGGAATAGGAACATACATATCAATAATTACCTTAAATGTAAATGAATTAAATGGTCCCACCAAAAGACACAGACTGGCTGAATGGATACCAAAAGACCCATATAAATGCTGTCTACAAGAGACCCACTTCAGACCTAGGGACACATACAGACTGAAAGTGGGGGGATGGAAAAAGATATTCCATGCAAATGGAAATCAAAAGAAAGCTGGAGTAGCAATTCTCATATCAGACAAAATAGACTTTAAAATAAAGACTATTACAAGAGACAAAGAAGGACACTACATAATGATCAAGGGATCAATCCATGAAGAAGATATAACAATTGTAAATATTTATGCACCCAACATAGGAGCACCACAATACATAAGGCAATTACTAACAGCCATAAAAGGGGAAATCGACAGTAACACAATCATACTAGGGGACTTTAACACCCCATTTTCACCAATGGACAGATCATTCAAAATGAAAATAAATAAGGAAACACATTTTAAATGATACATTAAACAATTCATATTTATAGGACATTCCATCCAAAAACAACAGAATACACATTTTTCTCAAGTGCTCATGGAACATTCTCCAGGATAGATCATATCTTGGGTCCCAAATCTAGCCTTGGTAAATTTAAGAAAATTGAAATCGTATCAAGTATCTTTTCCGACCACAACGCTATGAGACTAGATATCAATTACAGGAAAAGATCTGTAAAAAATACAAAAACATGGAGGCTAAGCAATACACTACTTAATAACGAAGTGATCACTGAAGAAATCAAAGAGGAAATCAAAAAATACCTAGAAACAAATGACAATGGAGACATGATGACGCAAAACCTATGGGATGCAGCAAAAGCACTTCTAAGAGGGAATTTTATAGCAATATAATCCTACCTCAAGAAACAAGAAAAATCTCAAATAAACAATCTAACCTTATACCTAAAGCAATTAGAGAAAGAAGAACAAAAAAACCCCAAATTTAGCAGAAGGACAGAAATCATAAAGATCAGATCAGAAATAAATGAAAAAGAAATGAAGAAAATGATAGCAAAGATCAATAAAACTAAAAGCTAGTTTTTTAAGAAGATAAACAAAATTAATAAACCATTAGCCAGAATCATCAAGAAAAAAAGGGAGAAGACTCAACTCAATAGACTTAGAAAGGAAAAACGAGAAGTAACAACAGACACTGCAGAAATACAAAGGATCATGAGAGATTACTACAAGCAACTCTATGCCAATAAAATGGACAACCTGGAAGATATGAATAAATTCTTAGAAATGCACAACCCGCCGAGACAGAACCAGGAAGAAGTAGAAAATATGAACAGAACAATCACAAGCACTGAAATTGAAACTGTGATTAAAAATCTTCCAACAAACAAAAGTTCAGGACCAGGTGGCTTCACAGGCGAATTCTATCAAACATTTAGAGAAGACCTAACACCTATCCTTCTCAAACTCTTCCAAAAGATAGCAGAGGGACATAGGGAGGAACACTCCCCAACTCATTCTATGAGGCCAACATCACCCTGATACCAAAACCAGACAAAGACGTCACAAAGAAAGAAAACTATAGGCCAATATCACTGATGAACATAGATGCAAAAATCCTCAACAAAATACTAGCAAACAGAATCCAACAGCACATTAAAAGGATCATACACCATGATCAAGTGGGGTTTATTCCAGGAATACAAGGATTCTTCAATATACACAAATTAATCAACATGATACACCATATCAACAAACTGAAGGAGAAAAACCGTATGATCATCTCAATAGATGCAGAGAAAGTTTTTGACAAGATTCAACACCCATTTATGATTAAAAACCCTGCAGAAAGTAGGCCTAGAGCGAATTTTCCTCAACATAATAAAGGCCATATATGACAAACCCACAGCCAACATCATCCTCAATGGTGAAAAACTGAAACCATTTCCACTAAGATCAGGAACAAGACAAGGTTGCCCACTCTCACCACTCTTATTCAACATAGTTTTGGAAGTTCTAGCCACAGCAATCAGAGAACAAAAAGAAATAAAAGGAAATCCAAATCAGAAAAGAAAAAGTAAAGCTGTCACTGTTTGCAGATGACATGATACTATACATAGAGAATCCTAAAGATGCTACCAGAAAACTACTAGAGCTAATCTATGAATTTGGTAAAGTAGCAGGACACAAAATTAATGCACAGAAATCTCTGTCATTCTTATACACTAATGATGAAAAATCTGAGAGTGAAATTAAGAAAACACTCCCATTTACCACTGCAACAAAAAGAATAAAATATCTAGGAATAAACCTACCTAAAGAGACAAAAGACCTGTATTCAGAAAATTATACTGGTGAAAGAAATTAAAGATGATACAAATAGATGGAGACATATACCATGTTCTTCGATTGGAAGAATCAACATTGTGAAAATGTCTCTACTACCCAAAGCAATCTACAGAATCAATGCAATCCCTATCAAACTACCACTTGCATTTTTCACAGAACTAGAACAAAAAACTTCACAATTTGTATGGAAACACAAAAGACCCCGAATAACCAAAGCAACCTTGAGAACGAAAAATGGAGCTGGAGGAATCAGGCTCCCTGACTTCATACTATACTACAAAGCTACAGTAATCAAGACAGTATGGTACTGGCACAAAAACAGAAATATAGATCAATGGAACAGGATAGAAAGCCCAGAGATAAACCCACACACATATGCTCACCTTGTCTTCAATAAAGGAGGAAAGAATATACAGTGGAGAAAAGACAGCCTCTTCAATAAGTGGTGCTGGGAAAACTGGACAGCTACAGTATGAAATTAGAACACCGCCTAACACCATACACAAAAATAAACTCAAAATGGGTTAAAGACCTAAATGTAAGGCCAGACACTATCAAACTCTTAGAGGAAAACACAGGCAGAACACTCTATGACATAAATCACAGCAAGATCCTTTTTGACCCACCTCCTAGAGAAATGGAAATAAAAACAAAAATAAACAAATGGGACCTAATGAAACTTAAAAGCTTTTGCACAGCAAAGGGTACCATAAGCAAGACCAAAAGACAACCCTCAGAATGGGAGAAAATAGTTGCAAATGAAGCAACTGACAAAGAATTAATCTCCAAAATGTATAAGCAACCCATGCAGCTCAAGAGCAAAAAAACAAACAACCCAATTCAAAAATGGGCAGAAGACCTAAATAGACATTTCTCCAAAGAATATATACAGATTGCCAACAAACACATGAAAGAATGCTCAACATCATTAATCATTAGAGAAATGTAAATCAAAACTACAATGAGATATCATCTCACACCGGTCAGAATGGCCATCACCAAAAACTCTACAAACAATAAATGCTGGAGAGGATGTGGAGAAAAGGGAACCCTCTTGCACTGCTGGTGGGAATGTAAATTGATACAGCCACTATGGAGAACAGTATGGAGGTTCCTTAAAAAACTAAAAATAGAGCTACCATACGACCCAGCAATCCCACTACTGGGCATATACCCTGAGAAAACCATAATTCAAAAAGAGTCATGTACCAAAATGTTCATTGCAGCTCTATTTACTATAGCCAGGACATGGAAGCAACCTAAGTGTCCATCAACAGATGAATGGATAAAGAAGATGTGGCACATATATACAATGGAATATTACTCAGCCATAAAAAGAAACGAAATTGAGTTATTTTTAGTGAGGTGGATGGACCTAGAGTCTGTCATACAGAGTGAAGTAAGTCAAAAGGAGAAAAACAAATACCGTATGCTAACACATATATATGGAATCTAAGGGAAAAAAATGTCATGAAGAGCCTAGGGGTAGGATGGGAATAAAACACAGACCTATTAGAGCATGGACTTGAGGATATGGGGAGGGGGATGGGTAAGCTGTGACGAAGTGAGAGAGTGGCATGGACATATATACACTACCAAACGCAGGGTGGATAGGTAGTGGGAAGCAGCCTCATAGCACAGGGAGATTAGCTAGGTGGTTTGTGACCACCTAGAGGGACGGGATAGGGAGGGTGGGAGGGAGGGAGATGCAAGAGGGAAGAGATATGGGTACATATGTATATGTATAACTGATTCACTTTGTTGTAAAGCAGAAACTAACACACCATTGTAAAGCAATTATACTCCAATAAAGATGTTTAAGAAAAAAAAAGAAAAGCAGTCCCCTGATTGAAAAATGTACTAAAGACCTTAACAGATACCTTACCAAAGAAGATACATAGGTGGAAAATAAGCATATGAAAAGGTTCTTCACATCGTATGTCATCAAGGAAATGCAAACTAAGCAATAATGAGATACCACTATCTCTCTATTAGATGACAAAAATCGAGCACACTGACAACACCAAATGCTGGTGAGGATGCGGAGCAGCAGGAACTCTCATACGTTGCTGATAGGAATGCAAAATGGTACAGCTCCTTTGGAAGACAGTTTGGTGGTTTGTTATAAAACTAAACATACTCTTACCATACAATTCAGCAATCACACTCCTTGGTAGTTACCCAAAGGAGTTAAAATGTCCACACAAAACCTGCACACAGATGTTTATAGCAGCTTTGTTCATTATTGTCAAAACCTGGAAGTAACCAAGATGTTCTCCAGTAGGTAAACGGATAAAGAAACTGTGTAACATTATTATCATTGTATTATTCACCACTAAAAAGTAAGTGATCAAGCCATGAAAAGACATGGAGGAAACTTAAATGCATACTACCGAGTGAAAGAAGCCAATCTGAAAAGGTTACATACTATACGATTCTAACTATGTGACATTCTGGAGAACACAAAACTGTGGAGACAGTAGAAAGATCAGTAGTTGCTAGGCCTGGGAGGAAGTGAGACGGATGACTAGGAATAACCCAGAGGATTTTTAGAGCAGTGAAAATACTCTGTATGATATTATAATGATGCAAACAAGCCATTACACACTTGTTTAAACCCACAGAATGGACAACAGCAAGAGTGAACTCTAATGTAAATATGGACTTGGGTGAATGTAATGTGTCAATGTAGGTTCATCAGTTGTAATGAAAGTATCACACTGGAGGATGTTGATAATGGAGAAGGTTATGCATGTGTTGGAGCAGGGAGTAAATAAGAAGTCCTGGTACCTTCCTCCCAATTTTTCGGTGAGCCTACAGTTGCTCTAAAAAAATTAAGGCTTTTAAAAAAACTCCTCTGAATGAAAGTAATGCCTTTTGGGTATTTGAGTTATTGATAGAACACACAAGTAGGGTTTTGCATTCAAAGTGATTCTTTAAAGGTGTGTAAAGAGGTAAGCGCTTGACAACTTCATTATGTCTGCCAGTATAGTCTTTCCTAAGCATTTACATTTTGAAATATGTATTAATTTATTATAAATTACTTATCTTTTATATTTTCTCTTTATTACAGGTAAGGCATTATGTGGATTTTTTATGAATATGAGTAGGTAGAGGATATCAGCTATGAAAATTATTTCAGGGGTCATTACAAAATATTTTCTATGAAAAGAGACAGAACTGTTAAGGTAAGAAGCCTCTGATCTAGATTTTAGCTTCAGAACCAACTCATGGAAATTGCCTTTAATCTCAGATGGGTCACCCTGAAATACCAATGGTAAACTCTACTGAAAAACCATGAAAGTAAAGGGAATCATTCATGCAGCAGTAACAGTAGTGACAAAGCAATATTAAAAGACTACTGAGGGCTTCCCTGGTGGCGCAGTGGTTGAGAATCCTCCTGCCGATGCAGGGGACACGGGTTCGTGCCCCGGTCCGGGAAGATCCCACATGCCCGTGAGCCATGGCTGCTGAGCCTGCGCGTCCGGAGCCTGTGCTCTGCAACGGGAGAGGCCACAACAGTGAGAGGCCCGCCTAGCACAAAATAAATAAATAAATAATAAAAGACTACTGAATTTTACTGGAAAGAGTCACCAACACAAGGAAATGCAGATAAGAACTGCCCCCTCTCCCGACACTGTGTGGCTGCAAGTCATTAAGGTGAGGGATGCGTCAATTTTCTGCCTATTTGCTCCTCCACTGAGCCTGTCCTACAGCGTTAATGTTATTTTAATGTCACTTTTACTCTATAGATTTTGCAGGATAAAATTTTATTTAGTTATCACCTTTCAAACTAACTGCTGTAATTAAAGGAAATCATATATGAATGAAAGAAAACTGCTTATTCTTAGATACTGGAACAAAAGCAGCAGCCAAGGTAAATGCCCTTGTTTAATGCAAAAGTTCCATGTAATGATTTTGTAAAATAACCTCTGAAGCTGGGTTTTAAATGCAAAGTAACATCTCTCAATGACCTACCACATTAGTTTACAGAAAAGCTGCTTCAACCATTTCTCTTTATAGGTATAAGATAAAGCCCCTAACTTGCAGCTGGCAAGAGAAAAATCTGATCAATCCAGCAGTTATTCCGGCTACAGAATCAGATGGACTTGCTTGCTGAATTGACATCTTTTGCTGGGTTGACTAACGCTTTGATGGATTTGCCAGTTTGGACAGCGGGGTCCCATCCTCCAGCACCCTCCAATCATACTGCCTGTTACAGGACCACAACTGACTTGAGAGTGGAGTCTGGGTTTCTCAAGCCTTCTCCAGCCTGCTGCAGAATGACCGAGCTTTCTATTAAAATGCTGATTCCTAGACTCACCACAGGCTGCATCTGACTTCTGGGGATCTGGGCCCAGGAACCTGCATTTTAATCAACTTTCTAGGTTCTTCCCATATCCCTTAGAGAACTACCAGTGTAATGACCTGCTGGGGTCCCTGTTCCCAGGACCACATTATGACTTAATGGACAGCTTCTGTGTACTTTACTCACCTGCTTTTGTAGGCCACTTCCTTCATTTAAAAAAATGTTAAATGTATATTTTATGACTACATCAATATAAAGATGAATATATTAATTGATAGTTATTAAAACATTTTCTCCAACCCGAAAGTTCGATTTTCTTTCTTATTGTGAAAGAACTTGAAATACTTTCGTGAGTCCCTAAAAGTATCGTGCGCCCCACGCCCTGTTTGTGCTCGGTCTTATGGATGCATCAGCTCTACCTGCCTCGATACCCTTTTAGTCCCCACAAGCTGGGACTATGTTACTTCACCTCTGTAAAATCTCCTAACAAGATGATGAGACCTACACTGGCTTTGGGAGGGTGATCTAAAGAAATAAAAATTCAAGTAATCTAAGGAAGAGGGGATGGAGAGGGAGTTATCAGGATCTCCTTGGAAGCTTTTGAAATATTGTATGTATCCTCAAAATTCTGGTTTGGGTGAGGGTGAGAAGGTCTCGAAACACCTGAGATTGATTCCCTAGCTCCTGGTTACCTCTAGAACATCTCAGTGTCAAGTATCCTGTTACTAATCAAGCCCTATCTCTGCCAGGCACTGTGCTAAGTGCTTCACACACAACATCTCATTTGATCTTCTTAACAATATACCCCCATTTAAGAGATGAGGACGCTGAGGCACAGAGAGGTCAAGTCTATTGCCCAGTCACACAGTGAGGAAAAGGTAGAACCGAGATTTGAACTTGAATTTCTTAGATGTCAGAGCATCCATTCTTACCCTTGCTCGCTGCTGCCCCAAAGCCGTCCTCTGTTCCTTAGCCCCATTACCTAAATCCAGGTTGTGTTATCTCCTACTGAGTCCTGCCTTGGTGACCCGCCCTCGCCCTGAAGCCAGGGACTACTCTTGAATTTACCCTCTATTCACAGGCTGGGGTCTCCACCCAATGCAGCTCCAAATTGCCCTTCATGACACCCCACCACCTGCCAGCCAGCACTACCACCTCTTGCTGAACCTCCTTGATGCCATACACCTGCTTAGGTTTTATTCAATTTATCATTCACCCATTCATTCAACTGACATTCAATAAGTCTCTTTATACCAGACATCTGTGAGGCACTAGAATAGGACAATATTGGCCCTGCCCCAAGATGCTCAGGTCCTGCTGGAGGGAAAGTACAGATAATTGCAACACAGCCTGTGAAGAGCCCTGGCAGGAGGTAGGAGCGCAGTGCCCTGGAGGCCCAGGGATAATGGGATAATCCTGCTGGCTCCGGCCTCTCTCTCACTACCTGGACGAGCTGGATCTGCCCCCAAGCAAAGCCCTGCCCCAGATGTCTCTTCAGGTCTAGCTCTGCCATGACCTGCCAAGCTCCACATTTGGGAAGTTCTAGAATGGCCGGGCTGCTGATCATGTGCACACATCTTAAAGGATTACCTCTCTCATTAGTCATCCTGCCTAGAAAAAGTGATCTTTTAAAATCCTGTCACTATTTACACAGGAATTTCACTGGAACACTCCAGGGTGGAAATCAGTAAAGTCTGTCATCTCCTCAAGGGGATTTATTTAGTGAAGTACTAAAAGCCTCATTATTAAAGTGATCTCACCTTTAAGCCTGTCAAGTACCCTGAACACTAAGAACAGCAGAGAAGGTTTTCCTCTATTTTGAAGTTCAATGATTTAAGGTGGAATTAATATTTCATGTTAAAACCACACAAATATTTTCATTAAACCTCTTCCCTTGGGGGCACTCACAGCATTTCCTGGAATCTCTCTCTACAGCATGTCTTAGGTTTTCCAGTTACACTGCCCCCCTTAAGTCCCTTCGGGACACAAGCACTGTCTCACTCACCTTGGTGTTGCCCACAGCCCCGTGCCTGGCACAGGAAATACTCCCCAAGTCAAAGAAGGCAAGCTGTTGGCCCCTGGGCCAGATTTTGACCGCAGAAGTGGATTCTATAGCTGATACATTGTTTTTTAAAAGTTTTACAATTTCTCATCTCTAAAAATGTTCACAGAGGTCTCCAAGTTTTCTTGAAATATATCAAAACCAGCAACATGGACCCTGATCAACCACTGCCTGTAAGCCACTCAGGCCAAGAGTCCCCCCCCCCCCCCCTCAGATGGGCTTGGTGGGTCTCCTCCCCTCACCTGCTTAACCCACTCCTGGGACCACCCTGCCCTGGAGGCATCCGTGTCTGTGGCCCCCGTGACCACTGCTGGTTAGAATAACTGTCGCCACATCTTGCTCTCCTCAAGCCCACCCAGGTCACCCCAAAGCAAGATACTACTGCAAAATAATAGAGACAAACGAGCACAACTGAATGGGAACACGGGAGACCGAAATAGGATGTGAAAATAGAGCACAGGAACAACCTGCGGAGAAAAGGTAGTTAGGATGGGTCCAGACTGTAGCAGAAATGCCTACTTATCACCGCATTTGGAAATGTACGAACGCGACACGTTGAGTTTAACGAGAGGGCTTGGAAATAAGGACAGACTCTCCACAGTCTGGGCACTGGAGGAGCCAGCACCCTGCCTAACTCAGAACGAGGCGCTCCCCGCCTCTCCAGGCAGACGCAGCCCTGCACGAGTCCCCACTGCACAGCACTCAGACAGGCAGGAAGTCTCCGAAGCTTGCAGTTTGGATCTCACCAGCCCGTCCCCGCCAAACTGACTAACCTTGCCCTTTCTCTTGGCCTTGGTTAAAGTTCTCAGACGTCCGCATTTCCTCTCTCCGCGTTGTGAGACATCGGCTGGGATCCCCCCAGCAGTGGGCTCAAAGAGATGCCGGCTGGATGGGTTACGCTCCCGGACTAGCGAGCTTCAGTAATGGGACGCAGGGTCAAGAGTCATTACGTACCTGCCGGCTCTCTAAACAGCTGTAACAATCTACAAAGAATGAGGCTGAGCCCATGTGAATGTCATACCGCCTAATCCGCTTCAGATGCACAGGGAACAGATTTTCACACAACAGAAGACGCACACAGACACACACACAGACACACACACACACACACACACACACACACGTTGAAACTTGTTCACTCTCTGGATTTCACTATGGAATATTAAGAGTCAAGGGCTGTTGTCTTTTAGAAATTATAACTTTGCAGGTCCAGGCTACCTAAGAAAAAGTGTAGAAATTGGCATCTGTGGCGTACCATTCCAGCCCCCATGCCTTTTCCCATATTGTCTCTGCTCTTAAAATGCCCTCACCTGCCTTCCATCATCTATTAATGAAAGCAGGGTTAAAGCAGCTGTGTAAGCTTGTGCTGGCACTGTGCCTGGCCTAACCTGAAAGACCATGACCCATCCACAGGCAAGAGAGCAGAGCTTTTCAAAGACACTGTGCTAGCCAAACAAAGCAACCTCTGCATTCCTGGATATACGTGTCCTCAGAGCCATCCCTACCCTTCCCTGCTGTACTCTGTGTCACACGGTCCACAGCCCTGCAGCTTTCCCAAGCTCCCACATCAGCTGTTTCACATTGTTCTGCTAATGGAATTCTGGAGAACAGGAGGGAGGGAAAAGGTCAGTGTGTTTCTCCCCACTTCTCTCTTGCTCATGCTGCACCTCCTGTCATTCCACCAACCAAAGACAGCCTCCTTCAGATAACTCCAGGCCCTGGACTCTGATAATGCTGCCTTCTCCATCATCCTTCTAACCTAGGAAGTGCAGTGCCTTCCAATTGTAATCTCTGAGTTAGCCTATGTCTTAGTCAGCTCAGGTTCCCAGAATAAAATATAAACACAATGGCTTCAACAACAGAAATGTATTTCTCACAGTTCTGGAGGATAGGAAAACCAAAGTCAAAGTACTGGTCGATTTGGTTCCTGGTGAGGGCCCTCTTCCTGGCTTACAGATGGCTGCTTTTTGCTGTGCGTTCATAGGGCCTTTCTTCTCTTTGGTTCATGTAGAAAGAGAGAATAAGCAAACTCTTTGATGTCTCTTCTTATAAGGACATTAATCCCATCATGAGGGCCCAACCCTCATGAACTCATCTAAACCTAATTACCTCCCAAAGTCCCCATCTTCAAATGCTATCACATTGGCGATTAGGTCTTTAACATATGAATTTTGGAGGGCCACAATTCAGTCCATAGCATCCCGTTTGGCTTCCCAGCTACCCCTTCACCTATGCAATCAGGGTCTGTATTAAATTCCCTCTTTCTGTAATACCTAGAGTGCTTTTTATTTCCCTACTTGGTAGCTAACTTTAGACCAAGCCAGTCTACAGCCCTGATGCATACTGTGTATATATTGTCATGATACTTAACCTTCCTGAGACAAGCATGCCGATACACTGCCGATAGGTGACTAAGTGCATACATTTCTGAAAGGCAATTTGGCAAAATGAATAAAAGCCTTGTAATTTTCACATCATTTATCCCAGCAATTCCAAATCTAAGGGTTGATTCTAAAGAAATATTTGGATGAAAAGCCCACAAAACTATGTACAATGATGTTTATCATGCCTTGGATTATAATAATGCAAAATTGGAAGCACTCTAAATATCTAATAATCATGTATGATTAAACAATGGTGGCACATTATGTGATGGATGATAATTAGTAAATATCAGGTAATTGATTTATGGCCTCCTTATTGCAGTGGGTTTGTATGGGAGGTGATCCCACAGTCTATTCTCAAGGCTCTTCTTTCAGGGGAACCCAAATCAAAATGGTGGGATAAAAGGAAGGAAGAAGGCAAGAAGGCAATAAATCAACTACTTGATATTTATTAATTCACTGCTGTCGGCTCCCAAGAAAGAACTCTGAGCCCCTTCTCCCCAGATTCCTGGCTTTGAGTTCCTTGTCTGAGAAAAGTGAATGCACATAAAGTGGTCCCCATTCCTACCAGACAGGTATACCACTCTCCCCTCTGATAATATAATAATTTCTATATTATTATTCTAATATAATAATTTCTAGATAATATAATAATTTCTCTTTGCTATTGGGCAAATGGCAGCTAAGCTCTGATATGTGACCAAACACGGTACTGACAGGCCATGGATATCCCAAATCCATTTTTAATATTTCAGGCATCAGATGAAGGTGACAGTCCACTAGACATATTGCCTCCTTTGAGTGATTGTAGAAACCAGGGGAGTGGGGATATGAGGATAGGGACTGGCATTGGTGGGGAATCAACCCCATTCAGCAGCTCTGCAATGTGTGGCCAGGATGTGCTGCTGCGTGGAATAAAGAGACATCGCAGGAAAGATCTCAGGGGCCACAGAGAGACATGTGACCACGCATCATCTGTCCTAGAGAATGACACTGAGGACTCTGGAGAGTTCTGCCGCCTTAGGGTACAAAATGTCCCAATTTACATGCTTCAGGGAACTTCATATTGCCTTTTATGTCCCATGTGTGGTAGGCATCCAATCAAAATTTGATGAACTAATTTAACCAGATGATTATTGCTCTTTCCCTTTACAGTTCAGTCTTGGAGAGGGCTGGTGATGGTGCTGGCTGCCATTTATTAAATATGTGATCCCCAGCCCCCTCATTTCACAGTTAAGGAAACAAAAACCCAGACAGATTAAGTGTCCTGCCCAAGATAAACAGCTAGCCATTGACAATGTTGGAACTTTGTCTCCCAAGCCAATAGTTGTTCCATTATTCTCTGCTACTTCTACACTAATATGCAGATGAGAATGTAAACCTTGGGATTTCCATCAGCAATCTTAAGTAGGCTAAAGGGATAAAAATTATCCCTTCTCTTATAAAGGAAGGTGAGGAGTTTTCCTGGTCACTCTAAGCTTAAAAGGGTAACCCACTCAGTCTATGGTAATTTGTTATCATAGCCTAAACTGAGAAAGACACACACTAAGTGTTCAAAATTGGGTGCATATTATACACCTCCTGACCATCTTGATTTAGACTAGGCACATTTCAAGTGCTCAATAACCACATGTAGCTAGCGGCTACCACATAGGACAGTGTGGCTCTAAGGCAATGCTGCTCAAATTTTAATGTCCATAGAAGAACCTGGGGATCTTGTTAAAATGCTAGTTCTGATTCCCTAAGTCAGGGTAGATCCTGAGATTCTGGACTTCTCAGAAGCTCTCAAGTCCTGCCAATTATGATGGCTCATGAAACTACATTCTGAACAGCAAGGAACTAGAATACCCTCAGTGGTGTGCTAGCATGGGTTCAGGAGACTCGACTATGTGCATCTCTTCCTAAATCCGTGTTCAGTGATGTCACACAGGGAGCTTAAAACCAGCCACAGGGAGAGAGTTTACACAATAGAAATTGGCAAACAACACAAATCGAGTGTTACCTTTTCTAGACAACTCCATTTCAGCAACCGTTGAACATTTACCAGCATATCACTGCTCATGGTCCAATAGGGAATCCTCAATTTCCAGCTCTTTTCTCAGTAATGCTATTATAGGTAATTTTTCTACCCTCCTCGTCCCCCTGCTTCTCCTCCTTCTCCCTGTCCTTCTTCTTCTTCCTCTTCGTCTTCCTTTTAGCCTTTTCCTCCTCCTCTTCTTCCTCCTTCTTCTTCTCTTCTACAGTTACCTTTTTATAGTTAACATCTACTGTTCATGAAATTTTTTTAAAATACACTTTTTTTTACACAAGAAGTATACAATGTTGAGAGATAAGGGGGCCCACTTCTAGTAAATATTATGCCTTTGTCATCTAAACAAGTCTTTTAACTCTGTCACTCCCTTTCCCCACCTCTAGATTGAGCATAAACACATTTTCTCCACCTGCTTAAAATATATATTTGAAGAATAAAGTGAGATGACATCTTTGATTTTCAAGGTGACTTGACACAAATCCAAGGAAAAGAATGAAACTGATTAGCTGCTTCAGTCACCAAGAGCTCCACTGCTCTGGCGTGGTCAGGTTCTCTTCTAGGTCAGAGCTATTATTAAGGGCAGATAGAAAGTCTTCAGTTCTGAAGGGCATAGCTATCTTACTATGAATTTTCTGAACTCATATATTTGGCCAAGACCTAGCTGTCCCTACTGGTTAAGAAAGCCTCATCAGCCAAAACAATCTCGAAAAAAAAATTTAAAAGTTATTGCATGCAATCTTCCCAATTCCCAAACTTACCACAAAGCTACAATAATCAAAACAGTGTGGCACTAGCATAAGGATGAACATACGAATCAACGAAATAGTATTAAAAGTACAGAAATAAACCCATGTGTCTATGGGCAAATGATTCTGACACGAACACCAACACCATTCAGTGGGGAAAGAATAGTCTTTCCAAGTGATGGAGGGACAACCCAAGAGCCACATACAAAAGAATTAATTTGGACCCCTACCTTATACTATATACAAAAATTAACTCAAAATGGATCAAATACCTAAATGTAAGGGCTAAAACTATAAAACCCTTAGAAGAAAACTTAGGTGTAATTATTTCTGACCCTGGCTTAGGCAACAGTTTCTTAAATATGACACCAAAAGCACAAGCAAAAAAGAAAAATAAATAAATTGGATGTCATCAAAATTAAACACTTTTGTGCTTCAAAGGATATTATCAAGAAAGTGAAAAGATAACCTAAACTATGAGAGAAAATATTCACACATTACGAATTTGATAAAGGATTCACAACCAGAATGTATAAAGGGTTCCTAAACCACAAAAATAACAACTTAATGAAAAAATGGGAAAGGGATTTGATTACACATTTCTCCAAAGATATGCAGATGGCAAATAGGCACATGAAAAGATACTCTATATCACTAATCATTCAGAAAATGCAAATCAAAACAACAATCAAACCCATTAGAATGGCTACTATCAAAAATAAACAAACAAAATAACAAGTATTGATGAGAATATATGTGAATATGTATTTAGTGAATACAGTAAAAAAAAACACTGGATTGTACTCTTTAAAAAGGTGAATTTTTTGTTATGTAAATTTTCTCTCAATAAAAATGGAAAAGTAAGGAAGTGTGATCCTGATAATGTCTCTGATCACATTTAATCCATTCAACAAATAGCACCAAAACTGGCAGTTGGATTTGGGGCTGGGTACTAACCATAAAGTGCCAGGTACAACTAACACAGTCTTTGCCCTCAGGGATCTTACTTTCTTGTCTGTCCACCCATCTATCTAAGCCTCACCATCAGCCCAGACTACTATTAAGAACAAATTAACACCACACTGCCATGACCAGGTTTATACTAGCCCAAGATATACTAGAAATTGCTGTTGAGCCTTAATATTTCAAGTCATTTTGTGTGTGTGTATGTATATATTTATATATACATATTGTATTAGTTTTCTAGGACCACCATAACAAAGTACCACAAACAATGGTAAACAGAAACTTGTCTCACAGTTCTAAAGGCGAGAAGTTCAAGAGCAAGGTGCCAGCAGGGCCATGCTCTCTCTCAAGGTGCTAGGAAAGGAACTGACCCAGGCCTCTCTCCTAGCTTCTGTTAGTTCCTTGTAGTGGCATATTTTGACTCTTCACATCATGTTTCCCCTGTGTGCATGGCTGTGTCCAATGTCCCCTTTTTATAAGGACTCCAGTCATATTGGATTGGGGGTCTACCCTACTCTAGGATGATCTTGTTTTAACTAACAGTATCTGCAACAACTCTGTGCAAATAAGGTCACATTCTGAGGTACTGGGAGTTAGGACTTTAACATGTGAATTTTGGAGGGACACTGTTCAACCCATAAGAAACACACACTGTGTGTACATGTGCTCACGTGCGCAAGTCCACATAATTGCCTTCAATAGCATCTCTGAGGGATGGAAAAGGCAATTTAGTTTGGTCCCTATGCTTCAGATAAGTCTACTGAGGCTCAGAGAAGTTAAAGGATTAGGGGAATCCAGGTCTCTAGACTCTCAGGTGGCACATATTCTACTCCTTGGAACGGCGTGTGTCTTCCGATTCCATCACTTCTGCTGTTGCAACCACTGCCAAGCAGTCAGATTCCGGAGGGTTCTGACTTTGGCCAACACAGGTGTCAAGCTGGTGGGCAGTCCCTAAAGCATTTCTCAGACTGTGCTGACAGCATCCTGGCAGCAGAGTAGGCACTGGGATAAAAGCCTGTTCCAACACATGGCATTCCTCCCAAGCTGCCTGATATGCCTGCCTTCTTAAGCAGCTAAGAATTGTTGGCAGCTGTGGGTGCAGAAAACCGGCAAGTTGAATCCATAGGAACCACAGTGCCACATATTTCCAACCAAAGGGGCAAGTTATCCATCAACCCAATCCCACCTAAAGCTTGCTAGTTATCACATGTTGCTGTGTCTTCAAAATCATCACCAGCCCAGTATCTAATTTACTGAGGCAGCATCTCAAATCTGGTATAATCTAGTTTTCAGCTAATAGACCACCACAGAATCATCCTCTAATCATTCCCAAGCCAAAATCCTCCTTTTAAAACAATACCTGAAGAGAAGAACTAGGCTATTGTCTTAAAAGACTTGAGGTAGGAGGAGGTTAATTAGCTCGGCAAAAACTCAAATTAACACCCACGCCTCAGTGTTGCCTCCCAGAGATGGCTCATAGAAACATGGACAACCAGACACATCAGCTGAAAAGTAGAAATAGAAAAAGGGGATTTTGGGGAAAGATTCCTTAGAGGCTGTGGTAAAGACTCCCTGGAGAGGAAGGCAGGAGACAGGAGGGCTGCCACTGCCTTGGCACTAGCTGCAGAGCTTCTGCTAAGTCGCTTCCCTTTCCTGAGCCTTGCTTTCCCCAGTTGTGAAATGAAACTGCCACACTGACAGACTACCAATGTCCCTTCTGATTCTAAAATTTTATCTGGGAGGAAAACCAGGTAAATAAATTAGCCATATGCTCTCTAAATGAACAACAAATTCCAAAAAGATGTGTAGCTTCCATGCTGCTAAAGGCACCAAGTCCCAAGAAACACACTCTCTCACTGAGTTACCCCAAGCACTGTGGAGATAATTTCTGAAGCTGGAGAGAGAAAAATTCTGAGGCACCAAGCAGCACTGACCCTGCTTCTCCTGAGAACATATAAGTCAGCAGCCCCCAAGCACCAAGGGTGGCTCAGATAGCATTTGGACTTGGAGACAACATGGGCTACTGGAGCACGGGGTCTCTCCAAAAGAGGATGGGAACCTGGCATGAGGAAAGCATCACTGCAAACAAGGTGGGTAAAATGTCAACATTCACTGCCAAAAAGCTGTATGAGATTCTCACCATTAGTGACTATTCAAAGGACTGAAATCCCAGGAAGACAGGGATCACAATCAGTGATAGATATCTATTTTGGAGGTTGCATACTGGCCACCAGTAGACCAGATTTGGGCTGGTGACCTGCTTTATTTGACCTGTACAGTGTTTTCCAAGAAATTAGTTTCCAACCTTAAAAAAAGTGGGACTTTTTTACATAAAAATACAGATTTACAGCTTCTCTTGATTAGAATATCTGGTAGCACTGGGCTTTATTCCCACTTGGCTGCCATCATCTGGGGCTGAAAATCACCTGCTCATGACAGATGGGGCTGGCTTCCCAATGTGTCACAGGCCAGTCATCAGCTTTGCTCATTTATGGTTCTCTTCAGGCTCACTCAGGAATAAAGTGAGTGAGGCCCAGGAAAATCCAATGCTGTTTGCAAAGGCAGAGGCATGGGTTTTCTTTCTGCAAACTTTTCACTTTTCTGAGTGATAATCAGGGACCAAAGGTAGCACCATCTAAATCATAAAATTAATAGGCAAAGAAAGATACTGGAAACAAATCAAAAGAGCACCAGGAAAGGAATGATTGCATCAAAAGTGGCATATCCATACTGTGACATATTATGCAGCTATTGAAAAGAATCAGATCAGTGGCTCTCAACCAGGGACAATTATTGTCCTCCAGGAACATATGGCAATGTCTGGAGACACGTTTGAGAGGGCTAGGCACTGCTGTGATCTAGTGGGTAGTGGACAGCAATGCTGCTAAACATCCGACAATGCACAGGACAGCCCTTCCACAACAAAAACTTATGCAGCCCAAAATGTCAGTAGCACCGAGGTTCAGAAATCATGATCTAGATCCATCCGTATTTACATGATACTGAAAAGATCAAGATGTAGAGAAGTGTACACACACCATTTTAATATGACAGACAAAAAAATTATGCTCACGAATTTACTAAACAGCTGCTAAACAGCATTATGATACTACTTGCATGAAATCGCTATTTCTGCATCTAAATCCATAAAAAGTTTCGTGAAACATTAGATCATCAGATGTTAACAGGAGTCATCTCAGAGTGATGGCATGCCAGGTGATTTCTACTTTCCTCCTTTTATTTCTTGGCACTGTGTGAATAGTTTTTAATGACTCTGTATTATTTACATAACAAGAAAAGCACAGTAAAAATGTTTTTCATAGTAAAAAATAAAATCAATAGATAATTCACACACATGATCTTTAACAATAGATTTATTGGTCACCCTACCAAACCTTACTCCTGTGCCATTAACAAAGACAATCGTAATTGACTGGCATCTTCCCGGTCTCCCTTCCCTTGCTAGACACTGAAAGGGCCTTCCTCACCTACGGCCAGAAAAAAGGCACGTGGTTCTTAGCAAGAGGAGCCCAGACAGCTAGTCTGTTAGTATCAGCACCCGACAGCCAGAGTCAGTTAGCAATCAATGACCCACCAGCTTACAGGACCGCATCTCCTCTCCCCTCTCCTGGTCAAGTTTCTCCTGAGTGCAGAGAGTTCCCAGAGAGAGAACAGAGCCAGCGGACATGGATCCTACCCTTAATGAGCTTACACACTACTTAGGAGGTGTACAAACCACACAGGGAACATGATAAAGGTGTGGGTGACAGTTACAAATCGAAATTGTCAAAACCCAGCTCTGCCAGGCATCAGGTCAGAATGCCTATCATATCAAGCTAAGCACTTTGTGGTTGAACGATCAGAGTTGTTTTTGCAATGTCAGAGGCTCCAAAGGGCTGAAGCTCAGTCAGTGCATCTGTATCTGCTGGAGCGGACACCAGAACAGGGCCAAAGACTGCGCCTGGGGGCTCCTCTCAGCTGGCCTTGCTTGGGTATCACAGCATCATCACCAATGGGTAGAGTGGAAAGTGGCATGGGCTTCTCTGTCCTATCTCCCATCTCCTTGTGCACCATGTCTTATCAGTAGGTGCTGAAAACAGATTCAGTCTACCCCCAAAAGGAGCAGGTTTATGTGTATTTCTATATAATTATCTGAACGTGTGGAACTCATTGTTGTGAAAGCATGGGTATTTGTGCAAACTTTCATCAGTAAGAAGTTAAGACTACGCATATCAGTAGGGCAAGGGTTTCAGGACACATGAGACAATGCTTTGGGATCAGTGTAAGAATGTATATTTAGCAATGATTATACATACTATTAAACTTCAGAGTTAAACTTCAACATTAGCTAGAGAATTTAGTTGATGTGCTTAATGATAAAAATGAGCTTCTGAACTGTCCAACATATCAGGTATTTTGCTAGGTGCTTTGGAGTCTTCAAAACTCCAAAATCCTTGCAGAGAGAGTCACATTATCCTTTTTAATAGATGAGGAAACTGAGGCTCAAAAAAGTTAGATATATCACCCAAGTCCACTATTAAATATCAGAGGCATTAAATGTCAGAGCCAAGACTCAAACCCATGTCTATTTGAATCCAATGATGCTTTCTCTCCAGTTACTCCCCATAACCCAAGATATCCCATGGAAAGGGGAGTTCACAATGTCAATCAGAAGAGCTACAATCAAAAGCTGACGTTTTCTGGAGTTTACACTTATACCAAATACTTGCCTGCCCCTTAATGAGTAATAGTCAATTAATTATATGCCACTGGATAAGTTAAGATATAATAGCAAAGCTGAATATCCATAGTGTCGATATCTGGGAGGTTCAGTTTAGTGAAACTAGAGATTTTTTTTTTTTTTTTTTTTTTTTGCGGTATGCGGGCCTCTCACTGTTGTGGCCTCTCCCGTTGAGGAGCACAGGCTCCGGACACGCAGGCTCAGCGGCCATGGCTCACAGGCCCAGCCGCTCCACAGCATGTGGGATCCTCCCGGACTGGGGCACGAACCCGTGTCCCCTGCATCGGTAGGCAGACTCTCAACCACTGCGCCACCAGGGAAGCCCCGAAACTAGAGATTTTTATGGCTTTGAGTACAACCAGTAGTGTTTCATTTTTCCTAAAGTAGGATGAAATAGCCAATGACATTGGGGTAAATGGAAAAACCCAAAGGAAGTTATCATCAATTTCATATCTCCAGTTCATGCAGGGATCATTAATTCTACTTACTGAAGTATAAAATGATGCTTGTTATGACTGAGACCTCTTGTGAATTTTCTGTGATGAGTGGGTTAACATCAAATTAAAATTCCCCAAACAAATGCAACAGGCCTGTCAGTCTTAGCTGGTTTCTCTTAGACCAGCTTCTCATTAAACATAGGAATGGGTCTCCTAGGAGCCTCCAGGTCAGCCTGTCTTGCTTGGGTTGTGATGATTGTTTTTGCTAACTTCATAAACAGTGTTTCTCAACAGTTTTTGTACTTTTTTTAAAAAGCATATACTCCATTTGGTGAATATAATATTCTCATGCAGTCCCCCCCCCCTCAAAAAAATGAGAATAGGGCTTCCCTGGTGGCGCACTGGTTGAGAGTCTGCCTGCCGATGCAGGGGACACGGGGTCGTGCCCCGGTCCGGGAAGATCCCACGTGCTGCGGAGCGGCTGGGCCCGTGAGCCATGGATGCTGGGCCTGCGCGTCCGGAGCCTGTGCTCCGCAACGGGAGAGGCCACAACAGTGAGAGGCCCGCGTACCACAAAACAAAAAAAAAAAGAAAAAAAAAGAAAGAAATGATAATAATTGGACACTAAACCCTCCTATTGATAATTTCTTTTGCTCCAAAGATAAAGTCTATCTTCAGAGTATCAGCACAAAGCAAGGCTGGTATGTCTAGCTCATTTACTGCAGTTTTATTTAAGACAATAACAGGGTTTGGGGCTTTTGGGGGGCTTTGTTTTAACATTGCATCATAATAGTGACTATCCTTCTCAAACTGCACACAATCCACCTGCCACTTACTCAGAAAAATCCTGATTTTTCCCTGTAGTAGGTCTGGCGCCCTGGGTAAGAATCACAGTCCTGAAGTTTAATTAACTCCAAAGACATGAGAGGAAATTGTCTAATTTCATCAGAAATTGGTATATTTTCTCTCCCACTGATGGGAAAAGAAAGTGCTTCCGAAGAGAGGAGCTGACGCTGGCCACAAAAAGAGGATGTGTGCCTTCCCTTCAGAGGAGCGATGCAGGGTTCCTCTAAAGGGTGTGGTAAGGCAGGCAGGAGAGGCCTCACAATTCGGCCCTGTTTCCCAAGGAAATTGAGTACAGTCCAGGTTGGCACACAAGTGGGGATGCCCGAGGGGATGCCACAGGCCCTGATCATCCTCACTCCTTCTATGTACTGTGGAAGCAGACCCACTCTTCACTCACAAGAGAGAAAAGATGTACAACAGGGAAAGACGAAAGAGAGGGAAATGATTTCAGGGAGAACAAAGACTTACAGAGGGGTAAGAAAGGCATCAGAGGAAAAGGAGGAGAAAGGCAGAGGAGAGCAACCGATGAACGCGTCTAAGAGTTCAGACCACAGAGAATAGGAGGGATCATTACAATGACAATTTCACATCAGTAACAATGACTACCATTTATTGAGCTTTTGCTGTGTGGGATGGATGCATGATGGATGGATAGATGGATAAATAAGCATACAAATATACATATATACATTGAATTTAGTTTAACTTCATTTCACTAAACTTAATCCTAAAAGACACCTGTTCCAATCCTTCTTTTACCCTGAGGAATCTGAGACTCTCATAGTTAGTGACTTCTCTAAGGTAGCAGAATTAGAATTTAAACCCAGTTTGTCTGGCTCCAAATCCCATGCTGTTAATTACTAGACCGCTTATTTGTAACAAATGTGAAAGAATGTGTACACTTAGTTGCCTATTTTCTTGTTCAAATTAGTCATCTCGAGACATGATGCTGTTCCAGTGATATATCCACTGATGAAAATCACTTGGGGATCCACTTTTGAAACTTCCATTACAGCCTCAAGCACACTCTTTTGATTATCTTTGTTGATGACATATCCTCATGCTTTGAGAGTGGAGTTTATTTTGGGGACAGCCAAAAGTCAGTCAGAGCAAAACTGGTTAAAAACTGTGAGGGACACTGCTACCACTTGAAGTTTTAAGCAAAAAGTATTTTGTGTGCTTTATCTACTGTTTCAGAGAAATTCCCAAAGAAGAGTTGCTAGCAGATTCTGATCAATGGCCCCATCACTGCAGTAAACACAGAGACCTAAGATAGCCCCTTCAAAGCTCAACATTATACCAGTATATTTGTCAAAACACCATTCTCGTGACAATAAAATCATATCTTAATCATTCTTCAGATAAAAGCAATCTGACCTTGCTTTAACTACTGATAAATGAAATGTTGCAGGGACTTCCCTAGCAGTCCAGTGGTTAGGGCTCCATGCTTCCACTGCAGGGATCACAGGTTCCATCCCTGGTCAGGGAACTAAGATCCTGCATGCTGTGCAGCACAGTATAAATGAATGAATGAATGAATGAATACATAAATAAATAGAAATGTTCCATTAAAAAAAAACAGGTAAGCACCTAATAGTCTTTGATGTTGATGCTATTAAAGCATCTTGTGTCTGAATTTGTGGAAAAGTCCAAAGAGAAATGATAATGCTTTTGGGGTATTATGGCCTTTAAAATTCAAATTTCTGATCATGGGAGCAAGATCATGGATGACTAGATATCTGGAATGGGATGGCCTGCCCATCTCCTGCCCTGCAACTGACTAATCTTTGAACATCTAACAGGGCTGCCTCTCATACATTTGAAAAATGGCATCATATTTGGGCAGGAGAGCTTCCTCTCCTGTTCATGGTCCATGGAGCAGGTGCTCTCCTCTGAATGGTTACTGTTTTTCTCAAGAGCTGCCAACTTTCATTACAACGATGCACTGGAGGAGTGCTGGAATGTCACATGGAAAGAAAATTACTGGGCAGCTCCCTTTTTTTCCATTAGAATTTCAGCAAAGTGAGTAAGGCAAGGGCAGACAAGATACTGAAGGGGTTGCATGGGGATTTATTTCATTTTTCCTTTGAGAAAGCGTTAATAAAATTAGCAGTGTTCCAATAACAGCAAGGATTATAAAAGATACATTTATCAACAATGTGCAATTTCCCTACAGGAATGTATAATAAAACTTTTCAAATGCAAATCTCCCATCAACGAACATATAGAGAGGCAAGATAAAGAAGGGGAAAAAAATGACATTAAGCTAATTCTCAGTCATCTCTGAAAACTGGAAGGATTAAAACTTTTTAAGTTGACTGACAAATCTCCCAAACTTAATTTTAAGCTTTCATTCAGTTTTTGCTCTGTCAAGTCTTCAGCCAAAGCTCCTTACAAGGAATCATGCTAATTCTTTTAAATTTTAGGGATTGGGTTAAAATCAATGCTTTCCCACCGCCTAGCACACAAAGCCAAAAATCCTCTTACAAGTCCCTCTACAGTCAGGTCCTATCCAACAATCAAAGTAATCTAGCCCACTCTGCCCCCAGAGTCATTTCTCCTGTTTGTCCATCAAAAATCCCCAGCTAAAAACTGGTCCCTTCAAGGTCTATGATGCTCCACTCCCCTTTATCTTATTTCTGTTCAAATTGTCCCCATCCTTTGAAGCCCTTACAACTCAGATGCTGCCTCTTCTCAGCTTCACCCTTCCCTTCTAGGTCTTACCAACCTCTTACCCCTCTCATGTCATCTGAACCACCAACTCACAACCTGACACTAAGCCATTTGAATGGATCACAATTTTTCATGGATACCACCTCCCTAGGGGAACAGCGAGCTTCCATGTACTGGGCACATGCCCATGATAAGCATCTGTTGACTGCATGACAGACTCTATGGCCCTATGCCTCCTCCTGTGGAGATGCAAACAGGTCAAAAGGCAGAGAGAGACAAGAGAAAGGAAAAGGAGAGACAAGGGATCTTGATACTCCAGAAACTGGACAATCAAGTGAACAATGACCTAAATAATCCAGACTTCACTTCCTATATGAAGGGAAAATATACAGATGACCAATGCAATTTACATGAAAACTGCTTTGAGAACTATGATGATTTATTAAATATTGATTCAGCAAATCTAATATGAAGGGTACTTCCAGGAAGAGCAGGTAAGTAGACATAAAATATTTCCTAAAATCAAATGCTAAAATCATAAATATGCTAAAGAAAATTTCTCCCTTAAATCATTCTCAACTCAAAATGGTAGATTAAATTTATTACTGAGGTATTCAGACATGCTAATGATGTTGAATGTCCCTGCTGGTAATAGATGAAAACACTGAAATCTTCCAGGAACATGATGAGTGCCGTTTTCACATGATCATTTGAAGCCGCCATCTGTCATCCAAAACGCTAGAGCTGCATTGAATCCTTCGTGTAAAACCCAAGGAGATGCTGCCATGGCAAAAATGAGGCTAGTGTTTCCATCGAGCCAAAGCAATAACAATCACTTGAAAATGCCAAGTATCACAGTAGAAAGCTGAACTGGTGCTAATCTGGAGATGCCAAGACCCATGGCGTTTTATGTGATGAAACGGTGTCCACCTCACTGAAGTAAACCCCGTGACCACAGCACAGCACCATTTCTCACCTAGTTCTTTTTATGGCAGCAAAGTGTCATGAACACAGAGGCTGAGATTCAGCCTCAGGTAAGTCACCAAGAGCGCTTCTATAGCTGGAATGGTGTCAGGCCAACAAACTTTTTCATCTTTTACTTAAACTTTTTACTCAACAATATTTCTGAAAGGCTTGGGATGGTTCCATTTCAACATGTTAAAAGACAGGCTTTTTGGAGATTAAGTACCCAAACAGTATAAGATGTATGCCTCTAACCCATCCCCATGCCACAAAAACAAGCTTCTATATATTTGTTTGAAAAGCATACGAAAATAGAGAAGAAAGACACAGACCTTGAAAAATACTTTTAAGCTTCTTCTACATGAAAAACATATTTAAGAAATGGTGACCGATCCTTTCTATGATCCCTTGTGCATGCAACAAATATTTGCTGAGCATCTGCCATGTTCCAGGCCCTGTGAATGAGACAGACCCCACCCCTGCCTTCATACAGCTTACAGCACAATAGGTATATGTCAATCAAATATTAGTTAGATTTGTGCTACTGCAAAGTGCATTTTGTAGAAGCTTAGAGCAAGTGATCTCAAGTAGCTGGAGTGATGGGATAGACTCTATGGAGGAAGTCAAGTCTAAGCTGAATTTTTAAGTTGACTAGGAGTTGACTGGGTGAAGGGGAGAAAGGAACATGGGAAAGCGTTCCTAGTAGAGAAAAGTACAGCCACCAAGGACCAAAAACAGGAAAGAGATTGGCATGTTGCTGAAGGAGAGCCAGCCTGGCTAGAAAGGAGAGACTGAATAGGACGAAGCTGGGGAAGCAAGGAGGAGGAGGGTCACGCAGATAATTGAAAGCCATGCTGAGGATACAGAGCTTTAAACCACCAAATGTTTTAGGCCAAGGATTGACATCAACAGTTTGTATTGTTCATGAGCACACAGGCTGCTTTAGGGAGACTGTGTGAAGGGCAGGTAGGGAGCAATATTAGCAGGAAGGACACTAAGAGGATCTTGCAATAGTCCAAGAGAGAGAAATAGCTTGCCCTAGGCTGATGGGAAGAAGAAAACAGATTCAAGAGATATTTAGGGAGAAGAAATAATACTTAGGGAGAGAGAGGAAGCAAAATGGGCTCAGAGGTTACTGGCCTGAGGAAATAGGAAGATGTACCTACTGAGGGATGGGTGAGTACAGGTTACAACACTGAACATCAGACTTGGTGTCTTCCAAACAAGATGCATTCTTAGCTCAGTTAGACTTCAAAATGCATTGATAAACTTAGAAACTTCTCCAACAATCATGGAACTATATACCTTCAGGGTAATAAAGAATTATGCAGATCTTTGAACTAAAATAGCAAATCTATGGGAACCAGCCATCCCCAATTTGAAGGGAGAATATTAGTCCTGGCAATTTCTGAATTATTACTGGCATCATTAATACTTCCAGAAACAAGGGATTTATCCACTTGTGTCCTCAACACTTGTCCCAAGGTCTTTTTAAAAGTCGAATTCACACTGAATGCCAGTGTTCCAGAGCAAACAAATCCATCAGTTGCTACAGAATTTATGTTACGGTTTTCAGAAAGCTTGTGGGAATGCCAGAGGTCTTTTGAATTTTTTCATTGAACAGAAAACTCTGGAGTTTGTATTGATTGAACAAGATCAAGCAGAAAGCTTTCATTTCCCCCAAGGGTCTACTGTGTCGTATTCCTCAAAAGATAATTCACTTAATTATTTTAGCCCTGGTAAAAAGTAAGGGACAATAACAATTTTAACTTGATTATTCTTGTTTTTGGTTTTTTTTTTTTGGTACGCAGGCCTCTCACTGTTGTGACCTCTCGCGTTGCAGAGCACAGGCTCCGGACGCGCAGGCTCAGCGGCCATGGCTCACGGGCCCAGCCGCTCCGTGGCACGTGGGATCCTCCCGGACCGGGGCACGAACCCACGTCCCCTGCATCGGCAGGCGGACTCTCAACCCCTGCGCCACCAGGGAAGCCCCTAACTTGATTATTCTTAAACAATTCTTTCACATAAAAATAATCAACCCCAGAAGCTCTTGGGATACACATTTAAGAGTGGCCCAGGCCTGTCATCAAACCAGAGGACTTCCCACCTTCTGCTGCCACCCTTGCTCAGCACTTTTAAATTTTTAATGTTTCAACTCCAAATAGCACTGCCAAATCTCTCTCTTCTCTGACATAATCTCTATCTGATTTCAATGAACATTTACTCCTGGGCCTATTATAAATAACACAAGGGAGGGCTTCCCTGGTGGCGCAGGGGTTGAGAGTCCGCCTGCCGATGCAGGGGACATGGGTTCGTGCCCCGGTCCGGGAAGATCCCACATGCCACGGAGCGGCTGGGCCCGTGAGCCATGGCCGCTGAGCCTGCGCGTCCAGAGCCTGTGCTCTGCAACGGGAGAGGCCACAACAGTGAGAGGCCCGCATACTGCAAAAAAATTTAAAAATGAAAAAAAAAAATAACACAAGGGAACAGCTGGGAAAGTGAAATGGGCATTTTATAGCAGGTGATTTGGGAATTCAGAGAAACACAAAAATTCTGGGCAGAGAGAAGTGCAAACACAGAAGAGGGATTAGAAACATAGGACAGGACTCACTATATATGGCCTTGATGTCCCTGTGATACATAATTTCCTAGTAAAGGAGTTTAATAAATCCAAGCCAGATTGATAGGGGGTGGGTTCTCTGCAACTAGGAGATATATCTGATTGGCCCAAAGACTCCATATCTTTGAGGAAGGAAAGGAGGTGTCTGTCACTGCATTCCTGTGGAGCCGTGGAGACCAATAGGACAGCAGACACCAAAGAACTCTGTTCAATGGAATAAATACTAGGATATTCCCCCTGCCATGAGCCAATATGATTGCTTATGTGCCTGAAAGTAGTTATTTGGAGGTTGCATGCTCTTTTCTCCCAGCATTCTGGGTTAGGGTTAGGGTTAGGGTTAGGAATCAAGCACTTGGTTTTCAGAGGCAATCAGAAAGGATATTGAGGCGTTCAAAATTTTTTTTTCTTAATAAAGAGATTTAAAAAGCAATTATTTGTCCACAATTCAGCTATTTGGCAACTAAATCGTTCCTCAGCCCCACAAGGACCAAAGATGCTTGATTCCAATGAACTCAGGGCATTACATTGCCCAAAAGAGCTACGGAGATAAAGCTCTGCTTTGCTTTGATTTCTGTCCCTCAACATTCATCTCTTCTTAGTTTGGGGGTCAGTGGCTCTAATATAGAGACTGGGGCCCACCCAGGATTTGAAGCCCTAGTATGGGGGAACTTAGAATCAAACCCCTAGTTTGGGTTCTGGTAACAGAATCCTAGCTGACCCACCTCAATAACTTGTCCAGGTCCCAGGTCCTGTGGCACCGAGGCCCTGTGTTGCCATCGTAAAAGACCTCATTTAACCCTTTCCCCACCAATGACTAGCATCTTGACTGCTGCTCAGTGTGTAGTTGACACAAGGGGACAGTGGGTTGATGGGATTAGATCAATATCCACAATGAGAGAATGTTTCGCTCTACAGATATTTATTGAGTACCTCGATGTGCAGGCTCTGTTCTAGACAGTATGGGCATATCTATGATAGTCATGGACTTGTATTCTCATGGGAAAGACAGACAGCACACAGATGTAGAGTTCCTTTAATGGCAAAGACAGAAACTCAGAGATGGCACATAAAAGGAAGGAACATGACAGATTCCACGTGGAAATGTGACCCCAAAGCCCACACAGGATTGTGCAGTCCTCGTGATGCCACCCATGAGAAGTACGGATTCCAGCAGGTACAAAATGGCCTCCTTTGCCATTTACATGCCATCCAGACGGTTCCATGGGCTACCAACCCGCCTCATTAACAGGGGCCAGTGGAACTACTTGTGTGAACTGTGGGACAAAAGAAATCAAAATTCAATTTTCCAGGCCTGGCGTTCCTTACCAGAACCTAATCTCAAACCTGCTCCTAAAATAAAGGAATTTCTTAATATCCTTTTTGCGATCACCTTCAGGAGAGATGCAGGGAGAGAAAAACAGGAGTCACCTTGCGTGACAGCACTTTCCACTGAATATTGCTATGATTATTTCACCTTGGAAATAATATCATTCAGTTTAGACTTAGATACTGAGTTTCTGATTTGGTTTAAAACATAAAAGGAATCAGAGAAAGTGTGCACGAATCAATGAGACCCAGCTAGAAACAGATTTTGATTTCTAGTTTGGGCCAAATGCTTTATTGGATAAGGTAAACTGGTGAAGAAAATAATAATTAGATAACCATTCTTCCGTCTTAGGAAAAGACAGGCTTAAGAAAGAGTTTACTTTTGCTTCTGAGGAGGGGTCGACCAGTCCTGTTTTGAAAAGAATTGACTGATCATCATGGAGCAAGCCTATGGAGATGACATACTCCATCCATCCTTTCCAGATGGTACTCTGAGACTAAGACAGCTCCTCTAAGTTCTTCCTTAAACAGGAGATTGTCAGGAGCCCAGAGCAGACAAACACTAGCCCAGAAGAAGCCACATCTTCCACTGGTCACATGCATTCTCAGGGGGAAAAGCTCAAACTGTAAAAGTTTTCTTTCCTAGACCAGGAGCGGGAGACAGTGGCAAGTGGAAGGTTTGTGCCACTTTCTAGTTTCAAAACAATTCAGCCTCCCTTCCTTGGTAAAATGTCTAATGTCAAGAGTGCTCAATTTGTTCAATATGTGGGGCTAAGTTACATTTAGGCCGCAGCCCCCATGAACCCTGCACTGTGGCTTGAGCCCTGTCTCCTCAGACAATCTCACCTGCCTGCCTTAATATCGTACATTGGCCCCCAGAAGCCCCCAGAGAGGACAGCGTGCTTGTTAGCGCCTCTGGCCTGAGCACCTCTGGCCTGCACGCAGATGCTGAGAACACTGACTTCTACCTTCTGGGTTGGGCTTTTCCCAGCACGTGATGTGGATCTCACTTTGCATCTGCTCCCACCTAGTGTGTGTCCATTTCCTTGTCACTTCCCCACTTGGAATGTCCCGGTCCAAGTCCAGTGCTCTTACCTATGTCCAAATATGCCACAATATGACAAGAGTGATTTACGCCCTTTGTATAAACATGATTAGGACTGTAACATTCAGTCCATCTGAATTCCTGTAGCCCTTACTATCTATCCATTTGGTAACTTGCATATATTAGCCATACTATTTTCTTTCCATATGTGTGTATATATGTACACATAAACACACTTCCTCTCCAACTACATTTCATGCTTCTTAAGAGCAGGGACCACAATTCATGTTCTGCATTCTCAGCATCTTACTCAAAAGTTCCCATTTGTAAGTACACTGAAATATTTATCACCGTGGTGACAATGATAAAGATTTGTCCAAGACAATCTTAATAATTTTGGTGCCTAAGAAGCACTGAGGGGCTTCCCTAGTGGTGCAGTGGTTTGAGAGTCCGCCTGCCGATGCAGGGAACACGGGTTCGTGCCCCGGTCCGGGAAGATCCCACATGCCGCGGAGCGGCTGGGCCCGTGAGCCATGGCCGCTGAGCCTGCGCGTCCGGAGCCTGTGCTCCGCAACGGGAGAGGCCACAACAGTGAGAGGCCCACGTACAGCAAAAAAAAAAAAAAAAGAAGCACTGAGACAGCTGTACCTGCCCATGAGCAGGCTACACAAATGAGAGGAAGAAAATCAACACCTGAGTGTGCTCAGTCAATAGGGTAAGCATCAGACAAAAATCAGCTTTGTCTATTTGGAGCTAGACCTCAAGAAGATGAAGAATATCTCTGGGTTTTTGGCTGAAGTGATACTTCAAAGGTACAGCCCATGCTCTTGTAAGGGATCTCCATTAAACAAATCACCAGATGAACCAACACAGTCCAATCACTCTCCAAAACACGGTGGCTGATGCCCGTGGCACAATCCAGGCATGTGGCTAAGAGGCCACTTGTAGAAGCCCTCATGCCTTTGTGCCTACCTGTTGTATCCTGTGCTGACCAAGAGCATGTTGAATTCATTCCTTAGCCTGTTAACAGTTTTTTTTTTTTTTTGTAACATCTTTATTGGAGTATAATTGCCTTACAATGGTGTGTTAGTTTCTGCTTTCTAACAAAGTGAGTCAGTTATACATATATGTATGTTCCCATATCTCCTCCCTCTTGCATCTCTCTCCCTCACACCCTCCCTGTCCCACCCCTCTAGGTGGTCACAAAGCACTGAGCTGACCTCCCTGTGCTATGCGGCTGCTTCCCACTAGCTATCTATTTTACATTTGGTAGCGCATATATGTCCATGCCACTCTCTCACTTCATCCCAGCTTACCCTTCCCCCTCCCCATGTCCTCAAGTCTATTCTCCAGTAGGTCTGTGTCTTTATTCCCATATTGCCCCTAGGTTCTTCATGACCTTTTTTTTTCTTAGATTCCATATATATGTGTTAGCATATGGTGTTTGTTGTTCACTTTCTGACTTACTTCACTCTGTATGACAGACTCTAGGTCCATCCACCTCACTACAAATAACTCAATTTCATTCTTTTTATGGCTGAGTAATATGCCATTGTATATATGTGCCACATCTTTATCCATTCATCTGTCGATGGACACTTAGGTTGCTTCCATGCCTTGGTTATTGTAAATAGAGCTGCAGTGAACATTGTGGTATGTGACTCTTCTTGAATTATGGTTTTCTCAGGGTATATGACCAGTAGTGGGATTGCTGGGTCGTATGGTAGTTCTATTTTTAGTTTTTTAAGGAACCTCCTTACTGTTCTCCATAGTGGCTGTATCAATTTACATTCCCACCAAGAGTGCAAGAGGGTTCCCTTTTCTCCACACCCTCTCCAGCATTTATTGTTTGTAGATTTTTTGATGATGGACATTCTGAGTGGTGTGAGGTGATTCCTCATTGTAGTTTTGATTTGCATTTCTCTAATGATCAATGATGTTGAGCATTCTTTCATGTGTTTGTTGGCCATCTGTATATCTTCTTTGGAGAAATGTCTATTTAGATCTTCTGCCCTTTTTTGGATTGAGTTATTTGTTTTTCTGATATTGAGCTGCATGAGCTGCTTGTAAATTTTGGAGATTAATCCTTTGTCATTTGCTTCATTTGCAACTATTTTCTCCCATTCTGAGGGTTGTCTTTTCGTCTTGTTTATGGTTTCCTTTGCTGTGCAAGTTAAGTTTCATTAGGTCCCATTTGTGTATTTTTGTTTTTATTTCCATTTCTCTAGGAGGTGGGTCAAAAAGGATCTCGCTGTGATTTATGGCATAGAGTGTTCTGCCTATGTTTTCCTCTAAGAGTTTGATAGTGTCTGGCCTTACATTTAGGTCTTTAATCCATTTTAAGTTTATTTTTTTATTTTTTAATTAATATACATTTGTATATGTATACATTTTATTTCATTAATTTTGTTATTATTTTTTGTTTGTTTGTTTGTTTTTTGGGTTTTTTTTGCAGTACGCGGGCCTCTCACTGTGGTGGCCTCTCCCATGGCGGAGCACAGGCTCCGGGCGTGCGGCTCAGCGGCCACGGCTCACGGGCCCAGCCACTCCACGGCATGTGGGATCTTCCCGGACTGGGGCACGAACCCGTGTCCCCTGCACCGGCAGGCGGGCTCTCAACCACTGCGCCACCAGGGAAGCCCAATTTTGTTATTATTTTAATTTATTTTATATTCTTTGTGTAAGATCATCTGGCTCTTGGGACCTCCATCTGCTCACTGTGCTTCTGCCCTTCACTCATTTTTTAAAAATTATTTTATTTTCACAGACTTACTCGAGCATGGACTTGAGGATATGGGGAGGGGGAAGGGTGGGCTGTGACGAAGTGAGAGAGTGGCAGGGACATATACACACTATCAAATGTAAATTAGATAGCTAGTGGGACGCTGCTGCATAGCACAGGGAGATCACCTCTGTGCTTTGTGACCACCTAGAGGGGTGGGATAGGGAGGGTGGGAGAGAGGGTGATGCAAGAGGGAAGAGATATGGGAACATATGTATATGTATAACTGATTCAGTTTGTTGTAAAGGAAAAACTAACACACTATTGTAAAACAATTATTAAAAAAAAGAAAAAAAATTATTTTATTTTTATTTATTTTTGGCTGTGTTGGGTCTTCGTTTCTGTGAGAGGGCTTTCTCTAGTTGTGGCAAGTGGGGGCCACTCTTCATCATGGTGCGTGGGTCTCTCACTGTCGTGGCCTCTCTTGTTGCGGAGCACAGGCTCCAGATGCGCAGGCTCAGTAGTTGTGGCTCACGGGCCTAGTTGCTCCATGGCATGTGGGATCTTCCCAGACCAGGGCTCGAACCCGTGTCCCCTGCATTGGCAGGCAGATTCTCAACCACCGAACCACCAGGGAAGCCCTTGAGTTTATTTTTGTGTATGGTGTTAGGGAGTGTTCTAATTTCATTCTTTTACATGTAGCTGTCCAGTTTTCCCAGCACCACTTATTGAAGAGGTTGTCTTTTCTCCACTGTATATTCTTGCCTCCTTTAGCAAAGATAAGGTGACTATATGTGTGTGGGTTTATCTCTGGGCTTTCTATCCTGTTCCATTGATCCATATTTCTGTTTTTGTGCCAGTACCATATTTCTTGATTACTGTAGCTTTCTAGTATAGTCTGAAGTCAGGGAGCCTGATTCCTCCAGCTCTGTTTTTCTTTCTCAAGATTTCTTTGGCTATTTGGGGTCTTTTGTGTTTCCATACAAATTGCGAATTTTTTTGTTCTAGTTCTGTGAAAAATGCCAGTGGTACTTTGATAGGGACTGCATTAAATCTGTAGATTGCTTTGCTTTTAACAGTTTTAAATGCTATGGAAATTATATAACTAAATATAAACATTGATGAAATATGAGTTACAAAAGAGAGTTAATTCTATGAAAATTAGGTTGAAAACTATAGAAAGATTCTCAAGCTGTGTTTAATTAGATGAAGGTAAACACAGATGCAGAACTACTAGAGAATGGACTTGAGGACACAGGGAGGGGGAAGGGTAAGCTGGGACGAAGTGAGAGAGTGGTGTGGACTTACATATACTACCAAATGTAAAATAGATAGCTAGTGGGAAGCAGGGGGAAGCAGCCGCATAGTACAAGGAGATCAGCTCGGTTCTTTGTGTCCACCTAGAGGGGTGGGATAGGGAGGGTGGAAGGGAGGGAGATGAAAGAGTGAGGAGATATGGGGATATATGTATATGTATAGCTGATTAACTTTGTTATAAAGCAGAAACTAACATACCATTGTAAAGCAAAAAAAACCCTAATGGAATTATTATAAATATCCAGGATTCTGTGCTCAGACTGCTTTGCAACAATCAAGGTTTCCCCTCCCCCTTGAGAAAGCATGTATATGGAAGAGTAAGGACTTGACCCTCAGTCAAAAGATTGAGAACGAAATATGCATTCACAGGTTTTTGTTTTTTAAATTTATTTTATTACTTATTTATTTATTTATTTTTAGCTGCGTTGGGTCTCCATTGCTGCACACGGGCTTTCTCTAGTTGTGGCGAGTAGGGGCTACTCTTTGTTGTGGTGCACGGGTTTCTCACTGTGGTGGCTTCTCTTGTTGCAGAGCATGGACTCTAAGCACGTGGGCTCAGTAGTTGTGGCTCGCGGGCTCTAGAGTGCAGGCTCAGTAGTTGCGGCACACGGGCTTAGTTGCTCCATGGCATGTGGGACCTTCCCAACCAGGGCACGAACCTGTGTCCCCTACACTGGCAGGCGGATTCTTAACCACTGCGCCACCAGGGAAGTCTCTCATTCACAGGTTTTTAGACTGAAATAAAATGTTTGAGCTGTGTGTGCATCATTTTTTTCAGATGCCCATTTTTAACCAGTCCTTACATTAAAACAACTACCAGTTCTGTCACATCAGATAAGAAGGCTCTTACCATCCACTCACCCCTACCTAACTCCCTGAACCCAACTGAGAAATTGCTCAGAACTCAGAAAGCCTGAAGCAGCAGGACCTATCATCCAAATTGTGATTGCAAAAATGTAAGAGAGAGTCACTGATGGGGATTTTCTTCTGTTCTTCTGGTTTTTATTTTCAATCTTAAGTATCTATGTCTATATCTATCCCTTGTGCTTTTGGAAGTTTCTGAGTCTATGTAGAATGTTTAGATAAATACAGTACATAATTAAAATCAATAACAACAAATAGGAATCATGAATTACCTGGCAAGCTGAGAGATTCACCTTCAAGAGGTTCCCACACAGATTCAACACAGTCAAGCAAGTCAAACGGTCAGTTAAGCAAACAGGCTGAACAATGCATGTAGGATCCAGAACTGGTGCTGGGGTGATACATGGAGGAGATTAGACATAGTCCTTTTCCCTGCAGAGCTTTCAGTTCAACAACCAAGCTGGGGTGATCAAGTTGCATTTAGTTCTTTAGAATGACAGCAAGGCAGGACTAAGTTGGTGAGGAGGGAGGCAAGGAACCAAGTTTGAGCTTTACTCCCTCAATAGTTCCATGTTCACTGCCACATGGATATTGGAAAGTAGCAAGCATGAGGCTGAAAGATTTTGTAGACTATGACTGTAGAAATGTTTTTCACAGATTCATACAGTGTTAAAATAGGAAAGGCGATCTTAGACACATCTTGTCTAAACCGCCTTGTGTTACATATGTGGAACTGAGGCCCAGAGAAGCAGCTGAGCAAGGCGGCACGGCTAATCGGGAGCAGGGCTGGGACCAGACATCAAATATCCTGAGCCTAAGTCCAGCGTCTTCTAGAACACTGCATAGCAACGCTCGCCTCTTTTCGGTTAGTATCCCTTCTCCATTTCATAACCTCAAAGCTATCCAGAGCACTGAGGTTGGTGGGAGCCCTTGAAAGCTCAAGTCTCAACAAAGGTAAAACTCCTAGATAAATCAGTTGACAAACTTCAACAATTTGAACAAAACAACAAGTCAAACAAAATTTCATGCTAATTGTGTGCTTTCGTGTAGACCAAATATTTAAAGTACTGAAACAATCGTTGATCCTGCTATCTAACTCAAGATAAACCAATCAGAAAACCTAGCTCCATTTCATTTACTCAGCATATATTGCCTCCCCTCAAAAAATATATATATATACATATGTATATAAACTTCACCAGAATTATTACGACAATTTCCATTGCTTTCTGTGATGTCAGTTTCTAAATAACTCAATTCAGCACACATTTCATGAGTGCCTACTGTGTACAAAGCACTTAGTGAGCACCCCCTGTGTTCAGGACTGGATGTTATGGGTGGCACCAAGAAGAGGGTCTCACATCTCAAGGAGCTTACAATCTAGTCCTGGAAGTTGGACTCAGATAACAAACACAGACCAGATGGTGGCTGTAGTTACCATGACGGCAAGAAGGACCTGGAAACACAGAGAGGGAAAGCGGTGTCGGGGCAAATTTCATAGACGAGATTGCTTTCGAGCTGGGCCTTGAAGACTGCAGGAGACACCACAGGGAGAAGAACATGGACATTCTCACCCTAAAAGAGTAGTCCCCCTGCCATATTTTTTCTGCCCTTTACCCCCTGCTCATGTCCCAACCCCCTGAAACTTACATTCCACCTCCCATCTCCAAATTAAAACTGTTCTCGCCAATTTCTCCACTGACCCCCTAAATTGCCAGATTCAATTGCCATTTTTAGTCCTGATCCCAATTATCCCTGTGAGAATCCTGCTGGCCTTGAAGTTCTCGACACTCTTCTCTGGTTTTCATCATTTGCTCTTTCCTGCAGCTCCCCTGCCTCTCTGACAGTTCCCTCTCAATCTTCCTGTTCTCCGTAGTTCCTTGCCCATATATTTTCTGTTTTGGCCTTACCCATCCCACCTAGATAATTTTACAACCTCCATGGCTCTAACCCCTACTTTGCACTGATGACATAAATTTAAATTTCTAATTCCCTATCTCTTTCTTAAACTCCAGACTCATCGTTTCTACTATTCGCTGACCTATAAACACCCCAAACTCAAATGTCCAAAAGCTGACATGTCATCTCTCTCCCTAAACTTCCTCCCCCACTTATTTTTAAAAAATTTTTATCATTTTATTTTATTTTTACATATACATATTTATATCTATTCTTTTTCAGATTCTCTTCCCATATAGTTTGTTACAGAATACTAAGTAGAGTTCCCTATGTTATACACTAGGTCCTTGTTGATTATCTATTTTATATATAGATATTTTAGATATTTTATATATAGATACTATTTTATATATAGTAGTATGTTAATTCCAACCTCCTAATTTATCCCGCCCCCTTTCCCCTTTGGTAACCATAAGTTTGTTTTCTAAGTCTGTGAGTCCATTTCTGTTTTGTAAATCAGTTCATTTGTATCATTTTTTTAGATTCCACATATAAGTGATATGACATTTCTCTGTCTGACTTACTTCACTTAGTATGATAATCTCTAGGTCCATCCATGTTGCTAATTCCCCCCCCCCATTTATGTTTCTTATTTCTACTTAGAACTCTCAGGCACACTCTTTCACACCTCTGAAACTATTTACATTCTTTTCCCTTATGATAGGAATTCTTTTCCACATATGAACTACTAAGAAAAGTTCATCTGCAAATGATTAAAAGTTCATTTTGTCACCTCCTCTGTGACAGCCCAGAGAACAATGTTGTCCTGAAAAAATAACAGATCTAATTTTGAATCCTGGTTGCAGCACTTATTATTCAGTCATATAACCCTGACCCCACTGAACTTACATTTCCTTGGCTGTAATATCTACCTCAGAGGGTCATAAGCTTCAACTGAGATGCTCTATATGAGGAGCCTGGCTCAGGAAATGGCACCTAGGTGATCCCCCATGGATATGTGCCATCTTCCCCTCTCTCCTGTCTCTGGGCTACCAGAACACATGAACCTACTGACTGCAGCCATGGTTATACAGCCATGGTTCTCACACCAATCCTCCAGACCCTGAGCTTTTCAATGGGAAAGCCTACAACTCAGCACTCAGTACCTATTTATTTAATTTAGGAAGACTGGAGACAGGTCAGCATCCAATTCTAGGACTCGGGATCTTGAGTCAGCGTCACTGAGGAAATGATGGGACTCTCAAGAAAAACAGAGAAATCAAGGATAAACTCCTTTTGGATATAATTCCATGTGGGGCATATTGACTTTTTTTTTTTTTTTAGGGATCTTGTCCACGGTCATACCTTTATTATTTTTAATTTTTATTGGAATATAGTTGATTTACAATGTTGTGCTAGTTTCACTTTGCTTTAGCAAAGTGAATAAGTTACACATACACATATACATATATCCAATGTTTTTTAGATTCTTTTCCCATATAAGTCATCACAGAGTATTGAGAAAAGTTCCCCGTGCTATACAGTAGGTCCTTATTGCACTCCAATATTCATAGCAGCACTATTTACAAGAGCCAAGACATGGAAGCAACCACGATGTCCATCAACAGAGGAATGGATAAAGAAGATGTGGTACATGTATACCATGGAATATTACTCAGCCATGAAAAAGAATGAAATAATGCCATCTGCAGCAACATGGATGGACCAAGAGATTGTCATTCTGAGCAAAGTAAGTCAGACAGAGAAAGACAAATATGATATGATAACGCTTATATGTGGAATCTAAAAAAATGATACAGATGTTGACTTCTAAAGAGCAGAAAAAAGAAACCCAGCAGGCACTTGCGGCTGTGCTGGGGGGAAGCCCACATTTAAGTAACAGGGGAAGGAATAGAAGGCAGCAGCAGAGGAAAGGGGCCGGGGGCGTCAGGACAAAGCAGTGACAGAGAAACAAAAAAGAAAGGAATTTCAGAAAGAAAGCAGAGGGTCCCTGGTGCTAAATACAAAAGAAAACTTCTAGAATTAGGGAAAAAAAAACCCATCTCTGGGGTTTTGGTCAAGGAGGAGAAGACAGTTTCAACAGAAGAGTGACAACATAAGAGACTGCAAGGGGTTAAAAAGTGGAGGAAATCTCCAAGGTAACGAAATCACGTCTAGCATCCGTATGTGTGTAAGTGTACAGAATTTTCCACCCCTGATATTTTATACCATCAGCAGAAGCCAAGACTAGAACCCAGGTTTCCTGCCTCCCGTTTGTCACGATTCGCCCACACCATGCTGGAAGGCACCTGTGTCTTTTCTGTGCTCACGTAGTCCCCCACCTCCACTCCACCACAGCTACGTGACTCATCCAGACATCGGCCAGCTGTCTCATTCAACAAAGGCTGAGATTCTGATGGATTCCTGCCTTGCATCATTGACAGTTTCATCACTCAGAAGACCGAGGGAGAGACTGGAGGCACAGCGTTTCCTCAATTAATTTTAATCAACAGTCAGCCTTGAATGATGGAGCGTCTGTGATAAGAACTTTGGGGGGAAAGTGATGAAATTGTCTTGTACTAGTCCAGGCACAGAAAGCTGGTCACAGTCAGACACAGCTCATAGGATTCAGGAGAGTGGATTTTCATGGGTGTCTCCCCACTCCTCCATCTGTAAGGCATGGAGTTCCTAAATGGGAAACATAGGGCCCTGAATCCAGCTCTGACTGGTTAAGTTTTTTTTTTATTATTGACTTCAAGAAACTCATGCATATTAAAATTGAAGGCCACACAAAACAGAAAGAGGACTTAGAGGACAGGATCAGGACCTCACCATCAGTCAGCAGCCTAGCAGAATGAATCGAAACTAATAAGATTATTTTTAATTAGAAAAATATAAAGCTCTGCCCTGCGGTTAAAGAAAGAACAGAAGAAATGTAGAATGGGAATAGGATAAAGATATTAAATAAGTTTAGGCTTTAAAATATTAGGAAGAAATGTTAACACTGTTAAGGATAAGCACTTAGAAACTGGAAATAGAATCTTTAATTTGCACACAGGAGAGAAAAGAATGGGAACTCTTAAAATCAAGCAGAAAATAAGAAAGGAGAAAAGAAGGAATGACAATATCCCAAAATAGATGACATAAATGAGTCTAATTATACCAGTTTTTCAGCAAATATAAATGAATAAGCTTACCTGTTAAAATTCAGAGTATCAAATAGTATTTTTTAAAAAACAGCAATGCACTATATACAAGAGTAATCCCCCAATAGTATTGGGGAATCTGAAAATAATGTAAAAGCAAAAGAAATGCAGGAAAAATCTTCACAGAAAACTTCTAAAACAGTAATATTTTTATGAGACAAAATAGAATTTAAGATGAAAAGCATTAATATGAATAACTAGGACCCCTATACATTAATCAATGGAACTACCCCAGGAACAGATAATGATCATTAAATTATATGCAGAAATGTAGGATGGAAGAGTTCAGTTTAACAGCAGGTCACGTGAAAATGATGAGGTTTTGCTTTTATAAGTTCAACAATGGCCAAGCAGTTAACACAGTTGCCTCCAAAAGTCACTGGAAATTTGGCTAACATTGATGGTGTGCAGAACAGCTCAGGTTAAGACCCACTTCCTCTGCACTGTCAAAATGTATCTGGAGTGGAGTGCTCACGTCTGGGTATGTCATTTTGAGACAGACATTGCCAAACTGGAGAATCTCTAGCAGAGATTGACCAGGATGAAAACAGAATGAAAAAACATCACCTAAGTAACAGTTGAAGGACAGAAGCTATCATTCAAGAAAAGAGAAAAGTTTGGAGGAGCACGTCAACAAAAGTGGGAGCTACAGCAAGTGGTGGAGCCAGGACAGGAATAGAGCAAATCTCACTGCAGAGAGCCTTCCAACCATTCTCAACTCCTCTAGCCTACTTGCCTCTCTATAAAAATATCAGAAGAAATCATTTTCATAATATCAGAGTTTAAAAGACTTTCCTAACCATAACATAAGATCACCGCCATTGAATGAAAAGAGGTCTTTTTTTAACAAGGTAAATTTTTGAAATTTCACATAGAGAAAAATACAAGAAACAAAGGTTAGGTAAAGATACAATAAACAACAGATTGACAGTACAAAATGCTACTGAAGAGGCAGAGAAACTGGATTACTCATACATGGTTGGTGAGAATGTAAACTGGCACAACCACTTTGGAAAACAATTCAGCAATTTTTAATAAATCTAAACATTTGTTGACCATACAACCCAGAAATGGCACTCTTGGACCTCTATCCCAGAGATATGAAGACTTATGTTCACACAAAATCCTGTACATGTATGTTTATAGCAGCACTATTCATAATAGCCAAACACTGGAAACAAGCCAGATGTCCTTCAATGAGTGACTACTTAAACCAGGCCTTCAGAACACAGAACACTAGTCAGGGATAAAAAGAAACGAAGTATTGATACATGCAACTACTTGGATGAATTTCCAGGGAATTACACTGAGTGAAAAAAGTCAGTCCCCAAAGGTTAATTAGTGTGTGATTCCATTGTATACAACACTTTTGAAATGACACAATCTTAGAGATTGAGAACAAATTAGTGATTGCCAGGTGTTGGTGGGAGGAAGAGGGTGCGGCACCAAAAGGAGGTGGATAAGCTTTTAAAAGGCAACATGAGGGATCTTTGTGGTGATGCTACTTACTGTTCAGGATCTTTACCAAGGTGGTGGATACACAAACCTACCTATGTGATACGATTGTACAGAACTATCAAAAAGACAGACAGTAATGGGTTTTGGCCAGGATGTGAGAAAACTGGAACCCTCAGACATTGCTGGTAGGAATGTAGAATGGTACAGCCATTTTGATTTTGTTTTTTTTTTTGCGGTATGCGGGCCTCTCACTGTTGTGGTCTCTCCCGTTGCGGAGCACAGGCTCCGGACGCGCAGGCGCAGCGGCCATGGCTCACGGGCCCAGCCGCTCCGCGGCACGTGGGATCCCCCAGGACCGGGGCACGAACCCGTGTCCCCTGCATCGGCAGGCGGACTCCCAACCACTGTGCCACCAGGGAAGCCCGGTACAGACACTTTGAAAAACAGTTGGGAAGTTATTGGAAATGTTAAACATAGAGTTAGTACATGACTCAGCAGTTGCGACTGAAAGGTATACATCAAAGAGAAATGAAAATGTTAAGTCCACACTAAAACGTGCACATCAATGTTCATAGCAGCATTAATTATAGTAATCCAAAAGTAGAGACAACCCAAATGTTATCATCTGATGAATGGATAAAATAATGTGCTATATCTATACAATGGAATATTATTCTGCTATCAAAAGGAACAAAGTACTGATACTTGCTGCAACATGAATGAATCTTAAAATGTTATTTATGCTACATGAAATAAGGCAGTCACAAAAGATCACATGTTGTATTATTCCATTTATATAAAATGTCCAGAAGAGACAAATCCATAGAGAAAGTATAGCTGGAGGGAGGGATGGGGAGTGACAGCTAATAGGTACAGAGTTTCTTTTGGGATTGATGAAAATGTTCTAGAATTAGATATTAGTGAAGGTTGAAAAGCTCCGTGAATATACTAAAACCATTGAACTGTATACTCTAAAAGTTAATAAATTGTATAGAAATAAACACACTCTCACAAATTAGTGCAAGCAGAACTAGGGAATGCTGAATAGTATCGGTGACTTGTATCAATGTCAATATCATAGTTGTGATATTATAATACCATCTTACAAAACATTACCATTGGGGGAAATGGTAAAATATACACAAGATTTTCTCTGTACTATTTCTTGCAACTGCATGTGATTCTACAGAAGCTGCTACACAACTTTACAATAACCATATGGTGCAGAACTTCACATTCACCTACACACCCTTGCTCATCAGCGCTAGAGAAGCAATACTTTCTTCTGCTTCTCCCTGTTTTCAAGTCGTGTGTGAGTCCTCTCACTGACAGAGTCTAAATCAGAACCTGGCTGGTGAAGGATTCTGGGACATGCCCCTCTGATACAAGGAGATCTTAGAAGACAGCAGGGATGAAGGAATATATATATAAATATAAAACTTATATGTATATATACATATTAATACATATGCACATATGCATATACATTGTAATTAACATAAATATAAATTATATATATATATATCCATCTTAAACTCATGGCATAATGTTTAAATAAACTCTTTGTCTGAAACTGCACATCTAATGTCTTAGACTGTAATCCCCCAAAAGTAACATCTACAATAAAGTTTGACCTGTGGGTGGTTTATTCAGTGATAGGACCCCAGGAAGCAAGAATGGAGGAGTAGGAGGATTGAACAGCGAAGAAGGCGGAGAGAAAATAAACATGAAATATCACGTTGGCCAATTTCAGGAGGAAACTAACTGCCCCATCTCCTTCTCAAAAGCCCAAGGAACGGGCTTCCCTGGTGGCACAGTTGTTGAGAGTCCGCCTGCCGATGCAGGGGACACGGGTTCGTGCCTCGGTCCGGGAAGATCCCACATGCCACGGCTGGGCCCGTGAATCATGGCCGCTGAGCCTGTGCGTCCAGAGCCTGTGCTCCGCTACGGGAGAGGCCACAACAGTGAGAGGCCCAAGTACCAAAAAAAAAAAAAAAAAAAAAGCCCAAGGAACAAAAGGGCATGCCTCTTTGGTCAAAGGTCCCGGTTTCACATGTCGAGCGGTTCCCTCAGACATGTCACACACTGTCAGCACCATGTCAGAGAAGCGAGAGGCACATGGTGTGTGTCCAGGGTGAGGCGCTGTCAAGTTACACACCTGTGGGAAACTGGCTGAAGCCTACTGAGCTGTGGCTGGTGATGATGAGGAGATGGCAAGCACTGCACAAGAAGTAGCTGATAAATACAGGATGATTCTAATTACATGAACTGCATGCCTCAGACTGAAAAAACAGTCTGGAAGGACTTTTAATAATATGCTAGCAGCGTGTATCTCTGAGCTACAGAATTATGGGTTATTTTTGTGGTTTTTTTTTTTAATATGTTCTTGTACTTTCAAGCTGTCTACAGTAAACATATACTGTTTCTGTAATCACAAAATGCAATAGAAATTATTTTTTAAGGAGCTGTATAAATGTTTATACAAAGACTAGATAACCCAGAAATACGATTCTTCTACTGGATGGAAAGCCAGACCATTTGACCTCTCAGATTATAGGCTTGGACTCTGTGATAATCAACCTGCAATGCCTAGGGAAGTACCAGGCACAAAGTAGGCATTCAACAGGACACACATTTGCCAAAGGAATGAATGTTTGCAGCAGCACAGATAAAGAGAGTTAGAAGACTTCTGCTCCCAGGAGCTCACAATCTGTTAGAGAAAATAAAAAGCAGAGACTTAAAAAGCTAGAGTTACTAAATGACTCAGTAATTTCCACTCCTAGGTACATATTAAAAAGATACATATATCCACACAAAAACTTGTATACCAGTGTTTACAGCAGCAACACCATGTGCAATAGCCAAAAGGTAGAAACAACCCAAACGTCTATCAACAGATGAATGGTTAAACAAAATGTGGTATAACTATATAATGAAATATTATTCAGCCATATAAGAAGTAAAGTACTTATAAATGCTGCAACATAGAAGAATCTTGAAAACATTATGCTAAAAAAGAAGCTAGATACTTATTAGAGAAATGCTAATCAAAACTACAATGAGGTATCACCTCACACCAGTCAGAATGGCCATCATCAAAAAATCTACAAACAATAAATCCTGGAGAGAGTGTGGAGAAAAGGGAACCCTCTTGCACTGTTGGTGGAAATGTAAATTGGTACAGCCACTATGGAAAACAGTATGGAGGTTCCTTAAAAACTAAAAATAGAGCTGCCATATGACCCAGGAATCCTACTCCTGGGCAGATAGCTGGAGAAAACTCTAATTAAAAAAGATACATACACCCCAATGTTCACAGCAGCACCCTTTACAATAGCCAAGATATGAAAGCAACCTAAATGTCCATCAAGAGATGAATGGATAAAGATGTGGTACATTACTCAGCCATAAAAAAGAATGAAATAATGCCATTTGCAGCAACATGGATGGACTTACTTACTAAGTGAAGTAAGTCAGACAGAGAAAGACAAGTTATCATATGATTTTGCTTATATGCGGAATCTAAAAAAAAAATGAAACAAATGAACTTATTTAAAAAACAGAAACAGATTCACAGACATAGAAAACAAACCAAAGGGAAAGGGGGACAGGAGGCATAAATGAGGAGTTTTGGAATTAGCAGATAAAACTACTATATATAAAATAGATAAACAACAAGGTCCTGCCGTATAGCACAGGGAAATATATTCAATATCTTGTAATAAACTATAATGGAAAAGAATCTGAAAAAGAATATATATGTTCTGAATCACTTTGCTGTACACCAGAAACTAACACAACACTATAAATCAACTATACTTCAATTTAAAAAAAGAAGCTAGGGCTTCCCTGGTGGCGCAGTGGTTGGGAGTCCGCCTGCCGATGCTGGGGACGCGGGTTCGTGCCCCGGTCCGGGAAGATCCCACGTGCCGCGGAGCGGCTGGGCCCGTGAGCCATGGGCCTGCGCGTCCGGAGCCTGTGCTCCGCAACGGGAGAGGCCACAACAGTGAGAGGCCCGCGTACCGCAAAAAAAAAAAAAAAAAGAAGCTAGACACAAAAGGCCACAAAAATGTTATTCCCTTTATAAAAAATACCCAGTATAGGTAAATCCATGAAGAAAAGAAAAGTAGATTAGCAGTTGCTAAGGGCTGCGGGGAGGGAGGAACAGGGAGTGATTACTTAATGGGTTCGAGGTTTATTTGGGGTTAATGGAAGTGTTCTGGAAGTAGATAGTGCTGATGGTTGCACAACATTGTGAATACACTAGAAATCACTGAATTGTCCACCTAAGGAGGTTAAAATGGTAGATTTTCTGTGAATTTTATTCAATTAAAAATGATAGTAAACAGTTCTGAGTAACATATCATATACAGTAAATAATGGTATTAGAGTCTGGGGGAGAGCAAGAGAGATCACATGGGCCTGGGGTCATCAGGGATGCCTTCGGGAAGAAGGTAGGAGTTTGGGACTCCAGAGGACCAGGATAACGGACATTTCAAAGATGCTCAATAAATGCTTGTAGGATGGAATTCAACTATAAGACATTCCAGGAAGAGGCATCGGCAAGGGTATCAAGACAGCAAGATGCAGGATGAGTCCCGGAGATGATTAGTCAACATCCCTGATTATGGAAGATTCTAACAGTGGAGGAGTGGTAGCAGATAAGGCACAAGAGAAAAATATTTGACATTCATATAAATATTTTACACTGAAAAATCCTGCCCGCATAATGCCTTCTCCAAATTCTACTGTTTTGATTTCTAATTATAGAAATAATATAAAAGAAGATACTCTGCTGTAATGGTTTAAAGGTTCTGTGCCAGTCAGAAGGTCATGCTGCAGAGCAAATGACCCCAGGATTTGCTCCCAACAGCAATAAATTCACTCTACATGCCCATTATGGATGGGCGGTAGCCATGCTCTCTGTCACCTTCACTCTGGAACCCAGACTCACATAGCAGCCTCTACCTGGAACTGTCATCATGGCAGAGAACAATCAAACTGCACGATGATCTTAAAGGTGCTCAGAAAGGACATCCAATCTCCTCTCACTGGTCAAAGTCTGTTGCATGGCCTTGCTCGAAGTCAATAGGATAGGGGAAGGGACACCAAATATGAGTGACCAGAAAAACAATCGAGCACAAGTTCCAACCCTGGCCCTGCTACTTAACAGCTTTTGGCAAAGTTGCTTATATTTTCTAAGCTTTGGCGTCTCCATCTTTCAACGAGGATTACTATTTCTACACCGTGGAATTCTTGTGAGGATATAAATTATCATGTAAGTAAAATGTTTGGTGCCATGCCTGCCTGTCATGTAGTAATTGCTCATGAAAATGAACTGCTCTAAAAAAAAAAAAAAAAAAAAAAAAGACTGTTCTACCAATGATAAGCTCCTTCAGGACAGGAACTTCTTTTTACTTATTGTTTACTCAATACCCAGCACATGCCTAGCACACTGTAAGGACTTGAAAGCTGTTTAGTAAAGAGGTGAATGAATGACTATATGCTCACTAAAGAAAAATTAGAAAGCATAGAAAAGTATTCAGAAGAAAATTAAACAAACTTACTCTTTGCAATTCCTGGCCAATGCCCAGGGAATGCACTGATGAGCACATGACTGGTCCTTTTTAATTTACACCCTCTCTCACCCTGCCTCATGCCTGAAGCAGAAACCAAGGCTTAAATGCACAGACTCTGCCCATCTTTTGGAGGCCTGGACACCATTCTGAATAAGCTTTCTAGCTCTGCAGGAGCCTGGCGATAACTAGGCCTTATGGAGCTCAGTGTTCAGACAAAGCACTGGATTACACCGGGAGCCTCCAGGAGGTGAGAACAACAAGACAGGAAGTGGAAATTACTGCCCCGACTTAGTCTTTCCTGGGACAAGGTCTCCAAAGAATGGAAGCTCTCTCTTCCAGGATTCCATGTACCTGTCATCAACTCAGGACAACAGAGTTCTTTTTTTTTTTTTTTTAACATCTTCATTGGAGTATAATTCCTTTACAATGGTGTGTTAATTTCTGCTTTATAACAAAGTGAATCAGCTATACATATACATACATGCCCATATCTCCTCCCTCTTGCGTCTCCCTCCCCCCCTCCCTATCCTACCCCTCTAGGTGGTCACAAAGCACTGAGCTGATCTCCCTGTGCTATGCGGCTGCTTCCCACTAGCTTTCCACCTTAAGTTTGGTAGTGTATATATGTCCATGCCACTCTCTCACTTTGTCCCAGCTTACCCTCCCCCCTCCCCGTGTCCTCAAGTCCATTCTCTACGTCTACGTCTTTATTCCTGTCCTGCCCCTAGGTTCGAGAAGTTCTTTTTGAGATTAAAAAAAAATTTGTTTAAATTTAAAGATCCCTAATTTAAATCTATACCAGTAGATATGGAAAAGAAGAAATGCAAATAAAAATGACAGCTAAACCCTACCATGATTAAAGGCAAAATCATATCTTCATTTTTACATTCTTCTTTTGAATATACAAATTCTATATTAAATTTGCTTATGTAATGTACAAATTTTCATTACTTATAGACCCCTTCATTGGCATGGCCCATTATTACAATGGTTTGCAACAGGAAAGATAATGTTCCCACCACACACACACACACACACACACTACATACAGAAGAGACATAATAGCTGTCTATTCTAAGGGCTCCTCGAAGGAACAGAAATCCATGTTCTGTGTACACTAACTGGTAAAAGCCACAGGGAAACATTTCTCAGTTAAATGGAAGACTTTTCAGACAGATAGCTTTTAAAGACCCTTAACCTTGAGATACAGTGATACCTGTAATGTTCTGATTCAACCTGAAGAGCCCATCGGGCAATTGTTCCATTGTATTTAAGGTTCTTTCTATTCCCTGAGAGTCTGACAACAAGTGCTTGTGAGCACCTGTTCTCCGCTCCCCTACCCTGCTAGGAGTTACGAGGGCCACCAGACTCAGGGCCAGTGTCCCTCCTTCTGAGGGGTTTACCCTCTACGCGGGCAAACAAGAGACACCCATGGGAAGTTCAATAACATGGCCAGCAATGACACAACAGCTCACAGTATCACAAGGAAGGATGAGGTTAGTTGCCACGCAAGTGCCACAGATAATCAATGCAAGGGGATGGCTAAATATGCCAAAATCCATTGTGGCCGCTGCCTAATCTACAGATTTAGATTAAATACACTATCAGCAAAACAGACTTTTCATGTTCCCTCAGGCAGATGTTTCAGAAAAACCTCCACCCTACTACTCAGTCAGAAAAAAAGAATGAAATAATACCATTTGTAGCAACATGGATGGATCTACAGATTATCATAGTAAGTGAAGTAAGTTAGACAGAGAAAGACAAATACCATATATCACTTACATGTGGAATCTAAAATATGAGAAAAATGAACATACCTATGAAACAGAAACAGACTCAGACATAGAGAACAGACTTGTGGTTGCCAAGGGGAAGGGGGGGGCGGGTGGTGGATTGGGAGTTTGGGATTAGTAGATGCAAACTATTATACATAGGATGGACAAATGGCAATGGCAAGGTCCTACTGTATAGTGCAGGGAACTATATTCAATATCCTGTGATAAACCATAATGGAAAAGAATATATATATATATATATATAACTAAATTACTTTGCTGTATAGCAGAAATTAACACAACAGTGTAAATCAACTATACTTCCAGAAAAAAAGGAATAAAGGAAAAGAAAAACCTCCAGCACCAGTACCCATCCCTCCCAGACACACACACACACACACACACACACACACACACACACACACACACACTCACAACTCTCCAACTCCACCTCACATAAGAACCTCCCCTTCACACACATTATTACTTTGTGCGGAAGGCTTTCCAATGGAATGGCTCCCGCTCTGTGAATTGTGCCCCCTTCATATTTCTCTCCACTTTGTTCCCCTTGGGTTTGACCACCTGTCCACTGTTAAAAGCCAAATGCTTCCTTATAGGGCTTCAGAACTTGCTTGGACCATCAAACACTGCATGTGATCTCTTGGAGAACACAGGCAAGATTTGAGACGGACTGAGAGAGTTTTGAACATGGAGGATTCTGAGAAGATGGAGGACATGGCTGCTATCCTTCCAATATTCAAAAGAAAAAAGCAGGCTTGTCCTGTCTGACCTCAAAAAGTAGATGTTGGGCTGATTAGATCTGGCTCAACCTATGGCAGGACGTGGAGCAGGCAAGGCTGCTCGATGGTGGCTTGCGCTGTCTTAGCAGGTCCTGAGCTCTTTGTCACCGGCAGAGTTCAAACTGAGGAGTGGCACATGTCCGGTGAGAATGATCTTGGAGCCTGACCTGAATCCTCAGCCCAGAGAGTCTCTTATGTGATCCCCAAAGTGCCTTGTCAAGGAAGAGAGACTAGAGCTGGGTCATGGCCATCAAGTAAAAGGTAAGAAGGAATGGACAAAAGTCCTGGAACAAAGTGATGAGAAAGAACGTAGGGGTCAAGGGAATTCCCTGGTGGTCCAATGGTTAAGACTCGGGCTTTCACTGTTGCGGACGCCATTTTGTTCCCTGGTTGGGGAAGTAAGATCCCATAAGCTGTGTGGTGCAGCCAAAAAAAATTTTTTTTAAAAAGGAAAGAGCGTAGGTGCCAAGACCATTTTGGGAGAAGGAGGCACACGTGTCTGAGTAAGAGACTTCGGAAGGGTGGTAAGTAGGAAATGACAGGAGGAAGTTAGCTGAGGATTCAATTTTAGATGACCCGAATACCAAGATTAAAAAGTGCGGATTTTGTCTTCAAGGCCGTTGATTACAAACTGGTAGCCAACCAATGGCTTTTTACTTGAACTGCCCAGTTTTCGCAAAGGCATTTGGTCCCAGTGCAAGCAAGTTAGAGCCTAGGGTCTCACATTCAACAAACTTTAAACGTTTATATTACCTGCCATCCACAGCGGCTGCTGCCACAAATGATGATAAATCACTGACGATTTTCAAGTGGAAAAGTGGAATGACTACAATTGTAGGGAAATCAGTAGAGCAGGGACATGCAGCTAAGATCTGAGGCAAGGGAGTCTGTCAGCCTTTTCCACTGCAGTAGTCCAGCCGTGAGACACTGGGCCTAAACCTGAAGGGTGACAGTGGGAGAGGAAATGAAAAGAGAGATGCAAGACAGGTCCAAAGGAAGAGGTGATGAGAGAAGAGGAGCATCCACAGGGGGGAGGCTTTCCTGTGTTCAAATCCCCATTTGCCTGAGATAGGCTGTGTGACTTAGGGAAAGTTACCTAACAGCTCTGTGCTTTATTTTTCTAAGATACACAATGGATGTATAATAGATAAAATGGTCTATCCTCAGTGCTATTTTAAGGATTTATAATAATTTATATAAATCTACCTAAACTTCCTAGTACAGACCCTGCCACGCAGTAAGCATTTCAAACATAACAGAAAATTGTATTGCATATGATTATTAAAGTAAAATGTGTACTTATGTGTATATGTGTGTGGCGTATTATCACACTGGAAGTAGGAGAAGAAGTCAAGAATTACTAATTTTAATATAAATTTGAGGTGTAGATATGAGGGAAAGACAAGTAGGTAAGTTTTAGATATTTCGGACCTGAAAAATAATGGTTCACAGGATATATCCAGGTAAAATTTTCTAGCTGGAAACTGACAATATTTGCATGCAGCTGGGGAAAAGTTGGACTGAAGCTTCAGATTAATGAGGGAGCTATGGGCTGCAAGTGACCAAAAACCTCAAACTCAGTAGGCTTAAACAATAAGGAAACAGATGAGCTCCCGTAATGGGAAGTCCAGAGGTGGGACAGATCAGGCTTGTTTATTTTAAGGGCTCTGTGGTATCCTGAGGGATCCAGGTTCTCTTCATCTTTCCCCCAGCAGCCTAAATGTGTCAGTTTACCTCCAGACCTGCAATCCTCATGGTCACAACATGGCTGCAGCCATTTCAGGAATGACATCAAGACAAGACAGAGAGGCCACTCCTTCGTATGAGGGAATATTTACCAGCTATCCTTCAATATATCTCCCTCTCTTCTCTTTGACTAGGTCTGGGATAAATTCTCTTCCTTAAACCACTCATTAGCAAGAAGACATGGACTCCTAAATTTGGCTGAGAAATCATCTGGATTTACCCCCTGAATCAGGGAGGGGAGGAGTAGACACTCAGGTAAAAGACAAGATTGGCTGTTGGGTAGTAGGATCTCAGCAGCTTGCATCACTGGCTGAGTCTTGGGGTCCAAAGCCTAGGCAGGTGGCTCTCCAACTCTTCTCACCGTCACATGACTCCTGCAGAAGACGGCTGCTGACCCTTTCCACCTCCTTCCCCGCCTTTGGGTTTCCGTGTCCTTCTAGATGACACAGCTGTGACTACTCCTCCAGGCATCTGGAGTGAAGCTATCACCATGCTCCTGGAACTAACTCAACGGAGCAAGAGGAGAGTGGTGGAGGCTTCTCGCTTCCCGACCACCACCTGCAGTAAACCCCAGTGCTGGCACTGTCTTTGCAAAACCAGGATGAATTGGATCAGTTACATGGACTGCCTGACTCCCCCGCACTGAGTCACACAGCAGGCAGGAAGCTGGATTGGCTGGTTGGCTGCCAGATCGTGGCAAGGGGTGGCTGGCAGATGGTAGAAGGTTGCCCAGGTGCCAAGAGGAGCAATAAGCCAGGGTCCAAGCAGAACATAAGCCCTTTGTCTCATTGATCCAAGTGACAAACTCACTTTCAATCAGCGTACGATTCCTCCCCTTGCCTAAGGTCCTCCTTGTTAACGACTGACCAGGAGGTGGCAGCCAAGTGTCGCACAACACAGATGGCCACCTGCAGTTCTCCAGATGGAAGGAAGGGGCAGAGCGGGGGCGGGGGGGGCGGGAACTGGAACCCACACCTCACTCTCACTGAACAGTAAACTCATAACAAGCCAATCTAAAACACGCCAGCAGGAAAAAATCATTAACCCATCTCCCTACATCTTGCAAGGTCTGAATCTAAGTCATCTAAGAACGACAATATTCTCTTATAATGTTCATGAAAACACCACAAACTTGCCACGGACTCAAACAAGCATGACATCAGTGAGACAACCTGTTTTGAAAGTTTGGCTCACTGGCTCCAAAACTTTCACGAGGGATCCCCGGAGAAAATCATCCATCAATTTTGCCCTGGGCTGGGCCCACGTTTTAAAAAGTATTGCCTTCCAAACAGTTTTTCCAGCAACAATTAATTTCCTCTCTCTTCTTAGACTATGAAAAGTCGTATTTAACTGGGCATGCAATAAAACCCAGAAATGGCTATCACAAAATTTCCATTAAGCATTTTAAAAATTTTTAATTGAATTAACATTTAAAAACACACACATCAAACGTGCATTGCTCAATTTATTTTCACGAACTGAACACACCCACGTAACCAGCACCCAGATCAAGAAACAGATCACCATCCGCAGCTTTGACCTCCCTTCCAGTCACCATGCCCCACCCCCTCCAAGTGTAATCCCTATCCTGACTTCCAGGGCAAATGGTTCTTACAGGATGTATTCTTTCTCTCTGGCTATTTTCAGTCAACATTTGATAAGATCCACATTACACACAGTTAAAGATCATTCATTCTCAATGCCTAGTGCATATTCTATTATATAAATATCCTACAAATTACTTATCAGTTCTATTATGGATGGGCATTTGGGTAATTTCCAGGTGTTGGCTACTTCCAATAGTACTGCTCTGAACATTCTGGTACCTGTCTTTTGTGGGAATATACATGAGCATTCCTGTATCTGGTACCCAATACCCTGGCAGAAGAATTGCTGGGCCCTAGGGTATGTGTGTATTCAGCATTCAGCTTTGGTAGACAGATTCTGCTACACAGTAGACACCGCCAAAGTGGTTCCATTAGACATTAGAGATATTTGAAATATGGAAGATAGCTTGTGGATGCCACAACTGCTTTCATGGATCCCTTCAAGGTCTAAGGACACCAGTTAAGAATTCCTACTTAAAAGAAATGTGTTGTCTTCTGTCTTCAATGAAAATAGGTAACTCTATCCCTCATAACATTCTTCCTTACTTCAGTTATTTTGACACTGTCAATGAATTCCTCTCTCAGCCCTGCTACCCCTGGACTGTGCAAACTTCCCTCACAGGTAATGCCCAGCTGAAGACTTTGTGCTCACCTGAGGCCCCTCTGTGTGATGGGGACCGTGAGGTTCAGAGCCTTATGTGATCATAGTGGGCGTTGGTGTGACCCATAGCCACATCCTCTATAACACACAACCTCTGTCTTCAGTGTCAGGTAGAAAGGGAGGCAGAGCAGGGTCAGAAAGACACACGATTTGGGGTAGGTCTGGGCACGAACGTGGCCACTCTCTGACGTAAACCTGGGACGTGTAACTAACAAGGATAGTTGTCTAGTCCCATCCATGAGCCCGTGACGAACACCACTTTTCCAAACCCAGCACCTTCCTTCCTGGTGGTTGAAAGGGGCGACTAGAATGAAATCGACATTCCTGACCATGCGCATCAGGCCCCACCTGAACGGAGCTTCTCCTGAGCTTGTCTCCCCTACCCTCTCCTTGTCTCCCTGGTTGCACGGGTCCCCTTTCTTCCCTTGCACACGACGAGCACGGTGCCTTTTCAGAGCCTGTGCCCCTGCCAGCCCCTCTTCTCCAAGTGCTCTTTCCCTTCATCTCCACGTGGCTGCCTCTTCCTCACAGGTCAGGTCTCAGCTTAAAGGTCAGCCCCCTTGGAGTGCCTTTCACTGCCCGATTCTCACAAAGCAGTCCCTCCCCCACCTTTCTCTATCCCATTAGCCTACTGAATGTTCTTTAAACAGATTATGTGACATTTGCTTCTGTGTTTATTGCCCTCCATAACTAGAACAAAAGATCCATAAGGACAGTAATGATGTTTCTTATCCATTACTCTGTTCCCTAGCACCCAGCATAGTCCCTGGTACAGAGTAGGTGCTCAATAAATGTTTTTGTTTTTTGGCTTTTGTTTTTTTTGCAGTACTCGGGCCTCTCACTGTTGTGGCCTCTCCTGTTGTGGAGCACAGGCTCCGGACGCGCAGGCTCAGCGGCCATGGCTCACGGGCCCAGCCGCTCTGCGGCATGTGGGACCTTCCTGGACCGGGACACGAACCCATGTCCCCTGCATTGGCAGGCGGACTCTCAACCACTGCGCCACCAGGGAAGCCCTCAATAAATGTTTGAGGAATGAATGATAGAGGTCCAAGTCAAGGAGTGTGCTGGCCCAGATTCACCTGTCACTGATTGCCTTTGGGAAAAAAAATGAAAGCCCAGGTCCCACTCATCATAGTGTGATACCCTTCCCCTCCTGAGCCCAGGATCAGCAATTGTGATGATTTGGTGATCATCCCCCGACCCCTGAACTCAGCACTAAGACACCCACTTGTCTGAGGACCCAGCATCTCTCTTACCTCATTTCAACAAATCCATGTCATGAATTTTCTGTTCCACACAACTTGTGCTGATGCTTCACGGTGAAACACCAAGACACTAAGAAGATTGTTTAACTTGTCAAAAATGAAAACTGTTGGCTGTAATAAATGCAAACCTGGAGCCTGAAGGCTCTGCAAGGCCCAGATGCTGTCCCTTCCAGCTCTGTGGACTCTGGGGGCAAGACATCATCAAGAGGGAAGGCACTCAGCCAGACCAACAGTGCATGATCACAGGACACTGGGGCTGCCCAGCCTGGCGAGGGCAAGAAGCCCCGGTCTGTTCCTTGTGCCAAGTGGCCTTGGGCCAGCAGCTTCAAATGACTCCAACAGCTTTACCAGACAGAAGAAGGGGCTTCATTGGTTGGAAGTCCTCAGATTTAAAAAACAACATGTATCAGTGGTTTTGTCTTTTCCCGGAAAGTGTGAGTTCCTTGGGTATCCACTACCATGTTTTTGCTTTGCTAACTGCAGTGCTGGTCAATACTTGCAAGTGGTCCAGAGGAGAACTTCAATACATAGGTTTCGTCTGACAGAACATGAACCAAAATGATGCAACAGACTCTAACAGAGCAGAGAATTTTAAAGATGGCTTGGCACAGGTCCTAGACACTGACATAAAAATGGGCCTCGAATACCCTCTGATTATTCACAGCTTTCATCCTAAAGTACCTATACCAACCCATTGGTGAACCGGAACCCAAATGGCCAGATCCCCCAAGCTTCTGGGAAGACCTCTCTCCCATCAGAACATAACCTTGCCTTTCCTCTTGGAAAACCCACTGCCATGGGCTCTCATGTCAATGCTCATCTCAGTCCCAGGGGAGGAGCCAGACAGAGATGGAATCATCCACGCCCAATCCCACCTGAACCAGCTGTTCACAACTCCGTGGAGCTCACTGCAGCCATGAGGTCAGGCTGCATCGAGTGATGACTAGAAACACCCCGCTGGGCCCCAGAAGTGCCAGGAGGGATCTCGGATCAGGGTCCCCATGTGCCCTTTGGCCAGTGTGGACACCTAGTGTCTATATGACATGCCTAGTGTCCACCCGTGGTTTCTACCTCAAAGACTCCTGGTGAGGAGATGGTAAAGCTGGCCCGGGGGGCAGGTTCAGCACAGGCATCAGGAGTTGAGGCTCTGGGGGGTTCACGGAGCCCCACCTGGGTTCCGAAAGCCTCGGCTCTGCAGCGCTACAGTGAGTCAATGCACACAGCTGGGCCCAGTTGCTAGATCAGGCCGGGAGAGAACACAAGGAACGTTAAAGCCACAAAAACAAGAACAAGGAACCTAGGATGAGAGCCTGGAATGAGCATGGAGGCCACAGCAATTAGTGTTGGCCCAACGAGTGAGGCTTTTGGGGTCCCGTGCTGCCACTCTAAGTGGCAATGGCCTGACAATGGTTCTTTAGAGACCTCTGATACTTAAACCTTTGATTATATCCACTTTCCTAGGATCACAGTTTATACTCTTATTATGGTGTAGTGTTCATTCAGTGACCTAACAGGGATCTAGGTCAGAACATGTAAAAACAAATGGTATACAGCCAACAGATGAGGACTTCTTTTTTTTAATGCAAATTGTTCGCCAACATTTTACATTGAGAAATTGCACATAAAAACCCATATTTACAATCTCTCTTGAGAAAGGCGAAGTTCTGACAAAGGCGAGCCTGCAGTCCAGCCTGGCAACACCGGCCAGAGCTCAGAGCAGTCACCCCTTTGCTGAGGCCACGGGCTCTAGGTTCATTGCAATCCACCTGGCCTGCTTCCTCCTTTAAGCTGCTGGCCTGACAGGAATTTGAGTTTGAGACCCCTGAACTCAGCACTTAGTGCACCAAACCATGGGTGCCTATGTGGTGGGGTAACATTAATTCTTGTAATAGCTGATGTAATAGCTATTGTCCTGGTTGTTTTTGTTGAGCGTTTGTTGTTGAAGATTCTATGCAGTACAATGCCCATCTCAGGGAGACAACATAGGCATAGATCTTCATTGCATGAGCTTTAAACCAACAGCAAGATCAGCATAGGTTGATTTTGTAAAACACTGCAGAAATTCAAAGTGACAATGATTGATGGGGTATAGGAACAGGGGCTCCATAAAGAAAGCGGGACACCATAAATTGGAAGCTCATTGCTCATTGTCACACAGGGAATGAAAGACACAGCCTACAGCCTACAGATGCTGATATGAGGTAGACAGACGCAGCCAGCCCCTCCTGGGTTTTTGTTGCCCGGGGATATCCATGAAGAGGAGAATCTCTGACTCTAAAGTCTGACCTCATGTCAACTCAGGATGGCCCTCAGAGGGACAATTTTTGAGCACTTAGTATGTATTGGCATTGAATGAGGCACTTCACCTACATTGGTCCTTAGAAGAGGCAAATAGTGTAGACTTGGAGTGTGGGCTCGTAGTTGGCTGATTGGGTTCAAATATTGGCTCATGCCTTACAAGCTGTCTGAACCTGGACATCTAAGCTCTTTAAAATGTCCTTTTCCCAACCTATAAAAGGGAAAACTGATGGAATCTACTATATTTTTGTTAGGAGGATTCAGGGTTTAGCAGAGTGGCTGGCTTATAGTAAACATACAGTAAGTAACTATTATTACTAAGTTTCTTTTTATCAAGTGAGGAAACTAAAAAGCAAACAGGGTAAGCAACTTGCGGCAGATGGTACTCACACTCAGCTTCATCTGCGTAAGAATGTCTGTGGTTCTGGCACCTTCTCTCCACTGATATCTTAGGTCTTCTTGGACAAAGAGTAGAGATCCTAAATGAAAAAGAGAGAAAGAATAATGCTTTCAAAGTACAGCACTAAGGCTTCCCTGGTGGCACAGTGGTTGAGAGTCCGCCTGCCGATGCAGGGGATGCGGGTTCGTGCCCCGGTCCGGGAAGATCCCACATGCCGCAGAGCAGCTGGGCCCGTGAGCCGTGGCCGCTGGGCCTGCACGTCCAGAGCCTGTGCTCCGCAATGGGAGAGGCCACAGCAGTGAGAGGCCCGCATACCGCAAAAAACAAAAAAAAACAAACAAAGTACAGCACTAAATCATTGCTGGCTTCTGGAACATTTTTTTTTCCCCTTCAATCCCATTGTCCTACCCATCAGTGAAGCCATTTTCCCTGCACAGGTTAAGCCCACTTCTCCGTGGAAAGACAACGCCATCCATCCCAGACACAAGCCATGCTTAATAGAGAATGGCAGGCCAGGGTCATCCGCAAAGCCGCGTGGAGCTCAGCCAGGCCTCCCACATGGAAGGCGAGCTCAGTGCTGCTCAACCCCACATCTCCTGGACGTTCTCCAGGAACGAGTGACAGGTCCTGCCATGTGGGCCGTTGAAGGCATGGGGGCGGTGGCAATAGTACAGGAGATGGAAGAAACATCGGAGATGAGCAAAAGCCAGACAGATGGCATGGCCTCGCTGCAGGTGGCTGAGAAACCACAGCCGCAAGCTGGCTAAACGGGCATATGCATAGCTGAGAGGACCAGGAGAGGGGAAACAAAGTCAAGTCCCAAAGGCACCAGCTTGGCAAAGAACAACAGCAGCCAGGAAACTAAAGGAGATGTTCATGGACTGGTGAAGAATCAAACTTCAGTGGTGTGAGCAGCTTGGGATTGATGGGGAAGGGGGATATGCGGCAGAAGTAGAATAATCAGAAACACGGAGCAGGCAGAAGTTTAGAGTAGGAGCCAGAAGCCAGCCTGGTTGGGTCTAAAAAATCTCGAACAAGAGACCGCTAACACAGGGATGGCGGGTGGAGTTAGGAAGCCTAAATGGACTATGACCAAGAGGTCTTCTGATGTCTCAACAGGGGTGAGGGACCAGACGGATTTGTTGGAAGCAGTCACCATCTCACTTCTCAGAGAAGCCACTGTTAAGGGGCATATGCACATATATACAAACATACACATATATACATATACACACATACATATTCAAAACAGGATTAGACTACATGTACTGAACATATTATCCAATATTTTTTTCACTCAACTGGATCAGGGACACCATTCAATGTCAGTGAATTGACTGCTGCATGATCATTTTAGTGGCCTTGTTGTATTCCATCATGTATATGAACCACAACTGACTTAGCCACCCTCTACTGCAGGGCATGTATGGTGGGGTTGTATGCTTTTTCACTGTTATAAGCCATACTGTTATTATCATTGGTTTCCTTGGAATTAATTCCTGGATGTAGACTTGGTGAATCAAAGGGCAGAGGAATTTTTAAATCTTTTACTGTATAAGAAAAAAAGGGGGGAGGCGGAGGCTAAACCACTTTACATTCTCACCAGCAGTATGAAAAGGCAGTTTTCTACACGCCCTTCCCAACACTATATATTATCATTACTTTGCTAAGAAGAAAATGCCATGTCATTTTTCCATCTGCAGTCCTCTGCTTACTACAGAGACTGAACAGTTTTATAACTGTATCCATAGCCAAGTGCAAGGTTAATCTCCCTACAGGAAGATGTCCTTGAAAGGGGTGGGTAAAACCGGTTGGCTGGCTGCTCAGACCTGGCCTCAGAGAGAGATTCCTTCTTCACACTCGCAGGTTCTATCACGGGTTCAAGGGGCTGCACCTCAGCTTTGCAAATGCAAAACCTGACTTCTTCTATTCACCCAAGTGTGTTCTCACTCTGGGAATAGATGTTTGCTAAGAAAATTCACAGGAGATGGGTTGTTACACCAGGATGCTAATGTATCAACTTACAATAAAGAAGTATAATCTTTCCAACAATGGGAATACTCATGCCTGAGAAACTAGGATACTCCCTTCTGGAAAACAAACTAGGAATCCAGTTACTTGGAGAATAAAAACATATCCCCGGAGACACAGAGGAGCAGCGAGACAACATTTCTAGAGACCAGAACACATCTGCAGGCAGAATCAGAGTCCACCACGCCAGTGAATTCAATCTCTAACTCCACGTGCCTTCAGGACAGTTACTCTCACCAAGCCCATCCAGAGATCAACTCCCTTCCCAGACGCGGGAAGAGGGAGAGGGGTCTGTGGCTGTGGATGACCCACATGATGATCTAGCTAACAACTTCAGGTCCAGTCACCTCCTGCTCTAACCTACAAAGCTAATCAGTCACACATAGGCACAAAACCCAGCGCCTCCACTGACGCCCTGCTCTAACCTTCTGGGCCAATCAACCAACAATCAGTATCCCCTCTCTATCTTGGTCTGTCTCTTTTGTCTATCTAGGTCTTGGTCTTTATCTCTGTCTCTCTCTGTCTTTCTGCCTCTGTCTGTCTGTCTCTCACAAACACACACAAACACACTCTCTCTCTCACTCTCTCTCTCTCTCTCTCTCACTCTCTCTCTCTCTCTCTCTCTCTCTCTCTCCCCATTTCTTTGTTTTCTCATACCGTGGTCCAAATGTTTTCTATTTTGCTTTAGCCGTCTTTTATTGCATGAATCCACGTTTGTCTCCCCACCTTGTACCTGTCTGAGACCGTCCACTGGTTCTCAAATTAGGATGTATGTACCCTGGAGGGTTCACCAAGGCTGGCCCAGTTATACTTGGAGCCAGAGGATAAACATGGCTCATCTATGAAAACTCATTTTTCTAAATGTTATATAATTTAAAACATTTTGAAAGTGGATATGTAGCAGAATACAAAATGAATGAGTTTTTCATAGCAAATATAATTTTTGAAAAAAAATGAGACAAAGAAATTCCATGTTGCCTACAGTTGCCAAAGAAACTCCTAACCAGTCCTCAGCCTTCCACACCCACACCCCACCACGGGAGGGCTATGCATCCCAGGCCTGTACCTCTTAAGAACACTTTGGCGGGAAAGTTTAGGAAGTACTAGTAATCCCTTGGGGTAAAGGATAAGAGCAAAAATCAGACCTGGGCTCAGACAGACCTGAGGTCAGATAGACCTGGGGTCAGATAGACCTGAGGTCAGATAGACCTGAGGTCAGATAGACCTGGGGTCAGAGAGACCTAGGGTCAGAGAGAACTAGGATCAGATAGACCTGGGGTCAGACAGACCTGGGGTCAGAGAGACCTAGGGTCAGAGAGACCCGGGGTCAGATAGACCTGGGGTCAGACAGACCTGGGGTCAGATATCCCTGAGGTCAGAAAGACCTGGGGTCAGATAGACCTGAAGTCAGATAGACCTGGGGTCAGATAGCCCTGCGGTCAGATAGACGTGGGGTCAGACAGACCTGGGGTCAGATAGACCTGGGGTGAGATAGCCCTGAGGTCAGACAGACCTGGGATCAGACAGACCTGGGGTCAGATAGACCTGGGGTCAGACCTGGCTTAGAAAACAGCACCGCCTTTACTAGTTGGGTGACTTCGAGTGAGTTATTTACCACCTCTAAGCTTCAATTTCCTCATTTGCTGAATGGGATAATAACAAAATAATTGATGGAATGTTCGATCGTCATGAGAGTCTATAAAGTTTGCAAAGCTGATTTTTAAAAATTGATTTGTAACCCATCTGGCTTAGCTCTTGGGCTTCCATTTCTGCTGATTGTGGAAAATATTTCACCCTTCAGCGTAAGATAACTTGGTCTTTTCTAATTCAAGACTTACTTTGGGGGTAAAGATTGACTTAAATTCAAGGTTCACCCCCAACCTTCTGGGAGGCATCTGGGTACGAGGGGATTCTTCATGGTATTAAGATGGAGTGGTGTCCATCTAGTCAGCCCTCACCTCCTTCCGCTAGAGTTCACCTCTCTGCTGGTCCACGTGTTGGAAGGGTTCACGTCAGCCACAGCCATAGCCTGGGCCAGCAGGAGGGAGACAGGCCTCCTTGTTCCATACCTGGGTTGATCTAATATTGGTGGCCTCTGCTACTGTGCCTTGTTCTGGGTGGCATGCTGCTTTCCTTAGCAGCACTCAGCTGTCTCCCAGCCTTCCAGTGTGCAGAGCCTCAGTGAGGTAGCCAAGGCTCCCTGTAGCTGCGTCCAGGGGCACAGGACCTCCAGGGCATGCTCCTTGGTGTCTCGGTCATGCATCTCCCAGGGCAACACACTGGCCTCATTCCTGGACTGATGTTCATACTTTCTCCACTCAAGGGGCTGGTGTCTTTGTGAAGCCTAGTAGATATTCTTCCAAGGGTGGGAGAATACAATCAACTACAATCAACTCCAAGAACAACCTGCAACTCCAGGCAGGATGCAGGACCTTTGAGATCAGCTCTAAGTTCCAAGCTATTCAAATAGCAGTTGCACAGCAAATAAAAGTCATCATGTGTTACCAGTTCAAGAAGAATGGGATAAACAAAATTAAATAGAGGTCTTGTGATCGAAAGTGAAATAGCTACTGACAAAAAAGGCAGACGGAGGGCTTCCCTGGTGGCGCAGTGGTTGAGAATCCGCCTGCCGATGCAGGGGACACGGGTTCGTGCCCCGGTCCGGGAAGATCCCACATGCCGCTGAGCGGCTGGGCTCGTGAGCCATGGCCGCTGAGCCTGCGCGTCCGGAGCCTGTGCTCCGCAACGGGAGAGGCCACAACAGTGAGAGGCCCGCAAAAAAAAAAATTAAAAAAAAAAAAAAAAAAAAAAAAAGGCAGACGGAGAACACTTCTAAACTGGAAACATATACAGATCATGCCTTGAATTTGACTCTTATCTCTAGGTATCATGAGAATTAACTAATGTGTACTCCTGAAGAATGTAAGTGATATATAAATGCTAAACAATTTACATTTGCCGAACCACTTAGGATGCGTACTGAAATACTGTGCAATACTGATTTTCTAGAAGATTAATCCCCCCTAAAAGCAAACGACTTCCACAGTGGCTTGATAAATGACAAGGAAATAGCAGTTTTATGACTCTCATACTGATGTTCTGTGTTACGATGGAACAAATATTAAAAGAGAAAAATCTATCAATATCTCCAGGATAAGATTATGGTGCCTGGGTAGCTGTTCCTGGCTTTCTGAAGAAAGCCATACCAACCGGACAGCTTTCCCTAAAGGCACTGGCACAGGAAGAAATGGGTTTGCTATTTCGGTGAACATTTCATGAACACTTAGATGCCGGTGCTGTGCTAAATGTTGGGAATACAAAGGTAAATAAAGTGATTCCTGCCCTGAGGTTGCTTGCCCTCACTCGATAGTTTCCCTCTGTCCTTTCTCTATCTTGCTGTCCCCGGGACTCTCCCAGTCTCCCCAAACTCAGCAACCTGGCAGTCATCCGGCACCCCTCCTTATCCCTCAAATGCCAAATCCAATTAGTCACCAAGACCCAGGGTCCCTCCCACTTGGTTGAGAGTGGCCTCTGAGGCCATAACTCCCTGACACTTCCAGGCTGACTTGGCACTGGAGAAGGCCCTGCAGCACAGAAGCAAGGAGGACCTGAAGCTGCCCTCCATAGCCATGGCTGAAATCCCAAGTAGACCCAGGGATGTGACAAGGGGCACCCAAGTATCTGCTTTACCAGTTATGCTACTCAAGGAGGACCACCGAGCAGAGAGATGACAAAAGGAACATTCAGTGGGGAGACAGTGAGGATAAGGAGGGATGGAGGAAAAAAGGGAAAGAAAGATGGTAGGAACATGGACAAGAAGGAGATGGAAAAGGGGAAAGGAAGGAGTCCAGAAGCCAAGTGAGAGGGAACAGTTAGGACCCCAGAAAAAGCTCAGTCCCTCTGCTAATGAAGGAAGAGCAGAGAGCAGATTTTCAGACAAATGGGATAATGCCACTTAATGAAATAGGGTTAGGAGCTCTGGTATTTATTCAAGCAGAGTAATGGAGGTGGCAGTCAGGAGGGTATTAGGAAACACAGTTGAAAAAATTGGGGGGAAAAAAAAGACACTGGGTTTCACCCCCAAATATCGTCATATTCTGAACAGAAGAATCTGAGAATCTTCAGTTTGAAATCTGCAACTTCAAGGAAGAATAAGCAAAGGCAATGACCTGGCTCATATGTCCCACAATGACTGGCAACCTCTATTGCTAGAAAAAGTGTCTTCCTGCAATGGTGTGAGATTCCTAACGATATGTGACTGGGGGGTAAGAGGGGGAGGGAGCTGGCACCTGGAAGTTCTCTCTCCTCCAAAACAACCTTTCTTATCAGCTCACGGATGCCTGTAGTTCCAGTTTTGTTGGTGGAAGGGAAGAAATGAGTGACCGGGTATTGAATGCCGATCCCATGCTAGCTCTATGCCAGGGGATTTACATACATTAACTCGTTTACTCCTCATGGCACCCTCTGAGGTAAAGATGTCTAATCCCCATTTCACAGATGAGAAAATTAAAGCTGGGAGTGGTTAAGAAATACTTCCTATATCACACAGCTAATAAGAGGCAGAGCCACAACTCAAGCTCTGTCTTTCTGTACCAATGTCCCCAGTCTTTCCCCTGCACCATGTTGTGTCCATCGGGCTTAACACTTTACCTCCTGGGAGCAATGCCAATACCCCTAAAAAGCATCACACACTTTTAGACATCACTAGCTTTGCTCGTTCATTCAATACATGTCTATTTAGCACTTCGCTGGATTCATTCATTCACCAGGTATTTACAGAGTCTGACTAATGTGCCAGGCACTATGATTTGGAGATAGCACAGTGAATGACCAGCTGTGATCTGTGTGCCCTGGTGGGGAAAAGGGACACAAGACAATGAAATAAAAGAATTACAAATTGCAAATTTGGAATGTACTATGAAGTAAATAAATAGGAGGCTGGGTCAAAGAGAAATAGGGGAAGGGTGGCCCACATTGGAAGTGACATTCAAGACAAGCTCTGTAGAATGAGAGGCTCAGGCAGGGAGCTGGGAGAAAGGGATTCCAAGCAGCAGAAATAACCCACTAAAAGATCTGGAGCATGAAACAAACTTAAAGAAAGCTCAACTGACTGGACAATGGTGAATACAGGAAGCAGGGGTGTGCAAGGTGCTTGAGAAACAGGCGGGGCCCCATCCTGCAGGGCTTTGTGTGCTCTTTGGGGACTCTGGGTTTTGTGCTGTGTGCAAAGGAAGCCGTGAAGGATTATGATCAGAGAAGGAATGTGATCCAATTATGTTTCTACAAGATTTCTCTGGCTGCACATGGAAAACGGACTCTCAGAGGCCAACGGTAGAGACAGGGAGAACTGTTAAGGAGGCTGCTGGAGTATTGTAGAAAAGAGACCAAGATGGTCTGGAGTGGTGGCAGAGGTGGAGGGAAGTGGCTGGCTCTGAGATCATTTGGAGGCTGAACCAAAAGGACTTGCTCACAGATCAAGTAGGGCAAGTGAAGACAGAGGTGACGACTGGGTTTCTGCCGGAGAAACAAGATGGATGACGGAGTCGTTACTGAGGTCATAGCTCACAAAGGTCACAGAGCTAAGTAAGGGGGAGGATCGGGAGTTACAGGTAGGCAGTGGGGACTCCCCTGGCGGTCCAGTGGTTCAGACTCCACGCTCCCAATGCAGGGGGCACAGGCTCAATCCCTGGATGGGGGACTAAGATCCTGTAAGCTCCACGGCCCGACAGTCAAATCAATCAATGTAGGCAGTGTGATTTCCCCAGGCACACTCCGAACCACAAAGGCGTCTGCCTCTAGCTGGAGACATAGACAGGTAGCTCATTCCCTTATTACTCTCCTCGGCTCTTTCCTGCCTAACTTACTGCTCTCCCTCATCCCCATAGACACCCTTGCTCAGGACCTGGATGGTCCTTCTCCCTGCAGTGACCTTGTCCAACATGGTAATGATCAGAGAGGCAACTCTCACGGCGCTGAGATTTCACATCCCCTCCACCCCCTCACAGCTACAAGCTTAACATTACCAGGACCCTAAACCTTGTTCCAAATCCCCACAGGTGCCCCAACTCCAAAACCTGGGCTGGGAATATTTAATCTTCATTTAAAACCAGACACTGATCAGATCAATCTCAGGTACTTTGGACGTAGGTTGACATGGCACAGCAGCAAAAGGAGTAATCGCTGCTGAGAAAACGGAGAAAATGGAAGAAAAAGCTCTTTTAGCCTAAATTGTTTCCTATAAAACAGTTTTGAAGGTAAAAGGTACTATCTTCTTGTCCGTGTCAACATTTCTCTCGCTGGGTAAGTGAAATTATGTTTCTGTCAATGACGAAATCTCTCCAAAAGGGAGGTGACATTTTGTTTGGGTTCTGGCAAGGAGAGATTGGGTCTGATGAAACTGGTGACTATATGGGTGCATAAAAGAACATTTGCATAGGAGGCAAGCAAACATCACCCCATTTCTACTGTCTGCAATGAGCGCATGCCCAGAACTCTTAAACCCTGCCTACGCTAACATGGCTCAATTGACTTGATGAGTATTTTTCACTGAATTTCTGCCTGTTGTTTGGGTGAGAGCTAGAGCCAGAGACTGTATGCTACTGCTTTCTCTCTATCACCTAATATCCAAACTCACCGCTTGGCTGTCAGCGGCCTATATTCAGATGCCTTGGCTATCTGCCCCATAACCTCGAACAGCGCCATCTTGCTGATCCAACCAGAGCCATAGTATGCCACCTGTTCATATGAGCTCAGTTGTATCATAAAATCAAAACCAGTTTAAGAGATGTCAGATCCTGCATGAGAATTCAATATTCAAGGCTCCTGATCCGAGGAGGCACTGGTTTTCCAGCTGTACTTCCTCTCCCTCTGTGTGATGGGCGACATGCCATCTGAGCCCATGAGAGTTAATGCCCTTACCTCTAAGTAGGAATCCCTGAGACCTACAGCTACAAAAAGGAACCAAAGGAACTGCTTTGAAGGGTTATAAGCCATTCCCTCCTGGAGGAGAGAACCAAGGCCCCTTTGTTTCATAGCTGCTGAGCTGCAGCCTGCAGTTGCTTGGCATCTAGCATGAGCCTGTGCCCAGAAAACCAGAAATGAGAAACAGAAGCAGAAGCACAGCTTGGGCACACGTTAATATGTCTGGACTTAGAAGAAGTAGAATTCTCTAAGATATTAAGGGGCATTTTTTTTTTTTTTTCTGTACGCGGGCCTCTCACTGTCGTGGACTCTCCTGTTGTGGAGCACAGGCTCCGGATGTGCAGGCTCAGCGGCCATGGCTCACGGGCCCAGTCGCTCCGCAGCATGTGGGATCCTCCCGGACGGGGCACGAACCCGTGTCCCCTGCATCGGCAGAAGGACTCTCAACCACTGCGCCACCAGGGAAGCCCAAGGGGCATTTTTGTCCCACCTTAGAGTACAGCTCTGATGCTCTTCTCAGATCTTTTCATGGCTGATTCTTCTCAAACTAATAGTTGATTTAAGTCATGGACACATTTTGGAAAGTTGTAAATGTGGAGCTCGAACCAAGCTAAAATTGCACATGTATGAGAAACAGGAAAGGCTGGAACAAATAAGTGAAGGAGAATTCAGAAGGAAGAGTTTAACCATTTTCACGGATCCACCCAAAGAATATAAGCAAGTGCCGTTTTTATTCCCAGTCACCCAAAAGAATACTGGGGATTGAAGTTAAAAAGAATTTTTTCTAAATTATGCCATTATACAAAGCATCAGCACATTTTCTCCCACTTCTGTCCTCTTCCTCTTTCTCCACCCTACCCTGCCTCTAAATAAATCAAATTTACAACGTAAGATGTGGCCGATTATAATATGCAACATTATTCTGTGAGCCATCAAGACAGAAAAAAATGCTGCCAATTAAACCCTGACACACACCTTGGTTTCAGAGATGTTGAAATGTGAAAAAAGGGTTCACCTTAAAATCTATGAACCACAGCATACACACAGGCGCACACGCACACACGCGCACACACACATCATACTCGGCAATGAATTCCTCTAAGCAAGGGTAGAAAAACTGTCACCAAGAACCAATTTTCCAAACAGGCTAGCCTTGTGCCACCCCTTAAAAGGAGAATATGGGGAGTTTGAAGTTTATTTTATGGCATATATTTGCTGCCTGAACACAGCTCAGAACACCACTGACAGATAATGGGCCACATTTCATATCTGAGAAATGTGTCTTATTTTTAAAACTGAAAGCAGAGAAAGTCATTAGGTTTGCTTTCACTCTTGCCACAGAATGGCAGGGCAATTTTCATCATACCTACTCCTTTTTGTTTTCTTCATTTTCCTCTTCTCTCTTACATTCGTCTTTATTCTTGCTATCTCTCCTTTTTTTTTTTTTTTACTTGAAATCTATTTTAGGTGTCTCCATATCTCATTAATTTGGTCTGCCTCAAAGGTCCTTAATAATAACTATTGTACATGTTTATTACACTTGATAGGAAATAATTTTATTGAAGCCCCTTTTGTTTCCTCATTTGCAGATAATCTTGTGTCTCCACACCGGTAATACTGTCCCTAAGAAAGTAGTATTTTTAGCATTATTCTTGTTTGTTATAACCAGGGAGATAATAATGAGAATTCATAAGGCTGCAAAGCAGGTACAGTGACTCCATCTCTAAAATAGCCCAGTGCCTAACTGTAACGAAGAGGCTTTGTATTTATTTGGCATAATATTCCTGACACCTAATAGCGGTCATTTTGTCTCCAACACTAAGGATTTGTTTAGATCAACTTACTCATTACATTGGTTGTTTGTTAAAGGCTTATCTAGGCCACTCATACAAAAGGGGGGTGCCAATTAACTGAAGTTTAATCATTCATCAAGTCAACATTTATTAAGTGCCCGATCTTTTCCCAGACATTCTAGCAGGCACTGCGGATAGGTCTTGGCAGAAAACGGAAACATATCTGAATTTAACATGGTCCAATGTATTTGTCCCTTCCAGCTGTTATAACAGAATACCACACACTGGGTAGCTTATAAAGGATAAACACAGTTCAGGAGGCTAGAAGTCTGAGATCAGGGTGCCAGTATGGTCAGATGAGGGCTTTCTTCTGGGACACAGACTTCTTGTTGCATCTTCACATGGCAGAAGGGGCTAGGGAGCTCTATGGGATCTTTATGAGAGCATTAATCCCATTCATGAAGCCTCACCCTCATCATCTAATCACTTCCCAAAGGCCCCAACTTCTATCACCATCACATTGTGCATTAGAATTCAAAATGTGAATTTTGAGGGGAAACAAACATTCAGAGACCATAGCATCCAACAACCTCCAGACAGTTAAACTTATCACTGTCCCTCCTAAATTTCCTCCATCTGACCAGCAATTATCACCTCCTTCTCTGGATCCCTGTTACCTTTAACTAAGACAGCTTGAGCCTGTGCCACAAAATACATCCTTAGGGCTTCCCTGGTGGCGCAGTGGTTGAGAGTCCGCTTACCGATGCGGGGGACATGGGTTTGTGCCCCGGTCCGGGAAGATCCCACGTGCCGCAGAGCGGCTGGGCCCGTGAGCCATGGCTGCTGAGCCTGTTTGTCTGGAGCCTGTGCTCTGCAATGGGAGAGGCCACAACAGTGAGAGGCCCGAGAACCAAAAAAAACCCCAAAAACAAAAAAACAAAAAAAACACCATCCTTAATAAAAAAAGAAAAATGGAATCATCATTTAGAGGCATAGCTTATTCCATTACTTATGTCTTCTGCTTCATTTCTCTGAGGCCTTCAAACAAAAACTAGAACATGTTTCAACTTTACTTTAACCACATATTATGGAAAATTTCAAACATATAAAGTAGAAAGAATAGACTATGAACCCCAAGTACTTATTCCCAGCTTCAATAATTATCAACAATTCTGCCATTTTTATTTCATCTCTGCCTTCCACCTCTTTTCATATTGGATTTCAAAACCCAGATCTCCTACCATTTCACCCATAAATACTTCAGCATGTACTTCTGAGTGATTGGGATTTTTTTCTCTTTTTCACTTCACCATAATGCCATTATCTCATTCAACAAACTTAACAAGAATTTCTAATTATCACCTCAGAACCACCCTTATTTTTCCCTGATTGTCTCAAAAATGTTTTTTTGTTTGTTTGTTTTTTGTTTTTTTTTTGTGGTACGCGGGCCTCTCACTCTTGTGGCCTCTCCCGTTGCGGAGCACAGGCTCCGGACGCGCAGGCTCAGCAGCCATGGCTCACGGGCCCAGACGCTCCGCGGCATGTGGGATCTTCCCAGACTGGGGCACGAACCCGTGTCCCCTGCATCGGCAGGCGGATTCTCAACCACTGTGCCACCAGGGAAGCCCTCAAAAATGCATTTTTATAGTCAATTTGTTGAAATCAGCCTCCAAAGTTTGCATATAACATTTGTTTGATTAGTGTTTTAAGCCCCTTTTAGTACAAAACCATTTTCTCTCCCTTTCTTCTCCATGCCATTTATTTTTGAAGGAAACTGGTCATTTGTCCAGTGGTTGAATGCATCCTTGTGGCATCATCCAACATGTTTCCTTTTCCTCTGTATTTTCTATAAACTGGTGGTTGGATCTAGAGATTTGATTACATCTAGGTTCAATATTTTTAGCAGCAAGATGTTACAGACCATGCTGTGATGTCCTACTGCATCACATCAGGAGGCACAGAATGTCTGGTTGTTGCACTTTTTTGTGATAATCAATGAGTTCAGGTGATGTCAACCTGATTCACCCACTAAAAAGTCTCCCCATGAATTTTCACCTAGTGTTTGTGTAGCCATTGATAATCATTGCCTAGAGCCACTATTCCATCAGAGATTTTTTTTCCAGTTAATCAATCATTTCATGTCACAAGTATACCACAGAGTGAAATAATTTGCCCTGGTATTGATTAAACTAAATCAGAAAAAAACTATAGTTAAAACATTTTTTAAAGCACTGAAACACACTTGAGACTGTTATCTAAAAAATAAATAAATAAAAGTAGGCGAGTTCAACCTATAGATGTCTCCACCTCTTTTGAAAACAAAAACTCCGTTTTAACTGAAAATTTCCTAGACCACCTACTTGATAGCACTTGCCTTTTAATACCTATTGATTAGGAAAATGTAGATGATGAAAAGCTTTTGAATTCAGTGACCCACTAAATAGATTTCTAGTATATTAATCATAGCAGTAGTCTATACACCCTTGAACTATCGCAAAGCATGTGTCCTAAGGATAAAACATAATTTTAAATTATTCTAGCTGCAATCTTTCCCCCTTCTGTCTTACATCCCAAACCATGCCCTCTAAAGAGTGGATCACTAGAGGGACTGGTGGAAGGAAAACTTCTTCGGGATGAGTGTCACAAAAAGTCTGTGGGAGTTTACAGAGAGCAAAGAACAAGATTTTCTGGACAATGTACAGCAACATGGATGGACCTAGAGATTATTATACTAAGCACAGCAAATCAGAAAGAGAAAGACAAATACCATATGTATATGTGGAATCTAAAATACGACACAAATGAACTTATCTACAAAACAGAAACACAGACATAGAGGACAGACTGATGGCTGCCAAGGGGGAGGGAGGGTGGGGGAGGAAGGGATGGGGAGTTTGGGGTTAGCAGATACAAACTAGTATATAGAGGATGGACAAACAACAAGGTCCTACTGTGTAGCACAAGGAACCATATTTAATATCCTGTGATGAACCATAATGGAAAAGAATATAAAAAAGAATGTATATATGTGTATAACTGAATCACTTTGCTGTACAGCAGAAATTAACATAACATTATAAATCAACTATATGGCAATAAAATTTTCAAAAATTTTAAAAATTTAAAAAGATTTTCTGGCCACATTTTATCCCCTCTCCACCCTTTGATATTTTCAAAAGAGAATGCAGAAGGCTCACATTCCTATTCCAATTATTCTGGATGCTGAGATTTTACATGACTTACATACGTATGTGTCAGACATGGCGTTGATTCAGTCAACAATGTTTTCTTACAGATCTACAGCTCGAGGCAGCCCTCTTTTCTTCCCCCACTGGGGTCCACATTCCAGCAACTGCCCTATATGGGTCTCTGGTACTTTGGTTCCAAACACTTCAACCGTAGGCTCTACTGCCATCACCATCCCACAATAATATTAACCGTACTCTCCATAAATCTAGAAGGCTTCTCACTGCACTGGCTTCTCTTGTGGAGCACGGGCTCTAGGCGTGTAGGCTTCAGTAGTTGTAGCATGCGGGCTTCAGTAGCTGTGGCTCACGGGTTCTAGAGCGCAGGCTCAGAAGCTGTGGCTCATGGGCTTAGTTGCTCCATGGCATGTGGGATCTTCCCAGACCAGCACTCGAACCCGTGTCCCCTGCATTGGCAAGTGGATTCTTAACCACTGAGCCACCAGGGAAGCCCTGATTCCAGCCTTGAGGAATGAATGCTGACAAGAGCCATGTAACATTTTCTTAGAGAACCACTGTGCCTTCCTCCTTGCCTCTTCCAAATGAAACTGGACAATAATAAAGTCAGGCTCAGCATTCATTAATTCATTCATTCACTAAACATTTAATGGACAACCCTGTGCTAGGTGGTACAGCGATGAACAGGACAGATTGCTGGTCCACGATTTCCTGATCTAACTAGAAATATCGAAAGCTATAACACTAACCTCAGAGCCTCACGGTAGAATGATGCTACAGGAGAAGTGAGTCTCTCATGCTATGGATGCAGCATTCTAACTGTTCAGTGGACAGTGAGGGAAAGCTATGCAGGGGCATGCCTTTGGAGTCTTGATTTTGCTCCTGATTTTTTGCAGCTACAAAAAATCAGGCCCTGGAATAAGAAGAGACTGGATTCTACTTACCCTGCAAGAAACTCCATGTCTCAGCTTTCTGGTTTTTCTGTAGTCAAAGCTCTCGCCCAAGAAGGGCAGTCACCTGAGGAGAATGATTCCTGTAGAAAGAAGAGAGCAACTTAACCGAAGCTAAGACCTCCTCCCCAGAAGGATTGTGGAGGAAGAAAGAAGAAAGGTGACTACTCTTAACAAAGATCTATTGCAGATGGGTGCGGGACAGCACAGATGAGATGAGAAAGCTGAAGTCCAGGCCCTATTTTATTAATTAAAATTTTTATTGCAGTACTTGTAGATTTACATGCATTGTAAGAAATACTACAGAGAAATCCTGTATGCTTTTCCCAGCTTCCCCCAAAGACAACATCTTGCAAAATCACACTCTACTATCACAACCAGGATATTGACAGTCGTATAATCCACCAGTCTTATTCCAATTTCCCAGTTCTACTTGCACTCTTTTTTTTTTTCTTTTTTTTTTGAGGTATGCGGGCCTCTCACTGTTGTGGCCTCTCCTGTTGCGGAGCACAGCCTCCGGACGCGCAGGCTCAGCGGCCATGGCTCACGGGCCCAGCCGCTCCGTGGCATGTGGGATCTTCCCGGACCGGGGCAGGAACCCGTGTCCCCTGCATCGGCAGGTGGACTCTCAACCACTGCGCCACCAGGGAAGCCCTACTTGTACTCATTTTTGTGTGTGTCTATAAAGTTCTATACAATTTCATCACCTGTGCAGATTCATGTATCCATCTCAAGAGTAAAGAAAATGCACAACTCCAACACCAAAGGATCCCTCATGCTGCCCTTTTATGACCACAATCATCTCCCCTAACGCGTAATGACCACTAAATCTGTTTTCCATTTCTAACTATTATCATGTTCGTATTGTTATATAAATGGAATCCACGATAGTGGCTTCTTGGGATTGGCTTTTTTTGCTCAACATAATGCCCTGGCTATTTGTCCAAGTTGTGTGTGTATCAATAGTTTATTCTTTTTATTTCTGAGTAGTATTCTATGGCATGGATGCACCATAGTTGAACCCTTTACCTGTTGAAGGGCATTTGGGCTGTTTCCCATCTGAGTCTATTATGAGTGAAGCTGCCATGAACATTCGTGTCCAGTTTCTCCAATGCTGAGGGACATAAAATTCATAGTCTACGTTCTGGGACAGACCCCATTGGTAAATGGCCACTGAGTGTTGGGCTCACTGTGCACGGACAGGCTGTGGAGGTAAAGCATTTCCACCCCTTAGATGCTGAGCTAGCTGCTGAGTCCTGGAGCTTCAAGGCCCATCACCATGTGGCCTCTGGTCAGCATGAGGACTGGATTAGAGGAGCCTCAGCAGCGCTGGCAGGAAAGAATGCCAGGTGTCCTCTGCTGCTCAGTGTAGCTTCTCCAACCAGGAAGTGCCTGGGCAGTGGCCGCAATGCAGATTCCTGAGCCCAACCCCAGAAATCCTGATTGGGTCACTTCAAGGTGAGCCCAGCAATCTGCATTTATATCAAGCAAACCAGGTGTGCCTCCCTTGGCTCCTCCCCCTTCCTGGTGTTCACACTTTTGTGTAATCTCCACTTCAGTGTGGGTGGGACCTGTGACTTGATTCTCAGCCAATAGAATATGACACAGGTGATTAGGTTATGTTATACATAACATCTGGCTAGGAGACTTGCTCTAGAGACACTCCATGCTGGCTCGATGAAGTAAGTGGCCACGTGGGCAAAGCCCACGTGCCAAAACCCTCCGGTGGTCTCTAGGAGCTGCGGCAGCCTCCAGCCTCCATCACCAAGAAGTCATGACCCTTAGCCTGACAACCCCACCTACCTGAGTGAGCTTGGAGGTGGATTCTCCCACAGCCCAGCAGTCAACATCTTGATTGCAGCCTCATGAGAAAACAAGCAGAGTGGTGCAGACACTGTGAAAAACAGTATGGAGGTTCCTCAAAAAACTAAAAATAGAGTTACCATATGATCCAGCAATCCCACTCCAGGGCATATGCCTGGACAAAATTACAATTCAAAAAGATACATGCACCCCAACGTTCATTGCAGCACTATTCACAATAGCCAAGACATGGAAACAACCTAAATGTCCATCAACAGATGAATGGATAAAGAAGATGTGGGGTGTGTGTATATATATACATATATATATATAATGGAGTACTACTCAGCCATAAAAAAGAATGAAATAATGCCATTTGCAGCAACATGGATGCAACTAGAGATTATTATACTAAGTGAAGTAAGTCAGAAACCAAGAAGAGGATACAGCTGAGCCCTGCCCGGGCTCCTGACCCATAGGAGATAACAAATACAGGTCATTTTAAGCTCCAAAATTAGTGGTGCTTTGTTACACAACAATAGAAAATGAATACATCATGTGTTAGGAACTGAATGTTTGGGGCCTCTCATTATTCATGTGTTGAGATAGAAACCCCAGTGTGACGGTATTTGGAAGTGGGTCTTTGGGAAGTGATTAGGTCCTGAGGGCAGAACCCTCATGAATGGGATTAGTGCTTTACAAAAAGAGGCCAGAAACATAACTGGCCTTTTCTCAGCCATGTGAGGATACAATGAGAAGTCATCAGTCTACAACCCAGAAGGATCTAAGAGAGAACCCTGCTGGCACCCTGATCTTATACTTCCAGCCTCCAGGACTGTGAGACATAAATGTTTATTGTTTAAGCCACCCAGTCTATGGTATTTTGCTATAGAAGCCGGAGCTGACTAAACACCAGGTGAATTCTGCTGGCTCTTGCCAAGGAGAAAGTATCAAAATCTCATTCTCACGTATAATGGAATAGAACAAGAAAATAACTTGATGTCAAAAGCACCCGACTCTGCTGCCATCTACTGGTATAAACTTGGGTAACTTCTTCAGATCTCAGTTGCTTCATCTATGAAATGGAAATAAAAACAACTGCCTCATGGGAAAAAATTTTTTTACCCAGCAATAGATAACCAGTATACCGAGTGATTCTGTTGCAGAGTAGTGGGCCCTACCCTGGACTGTACCTTGAGAGCCACAGACCAAACCAAGGTGAGGTTGAGCCTCAAGTAGCGGGCAGTACTAACCTGCCTCAAACCAAACGCTATGGTCTTCTTGACATGAAAGACCTGCTTGTCCCCTGGGGGACCCTTCAGTTCCTCCAAAGTACTTTGGAGTTTGAGTAACGACTGTCACCTGCTCCCAGGCTGCCATCTGACTCTCCCACCCAGAGGTGGCCCAAGACTCTACTTATGGAAGCAAACAGCAGACGCTTTGTAGTCTGTCTCCTTTCAGCACTCTTTGAGGTAGTGGGGAGCTTCTGGAAAAACCTTTGGGGTCTTAAATGCCTCTACTAAGTTTTCTAATATCTAACTGGTCACAGCATCAGCTTTTAAATGGCAAAAAGATGGACAGGTACAATTATGTGTATATAAACACATATATACATTTATTTGTCTTAGTATCTTCCTCTTCCTACACACAAACACACACAGAGGAATGCAAGCAGCATTAACATAAGGGCAGAGAATTTTCTGTAGTGTTTAAAGATGTATATCTCCTGCGCCTGACAGGTATTTGTAGGAAGGAAGGAGGGAAGGAAGGAAGAAGGGGGTGGGGTAGGGGGAGAGCTAGACTAATCAATGAAATCAATCCAATATTAACGGATGATTATAGTTTCCTCCTTTCATACCCCAAAGAAGTAGTTAGGAGGAATATTCCAGGGCTGAATATGGTATGGGGATTCATATTCCAAAGGCAGTTGTCCATTCCCTTTCAGGGACAGCAGGGACATCTTAACTGCATATTTATCTGTCATAAAATAGCCCTGGTGTCCTCAATCAGCCACAGTTTGCAGCCAATTGAAGACAGCACGCATATTTTTAGAAAGCCTAACAGTGACACACCACTGTTCACCCTGAGACTTCTACTCATGATAATCTACTTCCTGCCACACAGTGGATGGCCCACCGGGGAAGGGCCTGCTTGATGCACAATAGCTATAATGGGCCAATCTCTAAAGAGACCGCCCAGTATGAAAGCTGATTAATAGAGTCAAGCCTGAGGGGGAAGCTTCTCTTAACTTTCAATTTCCTTCTCTGGCTGAAGACAGACGTGTAATTTGATTTCAACATGGTTTTCTGCAGCTCTAGATCTCTCGAGCAGTAAAACCAGCTTTGTGGCAATCTCCTTCCTCCACCACTTCCTTAGCTCAGGGCGGGGCGGGGGGGGGGGGGCGGGGGGAAATCAGATTCTTTCAAATCTCTGTGGGCGAATCTGATGAGCTTCCTGCATTATTTATCCTCGAGTAAATGAGGAAAACCATTAACAGCTTGCCTCTGATCTCTTGGCAAATCTAACCATTGAGCACACTGATGTCCTGTTTAATCAAATAATTTGTCTACACAGAATTGACATTTCTATTCATACTTCACATTAAAAAGAAGGAAAGGGCTTCCCTGGTGGCGCAGTGGTTGAGAATCCGCCTGCCGATGCAGGGGTCACGGGTTCGTGCCCTGGTCTGGGAAGATCCCACATGCCGCAGAGCAACTAAGCCCGTGAGCCATGGCCGCTAGGCCTGCGCGTCCGGAGCCTGTGCTCCGCAACGGGAGAGGCCACAGCAGTGAGAGGCCCGCATACCGCAAAAAAAAAAAAAAAAAAAAAAGAAGGAAAGCGAGGCACTGTCACACATTTTCTCCTTTAATTCCCAAGAGATATAAATTTGTTCTCCTCCCTCTTAAGAAAAACTTCTTAAATTGCTAGTCTTTCATTTGGAACCATCACCTCTCTTCACTGGGAAGTGAGGGCAGAAGAAAGGGAAGGTACTGGAACATGCACTGACCAAGGTCTGCCTGGCATGTGCCGCCTGTGTGTGCATGTGCCTGTGAGAAAAGGAAGGATTCTGTCTTGCACTGGATACCTTCCCTGCACCTTCCCCAGGCTCCCCTATTTACCCGAGGTTCCAAATGAGAGATCAGAGAGCAGCATTGAGGCAGGCTGTCTGCCTCCTGGGTTTTGGACAATGCACTCTGACTCCCTGCCTCTGTACATTAACCAAAAAATATCAAGTGCTCATTATGTGTAAAGGCACTGAATGACAAATATGTGAAGACAGAAGATCACCCAGTGGGGAGAAGGGAGTGACCCTGTGCCACACTCAGCGCTGGGCACTGACACACCTTTTCCCCTTCAATTCTGACAAGATACAAATTTGTTCTCCCCTATTTTACCCATGCAGAAACTGATGCTCAGAGGAGTTAAGTAACTTGCCCAAGGTCACACAGCCAATAATGAACCCAAGCCCATCTTCTTCCTGATACATCACAAATTATCCCTGGTCTGCTAAGTATTAGCTACTGTTCTTCCCCATGCCTTTGTTCCCTCCATTCACAGTCAACACTTTATCTGGGTTTTTCTTCTTTCTACTACTACAGGATTAGGGTTACTCTCTCCCCAGATAACTTCCAAAAGGGTTATTTTATATTGCTGCTAAATTCATCCAACAAGTGCGGCCAGATTTTGGGAGAATAGGGTGATTCATCCTCAAAGTATGCAATGTAAACACCACCCGGTACAGCTGTACACAATGTAGGATATGAATCTTTACATCAAGAGCTGAAAAACAAGTGTGTGACCCCCCCTAAGAAGAACAAATTTGGGTGGCACAAACCCTTAAAAACAAAACTTTTATTTCTTCAATAGGGGTCTTTCCTTAAAACTGGAGAGATAAATAACCAAATAAGCAAACAAATAAATGAATAAATAAATAAGGCTTCAAAGGAAGTAAGGACCATAGAGAAAAGCTAACGTGTTCTTTCTTTGCTGTCACTGATCAAATCAACAACGCTCTCTAGCTGCTTGTGGCAGGGTGTCTCTTGCTCTCCTGTGCATTCACCCCTAAAAGCCATGACATTTGCTGATCACACCCATCTGGTTTTCAGAGGCCAAGGTGGATTGTATTTGTCTTTCCTATTAGCCTAGCAATACCTCCCTGTATTTTTTGCAGTTGATTTTCTGAACAGCAATAGGCCCTAATCAGTCTTCCTGGCTTCCTTTCTCAGAATCTCACAGTCTCCTCAAGGAACATTTCAAACCTGACTTATCATCATTACCAGACGCTAAATAGTCGCCAGATTCTATATTATTTATTACACCTAGTTAATTTCCCTGTTCTGGACTTATGGGTCGAATCACAGAGCATGTGAAAGACTATCCCCACAATACATCGCGGAGACTCTACTATAATGCAGAGTCACATTTTGAAGGAAGCGTTTCACCCCGCACGGAACAGCTCTGAACAGCAGCTGAGTCCTACATCTCTTCAAGACTCTGCCCCGTATCCAACACAGGCTCCCAGCGGTCCCTGAGCTGCACGCCTGTCAATGCAAACAGCAGCCACTTGCCCACCTCTCTCCAGCGGGGCCAAAGCACACCGCCATGTGCCCACCCAGCCCCGCTGTCTGCTGCTCTATCCCAGAGCCTGGCAAGCAGCTGTAGGAGAAAGTGATTCCAGGTCATCTCTGTGTGGGCAGAAAGCATCCAAAGGTTACAATGAGGTAAGAAGTGGTCACAGGGCTATCCTTCTGGGACGAAGTGACACTCCCACTTTGACCCATTCTACAGAACAAAGAGCCCCCAGTGGTGACCCTTTGAAGGACACAGGCTGCACCCTGCCTCCCTCAGGCCTCCCAATAGGCTAGCAGTGGCGCTCTATACCTCCCAGCCCCCTCCTCTCTCCCCCAAAGGGAAACTCACCTCAACCATGCACAAGTCATGGTGAAAGGGGTTCCAGCTGAATTCTCTTCCAGGGAAATGTCTCTAACTTATCCAGGGTTTTGTGCTCTAAGAAGACCTTACAAAGCCCTGACTGCCCAGGAAGCAGCTGTCTGATGTGGGTCAGGGGATAGAAGCAGTCTCAGCCAGGTCTAAAGCCCCAAGAGACCAAGGATGCGTTCTGTATCGCTCCAGGTGATAAAATTGAGACCAAGAAGTAGGTGAATGAAGGGTTTCTCCTCAATCCAAGAAAGAACTCCAAACAGAGTTTGTCCCTTTTGGGACAGTCAGGCTTGTGGAAGAGCTAAGCAAAGGTTAGGTAATAACTGCCAGGGATGGTGCACGAGAGGCAAACCAGGAACCTTCTAAGACTTTTCCACCTCGACATTGGTGTGACTCTGAGAGGCTACACACATGAAACTCACAGGGCCACAGCATTCCACACCGGCAACGGATTTCTGAGTTCATCATGTCTAAAGGCTGCAAATTAGCACCCCCAAGTTGAATTCAGTCCAGGGGAAAACTTCATTTTGTTCAGAGTGTGGTTGGTTCACACAGGTTTATTGTTACATGCAATATATTTGAAAAGTAAATGATTTTATATAAAGCTCTGGATTTTTCACCTTCTCTTTAAAAAGAAATTAGAAGATCTGGTCACATGAGGTCTGCATTCAGCTTGAAGCTGACTAGTGGGCCATCCCCTTTAGATTGGGCTGTGCTCTGCCTCAGTCCCCACCATCCCCGATTGCCCCCCAGCCTCACAATAAAGTTGGTGTTCTGTTGGCTTTCTGTTTCATTGTTTTGTTTTCTTCCCAGTCCTCTTTATCCAGATGTATTTTCTGTCTCACCCCTGTGGCCAGGAGTGTTTGCCACTGCTGGCCTAGTGAAACCTTGATAAGCTGAGGCTCGGAGAAGTTAAGTGACTTGTCCAAGGTCACACAGCCAGCTAGTACGAAGCAAGGAACAGAACACAGGTTTTCTCATGCTCTAGTGCTCCTTCAACCTGGCCACACTGCGAGCCTAGGGATGGCTCATTTCTCTGGATTGATTCGACTATTTACATTGAGGGTGGGCAAACTGCCCCTCTGCACTTCCATTTAACATTTTCTAGAGATCAAGTTTCTACATTTTCCCTTAAAAAAAACAATAATAATAGCAAAAAAAATTAAACCTTCTTTCCAGCTGACTTTGCAAATAACTAGCATCCAAAGACCAAACACCCTTTTGTGTGTCCAATAAAAAATCGACCTGATGAACATGTACGATTTCAATCTTCCTTGTAAAATCAGGAGTAGGCCAAAACCTTATTATTTCAGACTCTACCTTGACAGTCCAAATTAATAGTGCAAACAAGATTTCTGGGGGAAAATGTTAAAGTAATTGGCAGAACACACAGGTATTAAGCCACCAGAAGCACGTTCAAAGCAAGGAATTAAATACACATAATTGATAAGCTTGTTACAAGTCACCTTATCTATCTATCTAGATAGATAGATAGATAGATAGATAGATAGATAGACAGATAGATAGATAGATATTAGGGGCTTTAGAAGACATCTCTCTATAATCTAATTTGAGTTACTGCCCGCACTTGAAAGTGACATAACTGCACATCTCTTAAAATCTTCTGTAATCAGACCTATAAGCTGATTTAAGCTGTCTACGCTCCCAATTAGTCAGGATTTGTAAGGACTGAGTAAACTGAAGAAAAGGCTGGTTAAGGACTTTTAAGTTGTTTTTCCTTTTTTTCTTTTTTAAATTTTTTAGCCACGCTGTGCAGCATGTGGGATCTTAGTTCCCTGATCAGGGTTTGAACCCACACCCCCTGCCTTGGAAGCGCAGAGTCTTAACCACTGGGGTGGGGGGTTACCTTCACTGTCCCTTAAGCCTAACACTCGGGGAGACACATAACAGACCAAGCAGTCACCGTGGGCTGCCTACCCAGGATCCATTCTCCCTTCCTCTTTCTTAGGAAAACCCACATTGTGGTCAGGTATCTAGGATTGATAATCAGCTAGTCCAAAACAGATAGACTTACTGCTGTTTATAGAGAGCATCCACCCTGATTCGTTGTGTCCGAATTGTGCTGGATGTAACATATTAAGAATTTCAGTTCTCTCCCCAGATAGTCTAAGAACCAGTCATGACTATAGAAATGAGTCCTGATTAGTATCAGCCAATCACAGTCATCCTATCCTTCTTGCCAGTGACTGGTTCAGGTACCCTGACTTCAGGCGGTCAGTACAGAGTATTCCCACTGTTGACGGCTACTGGGCCAGGGTTGGGTCCACAATCTAAACCACCCAGTCAGACTGAAGAGAAGGAATACTTAGTCCATAATTGAGGGAATGAGTTTTCTCTCACTCACAAAGAAGTCACTTGTCTCAGCTGTCAATGGCAGCCCTCTTGAAACTCTGAGGACAGAGCCTATACATGGATAAGGGTAAGCAGGGGATAAAGCCACAGTCCCAAGGATTCAGGTACTGTGCCTGGAGCCTGCCCTACTTTCTGTCCTCCGTTACAAGAATAGTACATTTCCTCGTTGTTTAAAACACTTTAAGTGGGATTTCTATTCCTTACAGTCCAAGGTATACTGTATTTGCACAAGCCAATATATTCAAAGCAGGTTAGAGGGACTGTCCAGGTGAAGCCAGTGTCTTAACCCATCCTCACACATTTTTAATCAGAGTAGATAGAACAACTGTTGGCAGCTGCCAAGAAAGTCCAAAGTCTTTAATGAACCCATACAATGCATGCACACACGCTTGTAACTGGATAAGGCAGGGAGGTTGGTAATGTGGGGAAAACATGGATCTGGAGTGAGATAGTCTCAGGTCCATCTCAGCTTTGCCTCTTATAAACTCTGTGACCACAGCAAAGTGTCAATACCTGTAAATTATGGGATAAATATATGTCTTACAGCATTGTTCTGAGAAGTCAATGAAATGCAGCATACAAAATATCTAGTGCACAAGATAGAAGATCGATAAGTACAAGACATTTTTCCTTCTCCTTTTGCCACCCAAGAAGTCTTTCCAGACCCCTGACCCAAAGCTCCAGGCACCCCATTTTTCCCATTTTCTGTTTCATCCCTTTCCTTTCTTCCCCTCCAACCCTACACTTGTTTAACTCTCTCTATCCATGGTATGTTTTGTGTGGTTGGTGTATGTTTTTCACTGATTCCATTTACTGGTACTTACTCTGTGGCAGGGACTGTTATGACATATAATGCTCACCACCACAATTACCCACTGAAGAACGTGATATGCTTGTTTTATAGTTGATGAAAGGAGGCCCAGAGAAGTGATATAAACCTGCCCATGATTTTTTTCAAAGTTGAATTAAGAGCAAGGAATTCTAGGACAATGGGACTCCAGAGGCTGTGCTCTTTAGCTACTTCATTATCCTGTCCATCCAAGGAGTAATTTATATTACTATATATAGAGTAATTTATATTATATATAGTAATTTATATTATATATTATATTCCAGTGGACTGAGAGTTATTCAAAAGTATAGCCATTGTTTTCTAAGGGAGGGTAGGTAATGCAAGGACTGGACAGTTGCCTATTCTAAGACGTCATTGATAACACCCACTTTGGGCTGCCCATTGTGCAAGCCTTCTTGAGGCCTGAGATACACGAAGAAGCAAGAGACATTGTTCTTGTCCTCAAGAGGCCCAAAACCAGAAGCAGAAATAAGATCTCTGCACAGAAAGCAATATGCTATAGCATATCTTATTTCCCCAGGGAGTAGCACCCCATCCAAGTGATATAGGCGGTCAAAAAAAGGAGACCCCGCAAGAGCTGGAAGGGGATGAGCGGAGGTGAGGCAGGCACTGCAGGCCCATGGGGATTAAGCAGGACCTTAGAGGGAAGATCCTGTGTGCACGTGGGTGGGGGGCAGGGGGGTGATGGGGTGGAGGTAGTGGAGACAAGCACTGGAGGCAACACAGACAGAATACAGAAGGTGTCAAAGATAAACAAAGCTTGACACTAGTTAGAGCAGTAAGGGCAGATTTTAATCAGCAACATACTACTACAGTAGGGAAAAGGGTCCAGCAGGGACTAAACTCAGCTTTGAGTTGTACAGAGGTGACAGGGCATTTTAAAGGGAGGATGAGAGAATAGGGAGGAGATGGGGGGCAGAGGCTCAATCAGGAAGTGGAAAATGACAACAGGCTACAAGGGGTTGGTCCACGTGAAACCCATCTGAGTTTGCTAACTGGAGCTTATTAAAGGCGGGCTCCCACAGTGGCTGGAACAAACAGTAAATTCCTTTAGCAGCCTTGAGTTTTCTCAGGCAGGTACTTTAAGGGGGGCTAGGGTCATCCTAGGGTTGCAGCCTTGAGCTATTAGGAACTATGGTAGTGTTTGTTCAAGTCTTTATAGGCCAAGGTTGAGGCCTCATGAAGAGGACTCAGGGAAACCTGGCTGGAGTTTAGTCCAAGGAGAGAGTCTGTTGGAGGGCAGCTTCTAGCCAGCGGGCTGGGCATTGACAGAGCCCCCTACATAGAAAAGCAGTAGATGGATGGGATTGACAGCGAGAGGTCAAAAGCCAGGCTGATGATTTTGAACTCTCCCTTAGAGGGGGGATAAGCACCAGTCCCATTTTGCCCAAGACTGAGGGGTTTCCCAGGATGATAGACATTTGGTGCTAAAATGGGGAAAGTCAGGCAAACAAGGACCTGTTGACCAATCACCCCGTTTGGAGGCACCAGGCACCTGGGAAAGGTGACTGAGAAGGAAGGCACTGTGTGTGTGTGTGTCACAATTCGTAGTTTCAGGAGATTCCTCCAGCTGTAAAACTTAAGGCCTCAAGGCTCACTGGCCCTTTAGCGGGTCAGGTTGTGTGGTGTATCATTGCACCCTGGTTTTCTTGTTCTGGGAATCAATGTTCCAAAGTTTCTGAGCTGAGATGGGTCTGCCTACTTTGCTTTGTGAACCTCAAACTTCACACAATAGTGTGTTCCAAGAATTGTTGGAGAAGGTAAGACCATTCATTGCTAGAAGTGCATTTAACTGCATTAAAGAACACTGAGGAATTTGACTCAGTGCAGGAGTTGGAATTCACTCTCCACTGATATCTAGCTAGGCAAGTGACCCTAAGCTCACTCTTTACCTTCCCTAAGCCTCCATCTCCTTATCTGTAAAATAGGATAAAAACACCACAGAGCTCACAGGGTTACTGAGAGAAGTAAATGAGATTATGCATGAAAGGCCCTTAACAGGGTGCCTTGGAATGTATTAAACACTCAGTGAATAGAAGCTATTGTTATAATCTATCACAGTGGTTGTTTTTGTTGTTAAGCATGGGAAAGAAGCAGAATTTTATCCATAGTGTTTATAGGTCAACATCTTGAAACATTTCCATGGGGTTAGATTTTGAGGTAAAATAAACCAACATGAGGAATCTGTCACATAAATAGAAGTTGACCCTGGGTCCCTCAGACTTGTGTTAACGGTCACTCAGAGAATTCCAGAAAAACAAAGTAGACTAGTGAAAAATGCTTTTATTGCCCTTGGGTGCCATCCATCAGAAGGAGAGGACTAACCCCCAGATTTTATTTTCTGTGTTAGGGGAAAGCCAAAAGAACGGGAACAAAATCCAATTAACAAAAACATAACTGATTTCAGAAATCCATGAACATAGAGCATCATTCTTGCTCTTCAAGGAAAACTCTAACAGCATCAAGTGTGGTTAACAACACAGAGAGCTAAACCATTTATTTATTCATCTTTTAAAAATATGCTCTTCTTGTAAAGCCTTGGGAACAAAGTATAATCCAAGCACACTGTAAAATATTGACACTGGAGTATTGCTGGAGTAATGAGCAAAATCCAAAGGAGCACCACAGCAAGACACCTGTGTCAAGGGCCCCCTGAGTCCAAGGAGGCCTCTGAAAGGGGCGGCGTGAAAAGCCAGCTCAGGATCCTTTCAAATGCCAGAACATGTCCAGGCCACTGCAGTCTTGTCACTATTCTGACCACACGGGCACCTCCATCTGGCCCACCTGGCCTCCTCCTGGACTCCCAGCCCCCAAAGAATCCTGGCTTTGTCACTTACAAATTTTAGTAAAAGACTTGACCTGTCCAAAGCCACAGTTTTCTCAGCTATATAATGGAGAAGACAATATTTACTGCCCAGTATTATTTTGAAGATTAAGAGGAAATGCATGTGAAGTCCTTAGTACAGTGCCTGGCATACAGTGAGCCCCAGTGCCTCTTTCCCTCTTTCCCCTCTTAGTCCCCCTGACTCTTCCAGACTCCCAACCCATACCCTCTCCTAGAGCATGATAGTGTTGATTTAGCAATTATGTCTCATTTTATCGGTACACATTTATCCAACCACACAGCAGCAGGGTAAATTCTTGAAAGCCAGAAATGGCTTTAAAAAAAAAAAAAGATAAACATATAAAATAGGGGGAAAAAAAGCCAGAGAGGGCTTATTATTTAATAAACACATAGCATGTATGTGCCAATCTTAGCTCTAAATCTTTACACACATTGACTTGGTAAATGGTCATTCCTTTTATGATTCCTATTTTACAGATGAGGAAACTGAGGCACAGAGAGAGAGAGATAGAGTAACTTGCCAAGGTAGCAGCTCATCAGCTGCTGTACTGAGATTTGAATTCATGAGGGCTGTCAGAGACCAAGCTCGTAACCACCAGACCCCTTGTGTTTCAGACTTCTGTGCCCCATGGTGTCTACCACGTGGAAGGCCCCCCACAAAGACCCATCAACAGAAAGATGATTTAGTCAACAAGGATCACTTTGCACATGAGGAAACCAAAGAAAAGAGAGGTTACATAGTTTGTCCTAGGTCAGAGAGACAACGGGGAAGCAGATGATGGCTCAAAGTGTCAGATCCCTTAGTGGTTTGTTCTTTCTACCATGCCACCCTGATGGCCTTTTGAGGGACAAGCCACCCATTGATGGAAGAGGTGGAGAGGAAGGCCCATGAGCGAGCCTCTGTTCATGATCCCATACCTGGGGCTGGTGATCTCACCCCATGACCCCACCCACCACGTCCCTCCACGTGGGGTCTTCATACTTTGGGTCAGCCATAACTCCATACTGGCTCTGATTGTCAGGAATACTTAGGATTGTGCGCGTACAAGAGAGCCAGCTGAACCTGAGCACACAGACCGCTGGCAGGCCAGGGGAGGGAAGCAGAGGCCCAGCCCAGATGCCTCAGGACGCTTACTTACTGGTTGGGATAAATCTTCACCGACTTCAAATAAGTATCTCAAGCACACGAGGCTTTCCAAACAAAATGCCGCTTCAGGAGGGCTGCAGAATTGCCTTTCAGGTATCATTTCTACATCTTTTCACAATTCAGTAAACTAGTTTTTAAAAACTTAAGAGCCTAAATCCCTAATGTTAACCCTTTGCAGTCCATCAGCGTGTTACCTTGTACTGTCAGGAAAACTCACTGTTGTGTGAGCTGCACACAGTCTCAGGGTCCAGGGGCTGAGTTGAAATCTCAGCTCCTGAACTTGGTAGTTGTGGGGCACTGAGCTTTGTGCCTTAGTTTCCTCATATTTAAAAGGGTAATAATCACAGTACCCACCTGTAAGGTTTAAATGAGTATGTGTGTATGTGTATGTATTACACATATATATGTATATACAGGCATACCTCAATTTATTGGACTTCACAGGTACTGAATTTTTTACAGATTGAAGACTTATGGCAACCCTGCCTCAAGGAAGTCTATCGGCACCATTTTTCTAACAGCATTTCCTCACTTTGCGTCTCTGTGTCACATTTCGGTAATTCTTGCAATATTTCAAACTTTTTCATTATTATTATTTCTGTTATGATCTGTGATAAGTGATCTTTGATGTTATTATTGCAAAAAGATTATGACTTACTGAAGGATCAGATGATGGTTAGCATTTTTTAGCAATAACGTGTTTTTTAATTATGGTGTGTACCTAGTTTTTTTAGATATAATGCTATTGTACACTTAGACTACAGTATAGTGTTGAACTCTGCAGTACTGAAAATATACAAACTTCAAACAGCTGCAAAAATAGTATACATATACACACGTATATAACTATACCTGTACATACAGGTATATACAGGTATACACAGGTATAGTTATATCTATTTGGTATATAGTTATATACAGGTATAGTGTGGGTTGAATTGTTCCCCCCAAAATTCATATGTTGAGTCCTAACCCCCAGGACCTCAGAATGTGACCTTGTTTAGAGATAGGGTCTTTACAGAGGTAATCAGTTAAAATGGAATTATTGGGGTGGGACCCTAATCCAGTATGACTGGTGTCCTTATAAGAAGAGGAAATTTGAATACAGGCGTGTACAGAAGGAAGACAACATGTAGACACAGGGAGAAAATGGCCATCTGCAAGCCACAGAGGGAGGCCTGGAACATGTTCCCTCACACAGCCCTCAGAAGGAACACCGTGGTCTCAGACTTCTAGCCTCCAAAACTGTGAGAAGACAAATTTTTGTTGTTTAAACCACCCAATGTGTGTTGGGGGGGTGGAGGGGGAGGCACCACCACTCAAAAATGTACTCAGCACACGGAAGTGGTAGTAATTAACTATTAGCTACTAATAGCGGTAAATAGGTTATACAGCAGAAAGTGTGTAGTTTTACACTGCACCCTAAAAAAACCCAGACCTGTGGATATAAAATCACAAAAGAAGAACTACAGGATGACAGCCGTCCACACGTAAGCCACTGCAATGCCAGGCCGGCCAGGCTCAGCTCTTCAGATTCAGACCCAACCATAAGAGCTGCATCATAACCAGTAATAATGTAGAGTCTCTACAGCTTGTTCTCAGTCCTTAGTGCTCTTCTCTGACTCTTCTAAGTCAAACATGAGCCAATGTCATCACCGCTTTAACATTAAAACAAATATTTCCTACTGTTCCTCTTTCCAGCTTCCAAATGAGTTTAATGGAAATGTATTCTATTATATCAAGGCAAGCTACAAAAAAAAAGAATGTCATATAGTATAGCTAATTATCTGTGAATCTGTCTCAATATTATGCAGTCAAATCGCAATGCAGACATTTGGAACTGAGGCCAATGTAAGGTTGCAACTGCCATCCATAACCCCTGATTGCCTATTTTCGTGTTCACCAAAACAGTCTCATTTTCCCTCACTGACTGTTTATTATAAGTCAATTGTAAACTTGAACTCTTGATGTAATATAGATTTATGCTAGTACAAAATCCTGATTCTCACCTGTGTCATGAATTAGAGAACTGCACAAGATTATGTGTGAAAGAGGGCAGGATTGTGATGGTTGATTTTATGGGTCAACTTGACTGGGCCACAAGGTGCCCAGATATTTGGTGAAAATATTCTTCTGGGTGTGTCTGTGAGGGTGTCCTCAGATGAGGCTGACATTTACATCAGGAAACTGAGTAAGGCAGACCACCCTCCCCAGTGTAGGAGAGCCTCACCCAATCGACTGGAGGCCTGAATAGAACAAAAAGACTGAGTAATGGAGAATTCCCTCTCTGCCTGACACTGAGCTGGGACGTAGGTCTTCTCCTGACTTTGGGCTTAGACTAGAACTTACCCCATCAGCTCTCCTGGTTGTCAGGCCTTCAGACTCAAACTGGAACTATATCGCCGGCTCACCTCGGCCTCCAGCTTGCTGACTGCAGGTCTTGGGATTTGTCAGCCTCCATAATTACATGAGCCAATCCCTTACAATAAATTTCTTGATAGAAACAGAGACAGAGACAGAGAGATCTCCTACTGGTTCTCTTTCTCTGGAGAGCCCTGACTACTAATACAGTGGCTGTTCTGTTACTGGTTAATATGTCCTATACCACACTCGTTAGGAGAAACTGCTCTTTGAATTTCATTAAAATAAACTTTGCTTGAGGGTGTGGAGAAAAGGGAACACTCCTACACTGTTGGTGGGAATGTAAATTGGTGCAGCCACTATGGAGAACAGCAAGGAAGTTCCTTAAAAAACTACAAATACAACTACCATACGACCCAGCAATCCCACTACTGGGCATATATCCTGAGAAAACCATAATTCAAAAAGACACATGCACCCCAGTGCTCATTGCAGCACTATTTACAATAGCCAGGACATGGAAGCAACCTAAGTGTCCATCACTAGATGAATGGATAAAGAAGAGGTGGTACATATATACAATGGCATATTTCTCAGCCATAAAAAGGAATGAAACTGTGCCATTTGCATAGACATGGATGGACTTAGAGACTGTCATACAGAGTGAAGTAAGTCAGAAAGAGAAAAACAAATATCGTATATTATCACATATATGTGGAATCTAGAAAAATGGTACAGATGAACTTATTTGCAAAACAGAAATAGAGACACAGATGTAGAGAACAAATGTATGGACACCAAGAGGAGAAGGTGGGGGATGAATTGGGAGATTGGGATTGACATATATACACTACTATGTGTAAAATAGATAACCAATGAGAACCTACTGTATAGCACAGGGAACTCTACTCAATGCTCTGTGGTGACCTCAATGGGAAGGAAATCCAAGGAAGAGGGGATATATGTATACGTGTGGCTGATTCACTTTGCTGCACAGCAGAAACTAACACAACAGTGTAAGGCAACTATACTCTGATAAACAAACAAACAAACTTTGCCTCCTGTAGACACCATTGCTATGTTCCTTCCTTTCTGGAGAACAAGAATGGCGGCCTTGATCCACCAAAACACAAGGTTTTGTTCAACCACAGGGACAGCACTGACCCTTACACCTGGCCTCTTTGTTTTCCCTTCATCTTACAGCTGCATCACAAAAACAGCTTACTAATCTTGTTGTACACACCAAATTCTTTTTGGAAAAGGGTACGTATATTCAGTAAGTAATTTTGACTTATTGTAATAAGTAACTTGTAAGTAATAAGTAACCTGTATATCCAAATTTTATCTGCATCTACCTTCTTATAATAATGGTCAGGCATTTTCCACAAAAGAAACAAGTGAATGTTTGACTTCTATTTTCCCACTCTTTTCTCCTTTCTACCCGAAGGTAATTCCTCCAGACTAGAACTGAATAATGTAAAAATGCATGATTTGAAAAATGTCACATCACCTGACAGTTTCTGAAGCATCACCATGTTCTCTATAATTATTTTTAACTGTAGGCTCAACAGGCAGATACATTGGCTTATCTCCTCCTGCCCAGGTTCCTGAAAGACAAAACAGAGCAATTACTGTTAAAGGAAAGAATTACAAAAATCATGCATCCTTAATGAAAGGCACAGGAATAGAAATATTATTATCTAGCTCTGCTGGTTCCCAGTTTGAGCCTCTTGTGAGCCTGTCCTGCCGGTAATTCTGGGGGGCGTGGAGAGAACCTTGCACTGGGTGGGGTGGGGAGGGGTGGGGGTGGGGGGTCAGTATCCCGGGGTGCCAGTCCTGCCCCTGCATTTGAGCAGCTAGATGACTTTGGGCAAGTCAGTTATTCTTTGCAGATCTCAATCACCTGTAAAATCAGGGGTCTGGAATGCCTCATAATTAAGGCAGTTTAGCATAATGGTTAGGGCACGGGTCCTGGGCCAGCCCAAGTGACCTTGGATGAGTTACTTAACTCGTTGCTTCTGTTTCCTTACCTGTGAGATGGAAACAAAAACACACTTCCTCAAAGACTCTCTGTGAGATTTAACCAAATTAATACCTGTAAAGTGCACAGAATACAACCTAGCCCAGAGGCCTTCTTAAATGACAGCTATATATTATGATTATCCCCAAAGTGCCTTATCATTTTAAAATTATTCAACTCCATGACTCTGATACGTTCCCTAAAATTCTTAGTATTCTGGGATTTCACCATTGGGATAGAAAGTGAACACAGAAGGAAAATATTGAAATTGAAGAGTCACATTTTTCTCTCTTTACCAATATATTAACAGAAAGTTAAAAGTCATAGAAATTTCTCAAGTTCAAACACAGATAAAATAGGCCATTAATGTAAAATAAGCAATTTCACAAGGCAGAAGCCTTAAAAGAGCTGGGGAGAAGGGGAAATGTTTTGTCTTTCAAGAGAAGGAAGCAAGATTCACCAAGCAGCCAGTGTCCGTATGGTACTCTACCACCTCATTTCATGAAACCCTCCAACATCACTACCAAGCAGTCATTACTGCGCCCATTTTCCAGATGAGGAATTGGAGGCTCAAGCAGGCTGATCACAGTTACAAAGGCATATGGCTCTTCAAAGGCAGACTCAGATTCCTCCCACTCTGATTGTAAAGCCTGTGTTCTTCCACACCAGGAGGCTGGCTCCAGAACACAGACCTTCCTCCCTCAGGGTGACAGTGGTGAGGGAGAAGTTGGTTTTTAGAAAACAAATTATAATTTAAGTGCATCGGAAACATTTTCAGTTTAGAAGACCCCTTACATAAGTTTTGATAGGAAGATAAAATCAAATCAAATCTTCTGAAAAATGCTATATCACTTCCTAATTTCTTAATATTAGTAACAGGAAAGTAAGAACAGCTGTCAAATTAAGGATTACAATGGAGTAGATAATTGGAATGAAGTGGAAAATAATTTGAAATCAGATGACCTAGGTTTCACTCCTACTTTTAGACAGTCACTAGCAGAATACAATCACTCTCTCAGATCTGATTAAAGATAACTGCAGGGCCTCTCTCATAATTTATGAGCTTGGAGTAGAAGATGAGAAAGCCTCCAATCTCTGTGTGGCTAGTTCTAATTATTTGGTTTTGTCTTAACAAAAAAGAGTGTTTCTAAAATATCTTACAAGTTTGAACACTCAGATACAATCTGAAATAACACCTCTACAAATTCTTTCCAGACTCCTCCCATCACCAGGAGAATCTCGGAATTCACTCCTGGCACCAGATCTGGGCCTCGAGATTCCATAATTATCTACAAGCCTTGGCTGCAGGTATTTCTCGCAAAAGCAGGTACTAAGGCCCAGGTGGCAGAAACCAGCTCTTCATTTTGGTTTGGGGTTTTCTGTTTGTTTGTTTTGTTTTGTTTTTACATCTCCTATACCTGGCACTGTGGTATACCAAGTACATGTTCAAAAAACAGTTGTTGAATGAGTGACTGAATCTCTGAATTACATTTACCTGTGCCTGGGTACAGCACCAGCTACATAATTTATGTGGCCCAGTGCAAAATGCAAATTAACCCCCCTTGTTCAAAAAGCAGGAAAAAAAGTGATGTTAAAGGTACTAAAATATAAAACGTTTTCCTTTGTTCTGTGCCCTCTCTCTTCACCTGTCACAGTTTCCTTTATTTGCTATTTAATGTCATTCTAAATTAAGAAAAATCTAAATTTAAATTATTAGCAAGAACCTTGTTCATCTTTATATTGCATTGTGCTAGGTTTAAATGCAGCTATAAGAGACTTCATAGGTCCCTGCCCATGAGGTCGGCCCAGCCTGAGTACAGTCCAAACAAATTAAGGTATAAATGACTAAATTCAAGTTTTCTCCTGGCATGAGTTTACACAACAGTAGCAAGCAAAGTCAAGGACATCTGCTGATGGTAGGAAGAGGGCATTGTGGAATAGCTTTCTTCAACTTGTAATAACACCAAGAAAACCTATCATTTAACTGATTGCAAACCAAATTTATTCCCATGGAGATGAAGTCCTCCGATGGGACACAAAATGTTCAACTAAGTTTCTATCTTCTTTGGGAAAAAAATAAAAGAACAGAGAAAATATGCTATTGATAAAAAGAATTATGGATAGAGAAAATTGCTGGATTTTATTTACTCGTGTTCCATTCTACCTTCGTGCCTGCAAAAGGCTGGCAAGATATAATATCATAATTATGGACTCCGCTAGCAGCTTGAGTTATCAATGGATCCTATTGTTCCAAGTTTTTGCAAGCTCACGAGCTCCCAGGTTGCATCACACAGAAAAAGAGCAGGAGCTAATTGCATTGCATATTTCGACTTCCCCATTCACACCATTACCCACATTATTCTGTGGGTTCTAATTAGCTCAATCAGAGCTAGGGAGAATAAATTTTAAGCAACTTCAAATAACTATGGGGTCTGCTACCACCACAAAATTTGGCAAAATGTTATCCTTACCCCAAATACCATTTATCTCCCATTCCCGGAGAAGCTGGATAGCGTTTTTGGTGTGCTTAGATTTCACCACGGATAATAGCTTCTTAAATAACATCAACCTAGCTGGTTTGCATTTTGGCGTTTTTGTGGAATTGGAGGGGAAAAAAAATCCACTTTGAGTATAATTTTTGTTGGGCTCTTAAGGGGTAGCTGTGAAAATAACAACCAATAACTCTTCCGCGTTCCCTTTCCTCTCCCATTTTATCATCAGCATTGCCCAGAATCTTTCTCTTTAAATCCTTCGCAAACTGTAATGAATGGTACTTAGGAAAAGGATTTCCTAAAGGGTTATACTCTGGGAAAATGAGCTTAATTACCCCAGGTACCAATCAATGATTTAAAGTTCTGAGAAATCACTTTTTTCTTTCTTTTTTTTTTTTTTTTTTTTTTTTTTTAGTGAAAGCACCTAAAACTTCTCTGAACATAAACAAGACCGGAGACCCTCCTTCTCCCCAGCACGTCACTGCATTATTAATTCATCTGGCTTCAGAACCTCAGTTATAATCAGAAAGATGGCTCCTGCAGCTACACTTAGAATCAGCTCAAAGCCAAAACGGCCTCATGCAGTCACCCTCCTCACGTCTACAGAGGACTCCTAATGAAGAAAATCATTCAAAGGCAACTGATATGCTGAGACCTGGTTTGTGGTATATAATGGCTGGAGCTTGGGGGTTCACACCAACTGCCTTCCCCTTAACCTCTAGCCTCCATCGTGGGGAAGGTCAGACAAAACAGGGAGGGGAGACCCAGAGACTTCCAGAGAGGATCTGAGAAGAGGCCAAGCCTGCTACCTCAGGCCTGAAAGCAGCCCCCAAAAACATTTTGTTTTTCCCACCTTCCTCCTCCCTACCCCAATACATCGTATTTTATTAGTGGCTAATATATAATTTTTTGTCCATGCCATGCCACATTCAGAACTTTCCCCACCAGGGGTTGAACCCATGCCCTCCACAGTGGAAATGTGGAGTCTCAACCACTGGACCCCCAGGGAAGTCCAAAGAGTGGCTAACATTTAAATATCGGAAGTATTTTTTACATAAAACTCCAGGGTGTCAGATTCTTTTGATGACTCTTATGTTCTGTAAACAGGAGGCCCACATTCTGACATGTTAAAAATTGGAAAGTGCCGAGTCAAGACAGCCATCTTTCTGCAGGACAAAGACTCCATGTTCTGTCAACCCCACCCACCAGGCCGGTTCATTCTTTCACCTGCCTCGCTCCTATAGACCTATGAGTTTGGTCCCCTAAATCCAAATTCCAGGGTTCTCCATATGGACCTCTTCAAGTTTCCTCAGTGGGTGGTTGGTCTTGTCCAAAATGCTGGCCCATAAAGAGAGAAAAAAATAGAGCAGAAGGTTCTATTTCTAGAAACTTACATAGAGGAAGGATCTGGTATTGTCCTTCCCTCATTCAATACATATTTATTGAGCAACCACCTTGTGCCTGGTACAGTTTGAGGAGCTGGAGTCGCAGTAGCAACAAGATCCCTGCCTTCACGAAGCTTTCTTTCTCTCCTGAGACAGGCAATAACTAGAAAAACAAATAGGCGTCACACTGGATAGATGGTGAGTGCTGAGAGACTGAATATACAAACGGATGACAGAATATATATATGAATAGAATTCTGACCCACAACCTGCAGCAACCTGCCCAGGAAACCAACCCAGGAAGCCAGCCTCTTATAATCAGACTTGCAGGAGGTCAGAACACTATCCCCAGTGATAGTTTAGGAAGCCAGACAATAGCCCCGGTAACAGCTGGCTCCAAATGGCCAGGACTTGATTAATAACTGGCAGCTTCCCTAACTTTTGCCCTTGCTTCCAACTTAGGACCAACCAGAGTAGCAAATATGCACCCCTAACCATTCGCGGAGGAGGCCCCTTCTAGTTACCCCACCTACAGCCTCCCCAGGATAACAGCTTCCAATCAGGGCACACCTGAAGCCTCCCCTTTTCCACCGTAAAGCTTAGCTACTCCTCTGCCTGCCTCTGAGTCTCTGCCACACACAAGGGATGGCGGTGGACTCCCCTGCTGGAGCAGAACTCTCAATAGGCAGCCTTGGCTTGTTCTCATCTGGTTGGGCTTCATTTATTGCCACAGGGCTTTGGAGCAAAAGAGAGTAAAGGGACAGACTGACGAATGGATGGGGAGGTTGGGAAAGAGGTGACACTGGGGGTGAGAAGAGAGGAGGAAGGATGGAAGGAGCCATGGGACTCATGGAAAAGCATCCCAAGCAGAGGGAACAGCAAGAAAACAAGCTGGTGTGTTCTAGAATCAGTCAGCATAAGAAAGGCAGGGGAGAGTGCTATGGGAGGAGAGCTGAGGTGCAGGAGAGGCCAGGCTGCAGGGGCCTGTCGGCCCTGGATTGCCTCCTGGGTATAACTTAAAGGCGCCGTCAGCTTCCGAGCAGGACCGTCACACGTCCGGACCCCACGCTCAGCCCGCTGTGAGGGGAAGAGAGGGCAAGGGTGGAGGTGGCAGAGAGGTTACAGGCCATCACAGTGATCCACGTGAGAGGCGATGGCCACCAGAGCCAGCAGGGAGCAATGGGGGTAGCTAGACATGGCCAGATTTGGGATATTAACATTTCTGGGGAGTTGAATAGACGGTGATAAAGAAAGCAAGGCATCCTATTCCCCCTTCCTCCTATTTTTACAGCCCAAATTAGTAACTCCTCCTGCTTCCAACCCTGACACTCCCAACACCACCCTCTTCAAAGTCATTTGCCCAGCAGAACGACTAGATATAGACCAATGTAGCCAAGAGTGGATGAGGCCAAGCATGTGGCCTGGCAGTGTGTGAGGCGAGAACAGGAGTGGTAACAGCCAAGCCAGGGTGGTCTTTCTGTGAAAAGTTCTGAGGTTCCTTATCTAAAAGGCTCCAGCCAACTGAAGAAACCTCCAGGCCTCTCAGAGCACCTTCCTTCAGAGGGCCCAAGGTTACTCTGTTTATTTCTGTCAGCTTTACTCCCCTTGTCTGCTGGTGCCAGGAACTCGTGGCCGACATTGTGGACGCCCACAGTTTCCAATCCCCATGTCTGTCTGGCTCCCATGTCTGTGTGAGCCAGCCTGGCTTCCAGCCATCTTTCCAGGCTACAGGGGCCTGGGAATGTGAATCCTCCACCCCGCCCATCCCCACAGCAGCCCCGGGCATTGGCCCGTAGGTGGGGAGTGAAACACTCCAGCTTTCTCACCCCTTGGCCAAGGTTGTTTTGAGGTGTGTGTTTTCTACCAAAGTGACCCACTGTAGTAGCCAGATGGAGAGCACCCTTCCTGTCTTGCCTCACCCTTACCTTACACTGCCCTGCCCAATCAGCAGCTTGCCCTTGAACTCTTGGCTCAAGGTCAGCTTCTGGGGGACCGAAATTCAGACCACCTGTTATGACCCAAATGTTTGTGTTCCCCCAAAACTCCTAGATTGAAACTCTAACTTTCGGGGTGATACTATGAAGAAGTGAGGCCTTTGGGAGATTATGAGGGTAGAGCCCTCAGAAATGGGCTTTAGTGCCCTTAAAAAGAGACTCCCACAGGGCTCCCTAGCCCCTTCCACCATACAAGGATACAATGAGAAGTCACCAGTCTACAACCTGGAAGAGGACCCTCACCAGAACCTGACCTTGCTGGCACTCTGATCTTAGACTTCCAGCCTCTAGAACTGTACGCAATAAATTTTGACTGTTTATAAGCCCCTGTCTATGGTATTTTATTATAGCAGCCTGACTGAACTAAGACAATACCTATGACAGATTTTTTTTTTCAGTTCCTGGATAGTATCCACATATTGCAAAACAGAAAACAAATCACCTCCAGGTCATGGTTTATAAATACCATTGCCTACTAAAAGGAACTATGCTCCTTGGAGGAAAGGCTGATTCTAGGGCTGGGGCAGGGAAAATACAAGATCATGGAACACCTAATACCAAAAAGTGAGGAAGTGCTCAAAGAATGACAAGAACATGTTAAAAGAACATAGGAGGCAGCTTGAGGGAGTTCCCACTGGCAAAATTTGGGACAACTTGAATACCAGAACAAAGAAAAACATTAGTGTCTTATAACCAACTGAATAAAATAAGAATCCATGAGTCTATCCAGATAATCAAGAACTTATATAAACATGAAAAAGGGAAAGCTCTTCATTTTAATGAAATGTTGACTAATAAGGATAGAATTAGTGAAACCATCATAGAAAAAATTGAGGCAAAAAAATCACCAGTGATGCTAAATCTAGAAAAAAAATCTAGAAAGGAAAGTTTGATGAGGAACGTGGTATTTATATGGTCTCAGAGTATCTCCCCACAATTTACTTGTTAATTATAAAGAAGAAAACAGTACCTATACAGTAGAGAAAATGGAACAAAATAAAGACCATTCTCTTAGACATGCTCAAAGATTGTCACTTATTCCTTAGTAAGAACCGTATGGGGAATAAGATCAGAAATCCAGTGACTGTATCACATACATCTTTGTTATATATGCTATGCTTACATCAATACACTAGTGACATGTACATGGGTGTAGGGCCATTTTTAACTGCTTTCTTTACTCCTTTCATCAAGACTAGGTTTTGTTAGAGAACCACACCACAACCAGATGAGCCCCCTCTGACCATTCTTCAAAATCATCAGTGTTCAGGGTTGAAAGACAATGAAAGAGGCCGTGAGCGAAGCCGAGTGAGCTAAGGGAGCTCTCACAAAGCCAATGGCCCCAAGGGAGCTAAGGTCACTTTTAGTCCCTAAATGAATATGCCTGCTACCTCTTTTTGTTGCTTAAATCAGCTTCCTACCCTGTAGCTGCCTAACATTTAAACGTTAAGTTGCAGCATAATCATCTTTCTCTGCCTTCCTTCCCCTGCATTGAAAAGATCGGGGCTCTTTCAAACCAATTCACAGATGTTTATCATTTTAAATCAGAAGTTTTCAAACTTTTTTAGTGGCAGGTAGTGGGCTGGATGGCAGTCCCCCCAAAAGATAGCTCTCATGTCCTAATCCCCAGAACCTGTGAATGGGACCTTATTGTTTAAAAATTCCTTGCAGCCGTAATTAAATTAAGTGTCTTGGGATGAAGAGATCATCCAGGATTATTCCTGTAAATCCTAAATGCCATCACAGGTATCCTTATAAGAGGGTGCCAGAGGGAGATCAGACACATCTATAGAAGAGAAGGTGATAGGAAGATGAAGCAGAGAGATGCAGCCGCAAGCCGAGGAATGCCAACAGCCACCAGAAACTAGAGAAGATAAGGAATGACTCTCTCCTAGATCCTCTAAAGGGAGTGTGGTCCTGCCGACACCTTGAGTTCAGACTTCTGGCCTCCAAAACTACAAGAGAACACATTTCTGTCTTTTCTTAAGTCACCAGGTGTGGCAATTTGTTACCGGAGCCACAGCAAACAAACACAGGGCAGAACCTTCCTTCAAATGACATCTTACACAGCACCCCAGCACCACGTAAAACAGGTCATAGGAGAGCTGCTGTCGAAAACGGGTGGGGAGCACTAGCCTTCCATCACAGGCCATCTCTCCCCTCCACCCTCTCCCTTCCTACTCTCCCAAGGACCTGGGACACTGGAAAGCACACTCTCAATGGCCAGGGAGCACCATGCAGCTCTACAGAACAGGGTTGGAAACCCTTCTTCTAAATCATCCATCATAGTCAGGATTCTAATGCTTTCATTCCCTGGACCTGCATCCCAACCCGTATATCTACTTTTCCTCTCCTTTCTTATTTAACCAACCCTTGCATTACATGAGTGTCCTTTGGAAAAGATGTACAAAAATAGGCATGTGGGTTTCATGGTTGGCTCCCGGTCTCTGAGCCACAGCCTCTGGAACATTCTCCTGATAAAGACAGTTCATTCTGGCTTCTATCCCCTGTTTTAAATGTGTGGTCAGGTGTCTTCCTTTCTCCCTCAGCCTCCAGTTTTCATTCTACCTCTACTCCCAAGGTTCACCTTTGGTCTGTTCCAGAACTTTCCTTTTGATCTCATTTGATGTTTTTCAGTCTCAGATTCCTGATCTGGATGCTGGCTTGTGGTTCTATTTTGGGCACCCTCTGAAGCTCTCCTGCTAGTCCTGAGTCACCTGCTCCAGACCACACATTACTTCCCCACAAAGTCAACAGATGTTTCCTGCCATCCCATCTAGGCTTTCTGAAGCCAGTACAATTATTCCTTCAAGTACCATCCAGAGATATTTCTGTATATTTCAATGCCACTCATAGGCTGTGATTAACACCCAAGATGCAGAGGCAAAATCACATGCCTTATAGAAACTCTATGAATAGGATGTGGAAGGCCAGCTTTGTACTGCAATTAGCATACACCTTAGATAATAATCTGAAGACTGCCCACACATTCTTCTCTGCATTTTTATCATTCACTGTTAAATGGTATTGACCTAGCAGCTTCCTGTGCAGCCTCTCCCTACTTCTCATGAAACACAGAGATGGCTCAACTTTCATGCTCAACTTCCAGACAGTCTGTACATTCACACAACATATATTGTCACACCAAACTTCTTTTCCCACGCTTTCATTCAACACTTTCATTCAATAGTTAAGGAATGATCAATTCAAGCTATCACATGCTGGTGTTACCCAAGACTGAATTGTTCTGTTTCAGTTCAGAGATGTTTGTGCCATTACTTGGATGTTTATTATATTTTATCCTATTATTTTATAAAAATGAATAGAAAACAGAAAAAGGAAAGTACTGATACAAGTGATAAGAAGTATAGTTCATGTAAACAATACTTCGAGACAAAGATGAAAATCATTAAGCAGCCAGAAGACAGAGAATCTTTCACCTTTATCTGATTCTCATTGGACTTAGGTCAATTGTGTGTTCAATTAATTAGAAAGGAAATGAACACAGTTAAAGAACATGTACCAAATGTTGGCAATAAATCATAAATAACTGTGTTTAAAAAACTGAGGTGTAATTAGGGATCTTACTTTTTTTAGCTCTCTGGGAATGGAACTCCTACCTCCTTTATATGAAATAAGTCTATCATCCGGCTTTCCCACATGCAACTCTTGTACAAATTTTCAAGACTGTATTATACGTGAAAGGAGAGAACTGCCTGTATTTAGGACCAAAAGAAAGAGGCAAAAATATTAAAGTGTAAACTGATATCAACCTAATACCATTATCCAGAAGGAATTTACTTGTACTTTAACAAATAAAATTGAACTGAGAAAACCTAACCATGAGCTTCTCCCCAGGACAGAGACCAACTGAACAAAAATACAATGTCAAACACCCTTAAGACAAATCTCCACGAATATGAAACAACCTACGTACAAGGGTATTCATGGCTGAGGCATTTCTAATAGCAAAAGACTGGAAACCCAAATGTCCCTCAGTAGGGGGCTGTGTGAATAGTCCATAATACACAGTGGAGAACCATGTAGCAAAGTCAAGATCTCTCTGAATTAATATAAAGTGACTTCTAGAAAATATTGCTCAGTTAAAAATGCAAAGCACAAAATATTATATAGTTTGACATCTTTTATGTGAGAAACAGAAATGAATATACACAGATAATTTTTTCAAAGAAACATAAAAATTAGCTAATGTCTATAAGGGTGGTGATAATAGGGTGGAGAAGAAAGAGATAGGAACTTCTCTAAATATACTCTTGTATATAATTTTGATTTTTGAAGTATGTAAATATTCTACATATTTAAAAATTAAATTAAATAAAAAATAAGCCTTAAAATCATACACAGAAACAAAATGAATTCAACTGCCTATGAAATTGGTAATCACACAGATAAAAACAGTATTCAAAATTTCTTTGAATACAAAACTATGACTGTATCTGCTTAGGGTGTATATTCTAAAAGCAAAGAAGAGTAAAGAAATATTAAACTTAGTGGGTTTACTATGAACTTAATATTAGAATTCTAATTTTTTAATTATTTTATGATTATTATTTTTTAGGGGGGATAGCTGAGAATTTTATACCCAACCAAATTATCTCTTACATGTAAAGGTAAAATATGCTACCACATAATCTTCTGTGGAAAAAGAAGTCACCAAGAGAAGAATCACATTTAAGATATGTGCTAGTTGTATAAAATGATTTACCAGTCTTCCCTTACTCAGTCTAAGCCTCAAACAAGAATATCTGTGGGATTTTTACGTTCCAATATGGATTCCACATCTCAAGATATAGGTTGACCCTGCAATGCTACCCTTGGCTGCTTTCTCTATCTTACCAATGCCGGAAGGCATGTTTACTGAGTCCTGTTCTTTATACCAGAGTTCAGATAAAAGCTTTTGCCATGTTTGATTACCACTTAAAATAACCTATATTATTCTGTTCCAGCACTTGCTCCAATAACAGATATTTACATGGTTAAGATGTTATGCAGAGTTAAAGTATCTCTTCTTCCCTCTTCCCTGAAAGCATAGCTGCATAGAGCAACATAATAACCATTTCCATTGCCAAAGAACTCAAGTAATTATGTCTTGCAACTTTAAAACTCATATTGGGGCTTCCCTGGTGGTGCAGTGGTTGAGAGTCCACCTGCCGATGCAGGGGACACGGGTTCGGGCCCCAGTCTCGGAAGATCCCACGTGCCGCAGAGTGGCTGGGCCCGTGAGCCATGGCGGCTGAGCCTGCGCGTCCGGAGCCTGTGCTCCGCAACGGGAAAGGCCACAACAGTGAGAGGCCCGAGTACCGCAAAAAAAAAAAAAAAAAAACACAACACCTCATATCGAATGACCTAAGTCTCAGACATTTTTGTTTTTCCAGTGGGTAAAAACTAAATAAAAAAATAGTTTATAGCAGATATTATCTTCTTCAATCCCTCTTTTATCATATTCCACCTAATAGTTACAAATGTCCCTGAATCAACTATATTTTAAACTTTGAAATGAATACATTTTGAAACACATACAATAAAATGGAATATTAGCACTTATCTCTGGATGGTGAAATTATGTAATCAGTTTTTCCTTATACTTTTATATTCTTCAAGTTTTCTGCAAAGCATGTGTATCACTTTCATACCCACAAAAATAGATGTTTAAATCAGTACATACATTTTTGTATATATGATCATAATTATTTTTTTTTAATATGCACCCCTAAACACACAAAGAAAACCAACAGGGTTACTTTTTCTAAGATGGTATATGTCTTCACTTTCCCTCTGCTTTTCTGTATTTCCCAAGTTTTCTATAATGAATGTATGTGTATTACTTTTATCATGCTTTGGGGATTTTTTGTGGTTGTTTTTGGGGGTGAGGAAAAGAACAAGTCAAAATCACTAATCAGTTGGAAATCACCAGGTTAATTGTTACTAATTTAAAACGAGGATAGGGGCTAGGCAAGAAAGAGGTATTAAGACAAGCTTATACTCAGACACACTCAGCTTCAATGTCTGCTCCAGCCACACATGGTGAGCAGCAAATGAACATCCCTATCAGATGCATCTCACCCATGTTCCCAGTTCTCAGTCCTGTACCTTTCTGGGTCATAGCAAGAAGGAGGTGGACTTTACTACCACCCTTCCTTCACCAAATTTTCAACCGCGCCCTGAAACCAGTACAGCCCAACCACATGAACGCTGTTTCTACCAGGCACGTGAATTGGAGAGCTGTGTGTTTATTTGCAAAGAAAGACGTGGTCGCCTTGTAAAACCCAGAATTAAGTTCCCTAAACAGATTTTGGTTTACAGGACTGTTTCAAACTGCATTACTTTTCCCCTAATAAAGTTTTCCTCCTTGCTACCACAGTAGAGAGAAACATTTTATGGCTCGCCTTTAAAAATGATGTGGCAGGAGGTTGATAGCACAATAAGAAATTTGATTTCCCTGATGGAAAAAGCAACCCTCACAGATGTTACTCTGTAGCAACCAATAGCCTCTAAGTACAGATACCTCTGTTTTTTAAAAACATCCCAGGGTAAACGCCTGTTGTGCATTTTGTAACAAACCGGCAAGGTTTCTTTTGCTATTGTGTTAGCCTGAGAGGCCCAAAAGGAAAAGAAGTATCTGAACCTCCAAGGGCTTCAGAACAATTCTGAATAATCCATGTTGCCTCTGTACTACATGATGACAAGAAACACACAGGAGCGGGTGCTGTTACAAGTCCTCAACTCGTGAGTGTTTATACTAGCAGTGTGCTCATAATCATTCTTCAAGCCTCGCTGTGGGCAGAGTGCTATTTTCTTTCTTGTTTTATTTTTCCTAATACCCTTCACTATGGTATCCAATATTTCTTTGGCCCTTCTGGGGCACCTTAGACCAATTTTTTCAGGAAATATGTCTATGCTGCTTTATTAATTCCATTCTTGGGCTGTCATTTTATCTATCTCTGCCCCCATTCCATACTCCAAATGAGACCAACAGCTTTTCTCAGAGTGGCAGAAACTGGGCTTTAGAGCTAGATGTGCTTTGACTCAAATCCCAGTGCAGACACTTTCTGGGATGATGAGTTCAAGTGGGCAACTCATTCTCCCTAGGATTCAACTTGATCACTTCAAAGACAGATAAATAGCACTTATCACAAGGCTGCCACAACGAAAAGAGATACAGTATGGAAGCTTCCAGCCAATAGCAGATCTCATGGAAGGGCAGCTATTATTCTAATCAGTAACATCATTAACAACTGTCTTCACCCACCCCTCCTGTCAATGTCCTGCCTTGTAAGATATCACTAAGGGCTTTTCTTATTGCTTTGTTATTTCATCGTTTAGATGAGTTTAATGTCGTTCTGAGCTCTGCATACTTTGCTGTGCGTTTTCTCTGCTTTTTCACCCAAGACTATTAAATAACTTTGGTCTGAGTACCAGCCCCTCTGGGTCCCCACCGTTAAACCTTAACAAAAAGTAAGAGCTGTGTCTGCCTCTTTTGTTTCTTGTGTTGACTTAAGTTTCTATACAGCAAACATGCATGAACACGTGTCCAGACGTGTGAAATTGAAGCTTCCACCTGCCGAGGGCTTAGTCTAGAAGAGCGACCAGATATGCACAGCCGTAACTCTGCTAGAGGAAGTGGAGCTGAACTTCTTATAAGTGATTTTACTTTATGAACAGTAACAAGATAGTACAACTCAGCTTGACTTGGATAAAGCCTGAAGCCACGCTACAGCAGAAGATGTCTGAGCACCTTCTTGTATTTCCAGGTTGCAAATAAAAGAGGAGGAGGGGTAAAGAACAAATACTGTAACACTCCCTTTACATGAAATATCTAGAATAGGAAAATTCACTAAGACAGAAAGTAGATTAGAGATTACCAAGGGCTGAGGGGAGGGGCGATGGGGAGTTAAGGCTTAATGGTTATTGAGTTTCAGTTTGGGGTGATGAAAACAGTGGTGATGGTTGTACACATTATAAATGTCACTAATGTCACTGAATTGAACACTTACTAATGGTTAAAATCACAAGTTTCATGTTCTATATATTTTACTACAATAAAAAAAAGAAAGTGAAATCAAAATACAGAGTTCCAGACAGTAAAGTATCTCCCGTCCCCCACAGCGGCTCTGAATTACACGTACTTGTGTACACAAGCCTTCCATAGCAATTCAGCCGGTGAGGGTTTTTTGAAAGCCTGCTATGTGTCAGGCACTGTAATGGATGCTGCAGAAGAGCAAAAAGAACCTCATGCCTGTGCTCAGTCCAGACCCACAGCCCAAAGCACCATCGTCCTGTTTATCCAGCTCAAGTGCCCCATCCTTCGGGAAACTTCTAGGATCACCAGGTTGGGAAGAATTGCCCTCTTGTCCGAATGCCCATCCCTTTTGTTGCCCAGTTGTCTGGGCAACTGGAGTTGTCTCCCTTGTATTTTTCCCTTTACATGTCGGTCTCTGCCCCACCCAGAACCCACACCTGCCCTGGCAAACTTCTTCCAGGTCTAAAATCTGACGTTTCAACTTTGCACTGCCCCCTCACGCAGTGCGTGAGCAGCCATCGGTCTAGGTTGAGTTCAATCTTCTGGAAAGCAACACTTTCAGAGCCTGCCAACTGCCCAGTAGCAGCCCCTCCCTGACTCTGCTTTAATCACTTAATCCTCTCATCCCTCCTCACAGTACTGCCTTTATAAGCTGCTTCTTAACCATGGACAAAAGATAGAAAAAAGGACTATTTCTCCTTTGTGAATTAACCTTAGCCCCAGGAGATGTGAGACATCTTCAGGTCAGGCTTCCTACCCCCAGCTGATAAAAGGAACACACTTATGAGTGTTTGATGCACAAGGAGCATTTTAAATCCAGATAAGGTCAATCACTAGCAATCAAAGAGATAAATGTGGGTAAGAGAAGGAAGAATGAGGGGGGATATTCAATTATACAACAGGAAGAATGTGTGTAGTAAATGACCAGCAGTCCTAGAGAGCTGATTTCTCCTTCTTCCTTAGAGCTCACGCTAACCGAAACACTTAGATCAATACATGCAAAGACTTGGGAAAACCTGGGTGTAATATGTGCATATTTGTATTTTAATATACAAGCCTTGGTGAGGACAAAACACAGGGCAGTTCTAAACCTGCGATAATAAGAGCTACTGTTTATTAAGCACCTACTACATGCCAGATACCACTAAAGCTAACATACCTTAGCCTACTGAACCCCTACAGTAATCCTGAGAGGACATAAATACCATCTCCTTGAGGACACCAGCTCCCAGAGAGGGTAAGTCCCTTGTCCAAGATCACACAGCTGGGAAGTGGCAAAGTCAGGATTCAAATAGGTTTTTCTGATTCCAAAGTTAATATCTAATTTAATACCCTAAATTGACTACTCACTGGTCCCTAATGCCCCCTGCTTTTGCCTGTCTTTGTACTTTTGCCAAAACTCAAGGATCTTTTCTAGTTCCTGACTTTATTTACTCCCCACTCAGTCCCCAGGTCTTGCTGGCACTGCCTCCAAAATACATCATGAGCCTGGCTCATTCTCCTCTTCCCCCACTGTTCCAGTTCAGATGAAGCCACCATCACATCTGGCCGGGATCCCAGTGTGGCCTTCGGGTTGGTCACTCCCAACACCTGTTTCTCCATGTGACAACCAGAGTGATCTTCAAAAAGCATCAATCACCCTCCTGACTAAAGCTTCCCATTGACTTTAGGATAAAATCCTATGTCTGAGCATGGTCCCCAAGGCCTGTCCTAGGCAGACCCTGTTTTTGACCTCATCTCCTTATATCCACACCCCACACCACAGTCCACTGTACTCCAGCCCACTGGCTTTCTCCCACCGCCTCCAAATATGCCACTGCTGCCTGCTTACGTAGCATACTCTTCCTATGGGCCATCTTTTTATCATCGAGGTTATCTCAGAGAAACCTTTCCCAGCCTTTCTAGCTAAAGCACCAGCACCCATCCCCTGTGACCACACCTAGTCATTCTCTATCCTGTCCCATTTTTATTCTCTCCATAGTACCTTTCTCTAAAATCATATCAGCTATTGATTTAAATATTTGTTGGCTGTTTCTCTGACCCCACCTCTCAACTGGAATGTAAGCTTCATGAAGGAAGCTACTATACCTCCAGAGCTTGGAACAATGGCTTGTATGTACCAGATGCTCAGTGATCTCTGGTTCAATTAATGTGAGTTGCTCTCTCTGCACACCCTTCTCTCCCATCTTCACCTAACTCCTATTGTGTCTCAAATCCAGCTCCAAGAACACCTCTTCTGAGAATCTTAGAACTCCCCTGAGAGTTGAACTCCCCTCCTCTCTGTATCGTCCACTATCTTCCATCAGAATATTTCTCAAACTCTACTATCATTGTCTATCTCCCACACTGGATCATGACCTCCCCTGTCTTTTACTTCCGTATTCCTATTCTCCAACACAGCCTGGCTATACAATAGCAGCTCAATATATGTCTGATGACAGAATAAGCAAATGAATCATGTATTATTATTTTTTGGCAAAGGTAACTAATGTTCATGGGGAAGAACTTCTTGGAGAGCTCTTAGAAGAAACTGCACTGAAGAAACCCAAACAATTTTTAAATGTGCCTAACGTCTTAAAGCTTACATTGAAAACGACAGTCAGCATTCAGGGAGGGATGTTATAATCCTAGCTAATGATGCATAGGAAATGACTAGTAAATCCTGATTGGATGATTGACAGAGTAAGGAATGAGGTCTCAGACATGGACGTCTCTGGTGGCCAGCCATCACAGAACACACCATTTCCTCGAAACACCCACCAGGTCATGCTGTGGCCCCATGAAGCCTTTCCCCTGAGAGAGCAGACTTTTCCAAGGAGGATGAACAGCTAAAGGCTCCCAGATGCTCCAGCTTTATCCCCTGTACAGCATGGGTAAACCAACCAAATTCTGAATCCTTGGATCCATTTTCCTTTAAATGCACGACAACAGCCCCTTCTCTGAAGAGCAGTCTTTCCTTGGCCCTGTTAATCCATCTTTCTGTCTATAGCCATGGTTTGGGGTCTGGTTTAGAAGATGCCTTCGCAGATATCTGATCTCACCGCATAGGACTGATTTTTCTAGCTTGTGTCACAGAGCTCTGGGGATACCTCACTGTTCACCCTATGCCATCTACATGACAATGGTCTGGAGTTTTCATTTTGTCATTTATTAAATCCCAGTGTTCTCTGGCAGCGAAGGATTATTTCCTCTTGCTGTCTGACCTTTACCCTTTCCTGCATCTTTATTTAAGTTGTTGATAGAATCCACCCCCCCACCCCGCAACAACTCCCTGATCAATTGTGATTTCATTGCATGCACAATGGCATGCAATACATCCTTGTCTCTAGGATTGGACTGGCTCCCTCCCTAAATTGCATTCTCAGAAGCAACTGACTCACTTCTCTGAGTCTGTTTAGTCAATATGGGGTCAAAAAGGCTGGGAGGCTGGATTTACAGGAGTTCCTACCTATAATTTAGTAGTAAATTCCTCGAACACATTTACTAGACGCTACAAAGTTAGATTCTATTTTGCTAGCCCTTCTTACTTCAGGTGTTGACAAAACAAATTATTTCTTAGCTGACACTGAGTTCTATTATGTTGTACTTTTGTGCATTCAAAACATGGATCGCTGGAGGTTTTCTGGTTTTGTTTTTTTATTTGATTGTTTTTGCTCTACTTAGTGGATTTAATATTTGCTTCATGTTGAAAGAAAGCAGTGGAAAAATTGCCTTATTATTGATGACTTTTTACAGTCTTAGCCCCTTTGCTAAAAACAACAGATCTAATCTCAGCCCATCTCAGTCCAGTCACTTAGAAATCACTCCTTATAATTCTGTCACCAAACATGAGTTCATACTCATCCTTGTCAAAATCCCCTTCTATTCTGCGAGGAGAGCAACTAGAAAAAAGGGAATCAAACCATCTTGAATATCCCTCAGTGTTAAGACTCGAGAATCTCACCATAAAACTGTTAACAAGAGGGCAGAACTGAGGATTAGGTGCTTCTGGCTTGCACCTGATCCTGTGGGGTTTCATTACTGAAAAGTCATAACGCAGACAGACAATGCCAACATCATGATGCTGAAGATCCGAAATGTGATCTTTTGGAGACAAGGTGAATCCATATACTCAGTAGCTCTTCTGGAGCATCTGAGACCAAAAAGAAACTGATGTCATCAACCTGAGTGATTTTTGAAACATTCTAAGTAGCACTCCCAACTCATGAAAAAACATTCCAGCATCCCCAAGATTGCCTGAAGCATCTGATTCATACTCAAGGCTTTAGCTTTGTACAGAATAGTGATAATCCTCTTTATCATCAGGCAAAAGGGGAGAAGGCCAAGAACACTAAGTCAATGTAATGGCCAGGGCTCAATTGAACTCAACAAATGCTGAGTGCCTGCTGTGATCAGGTATTGTGCAGGATAGTACAGACATGGAAATCCATCAGACAGTCCGTGCTCTTAAGGAGTTCCTAATCTGTGTGGAGAAACAGACACATAAATAATTAAATACAATTGGAGGTGAAATAATAGAGGTATACACAGAATGATATGGAAACATATGGAAGGGCTTTCAGCCCAAGGGAAGGGAATTCAAAGAGCAGTAAGAATCAGAATCATTATTCAAATTCCCTTCCTAGGAAGTTTATCATTCTTGCCCAGAGAGGTCACAATAGTTTATGCCTGATCAAAACACAAAAATAATATTTTTAAGGCTGGAGGATACAGACAGTAGCAAAAATTTATATGAGCCTTTGAACCATCAAAGCATGAAAACTATGTGGAGTGTCGTGTGTGTGTGTGTGTATGTGTGTGTACTCACAGGCATACTTGGTGAATGTAGCCTTAGATGATAGGTACTTTACTGTACTTTTGAAACATGGGTTGACAAAGAACTAATTGAATGAGAATTACAACCCACACATGTGTAATATATTAGTCTCCTTCACAGGTTTAAAGATAATCAGTAATCTGCCCACACAGGCAAGAATCCACAGTAAAATTCACTCAAATGATTTCAGTTATGCCTTCTTCATTTCAGAACATTCACCTTTTAGGAGAAAGGGTGGTACTACCTCATCATGCTGGAGGAAGTGAATGCTTCACTTGAGTTCTAGCTTCTCGGGGGTTTTTTTTGTTTGCTTGTTTGTTTTTAGCTTCTCGTTTTTTAATCTCACTTTTTAAAGGAAAGAAAAATAGCACCTGTTGAACACCTACTATGGGCAAAACATAAATCCTTTAACTATATTACACTTAGTTAATCTTTTCTGCAATTCTCCAAAGAAGGTATTGCTATTCTTCAGACCCTATGCGTATCACACCATATACATTTTACAGATGAGACAATGCAAATTTGAGGAAAAACCTAAAGCCCCACACCTACGTCTGATTTCTTCTAAACACATTTTCCCAAGAACATAGAAGATTGTCCAATACAAGGAGTTTGCCTTCTATTCCCTATATCTCTCCACGGTTCATCACAGAAACAATAGTCTGAGTCCGTAATAGCTATGTTGGGTTTCCTCAATCTAACTGGCAAGTAGAGGCTGAGTACAGATTCACAGGTGCTTTATTTAGGGAAGAGAAAGTCCTAAAATATTTCATAACCCTGTAGCCTACATTTTTTCAGAAATTATTCCAATGTCAAATATTATAGTTTGGCACCATGAATCATCAAAATTATTTTAAAAAGGAGCTTCTAATGAAAATGGCATCCCCCGTATTTTCATGGAAATAACTCTGAAGACACACTCCAAGAAAAGATAAGACTCTCTACACTAAAACCCAAACTAATAGCGAAGATATTGTCATAAAAATGAGTGACCCAGGGCTTCCCTGGTGGCGCAGTGGTTGGGAGTCTGCCTGCCGGTGCAGGGGACACAGGATCGGGCCTGGTCCGCGAGGATCCCACCGTGCCGCAGAGCGGCTGGGCCTGGGTGCTGCAGCTCCTGGGCACGCGTGCCTCGGCTGCTGAGGCCCGTGTGCCTGGGGCCCGCGCTGTGCAGCGGGAGAGGCCACCGCAGTGAGAGGCCCGTGCACTGCAGGAGGGAGTGGCCCCCCCAGCTCGCCGCAGCTAGGGAAAGCCTGCATGCGGCAGTGAAGACCCAACGCGGCCCACTGATACCAGATAGAGGAGGAGCTGAGAAAGCTGGAAGATCGTTTTCCTCCTCCTGCACTGTCTGCTCCCTAGTTACCGATACAAGGTCTGTGCCAACCAGATCTTTGAAACGTGGGTACCACTTTCTGAGTTTGCCATTGAACATTAAAAAAATTAGTGATCATTTTTTTAAATTGTGGTAAAATATACGTAGCAGGAAATTTCCAGTGTTAGCCATTTTTAGGTGTCCAGCTCAGTGGCGTTAAGTACATTTACATAGTTGTGCAACCATCACCACCATCCATCTCCAGAACTTTTTCTATCTTTCCAAACTAAAATTCTGTACCCATTAGAAAACAGCACTCCTGGGGCATCCCTGGTGGCACAGTGGTTGAGAGTCCGCCTGCCAATACAGGGGACATGGGTTCGAGCCCTGGTCTGGGAAGATCCCACATGCCGCGGAGCAACTGGGCCCGTGAGCCACAAGTACTGAGCCTGCGTGTCTGGAGCCTGTGCTCCGCAACAAGAGAGGCCGTGATAGTGAGAGGCCCGCGCACCGCGATGAAGCGTGCCCCCACTTGCCGCAACTAGAGAAAGCCCTCGCACAGAAACAAAGACCCAACACAGCCAAAAATAAATAAATAAATAAAAGCTGAGCTGATGCCCTTCTAAAAAAAAAAAAAGAAAACAACACTCCTTTCTCCTCTCCCCCAGCCCCTGGCAACCACCATTCTACTTTCTGTCTATGAATGTGACTACTCTAGGAGCCTCATATAAGTGAATCATACAGTATTAGTTCTTCAGTAACTGGATTATTTCACTTAGCATAATGTCTACAAGGTTTAATCATATTGTACCTTTTGTAGAATTTCCTTCCTTTTTAAAGCTGTATCATATTTCATTGTATGGATATACTACATGTTGTTTATTCACTCAACCATCAATGAAAACTTGGTGTCCAACTCTAGGCTATTATGTGAATAATGCTGCTATGTACATGGGTGTACAAGTTACTGGTCATTTTATACACACAATTGAAGGCTGTAACTCCTAAATATCAGCTAGGGAGAAGATAGAAGAATTTGGAGTGAAGAACATAGCATTAGTATATTAAATTCTGAGAGATGAAAGTACCTCAACTGAAATATCAAGGAGATGATAGAAAAAAGTAGAAACTCAATGTAAGTACACCAGGTGACTACTGGGTCAGGCGGAGAAGGAAGAAGAGCATCTCAACCCAGCCCAGGAGAAGTGCCATAGAGTAAACCCTAATAACACCAGATTTGGGGTTAGGGCAGTGTGCATACAATGACCCCTGAGAAGAAGTTGTGATCACCACCGAAGTGGACAGACTGTGGGGTCAAGTTCTGACCTCTTTGTAGACAAATCCCGACTCTATTTAGATCCTCTTTGTTTGAGGATGAGAAAACAGAAGGGTAAAAAATGAGATTTATGAAAAATCACTACATAACAAGAGAAAATCATACTAAAGATTTGAGGGGAAAATAGGTACTTCTGAAAATGATTTACTACTAAAACCAGATGAAAATGATTGCAATGGGCATCCTCATTAGAAGGTCTAGAGACATAGCCTTTGTGGAACAGGACAGAAAACCACAAGAAGAAAGATCAAGATGTAAGAATAGCAGAGTGAGATGAAAATGGGAACTTGAGGAAAGATGTCAAGGATGCTAGAATGCAATAGGAGAATTTAAACCCACAACAGAGACAGTAAATAACAGAAATGCATTTATAAAATCAAATCAAAGACAAGAATTGTAACAGATAATTAGAAAGAAATCAGAATAGCTGAAAAAGAAGGAATATCAAAAACAAAAGAGGAAGATTGCCACCATGTCCTGCCTGCCGTCCACCACATATAGTGGAGTATCATTCCAGGACCTTGCTTCAGATGTGTCACATAAGTCTGAGTGGAAAGTCTTGGAAAACCAATATAGAGGAAAAGAGGTCTAAAGAGGGTTGAAGGAGGTCATCGAGAGGACGTGACCACTGGTTGACCCCTGACCTGGAACCAAGGAATTGGAGGCTCCTCACCCCCTCCCTTGTCTGCCCACCATTCCCATAGCTTCAAGGATGCAGCTTTGAGACAGTAGGTGTTGTTGAGACCATCTGGACTGAATACATGACTGAACTCTGATAGAGTCTCTTTATAAACTTTTAAGATCCTGGCTGGTGGGTGTGGATATCTACTTGTCTTGCAGCACCCAAGACAAGCCTCTAAGGAAGTTCCTTTGTTATTAAACCTGCCATCTACCAATCTGGAGTGGCTGCCTCTTTCCCTGGTCTCTCCTTGCCGTCTGTGTATGGTGGCCAGTTTGTGAACCAACAGTTAGGAAGAATTTTAACAACAAACTTCGTAGAGACCCTTTGATTATCTACAGTCAGAGGGAGATAGAAAGCTGAGGGAAGGGCTATTATGACCACACCCTGGGAAGTGCCAGACAGGTAATAGGACCTGGTAAACGTGGGTAAGTGTTATTTAATGAACAAAGTGTCAGAGCTAGCACCAGGTGTTTTGTTAAGATGGAAGGGAAAACAAATAGTTCTGAAATCTGAGGAGACAACTGGGAAACACAACTTTGTGTCCTTAAAGAAGAGTTTTTGTGAAGCTTGAAAATGGTAGTATGTTTCATAGCAACACATCTGCCCTTTTATCCAGTTTAGTCCTGAAACGAAGTAAAATTTTATTTTTATGACTGAATGAGTTGAGAATACATTATGCCGACTCTTACGTCTGGAATGATCTTTACCTCCTTTTATTACATTAACTCCAAATGAACTTTTCCAATTTTCCATCGCATACTTTGGTAGTCATTTTTTACCCTCTGATTGAGGTTATGGAACAGGATTGAAGTGAGGAGTTAAATACTTAAAAATTTGGAGCAACCAGTCAGCTAGGAAAGAAAAGAAAATATTAAAACCTTCCTCTTGCTCTCTTTTTCTCTCTTTTAACAAAAATTTCCAGTCTTTTTTTTCCAGTCCTCTCAAGTTACCCACTTGTTCCTCAAAGGGTTATTGAAAAGTTACTAATTTTTTTGTTGTTGGAATGTGGTTGGTTTGCAGTGTTGTGTTGGTTTTAGGTGTGCAGCATAGTGATTCAGTTAAATATATATATTATATATTATTTTTCAGACTCTTCCATTATGGATTGTTGCAGGATGTTAAGTATAGCTCCCTGTGCTATACAGTAGGACTTCGTTGTTTATCTATTTTGTATATGGTAGTGTGTATATATTAGTTCTGGGCTCCTGATTTATCTCTCCCCCCTCATCCCCTTTGGTGGCCATGGGTTTGTTTTCTGTGACTGTGGGTCTGTTTCTGTTTTGTGGATATGTTCATTTGTAGCATTTTTGGATTCCACATATGAGTGATATCATATGATAAAAAAGAACTGAGTAGAAACTAAACCTAAACTGAGTAGAAACTGAGACTTCAAGTTGAAATGGTTTATTCATTCATTTATTTACTGGCTATTAATGGATGCCTACTATGTGCCAAGTTTACAGAGGTGAACATAATTGCATTCCAGGAAAAATAATTTTAAAAGAGATCCACACCTAGTGTCAACATGCTAAAATATTTGAACAATTAAAAGAGGTTAAAGATCTCACATGTATTGTTAAGCAGAAACACATGGTAGATGGGCGCCATCTATAAGAAAAACATTTAGGCTGGCCTCAAATTCTCTTCTGAAATAGGATATGGAGCAACATGTCCTGAATTTTATACCCAGCTAAGAATCCTTGCTTATGTGGAAACAACAGAAAGATACACTGAGGTACATAGGGATTTATAAAATACACCTCCACATACTGTTGAAAAATTTAAAGAGATACACCACCAACTATAAAATTAAGTAAATAAATCTCTTCTAGTTCAAAATGTCAGGCTGAATGCATATGTTTATCTTCCTAATCTTAAAATAGATTGTAGGGCTTCCCTTGTGGCACAGTGGTTGAGAGTCCGCCTGCTGATGCAGGGAACACAGGTTTGTGCCCCAGTCTGGGAGGATCCCACATGCTGCAGAGTGGCTGGGTCCATGAGCCATGGCCGCTGAGCCTGAGCATCCAGAGCATGTGCTCCGCAATGGGAGAGGCCACGACAGTGAGAGGTCCGCGTACTGAAAAAAAAAAAAAAAAGATTGTAGTGGCACATTCCTCAAAGTACTGAGACTTGTAGGGAGGGATATCAGTAGGCCAATGTTTCTAGTAAATTTCCTAAAGTTAGAAAGCAAACAGGATGAACTACAGCAGAAATGCACTGCTTAGAGCATGCACCAAAGAATGCTGTAGTGAAGGTGGAATCTTCTCTTAATGGAAGAACTCCTTGAAATCAGCAGGAACCCAGAACATGGGCAAGATGAAGGACAGAAATTAAGGTCCTTGGTTGAGAACTGTGCAGTAATGGCATTTTCCCCAAGGCTGCAGCCACATAAATACTCTGAAGAAAAGGCATAATCTGATGGGTGCAGGCCAGGGCTCTCACAGGGTTTGACACCCTAAAAGTAAGACCATCAGAGGTCAGATGGTTCCTATTTGCACAACCTAAAGTGAAGGCTTCTAGTATACAAGCCCTGCCCACACAGGTAGGTATACTCTAAGCCCTCATCCAGCTCTGCACTGACAGAGGAAATTCACCTACCTACTCATGAATCAACACAGCCTTTACTTTGTAAAAATAAATGTACAAAAAGGGATTATCAAACATTTGAAGAAAACCAGAAAGACCGTAAGAAAGACAAACTAATAGAAAATAACCTGAAGGGCCTATTGAATTCAAGGAAAACTATTTTAAAGCATTAAAAATGTATAATTACTGTCTTTAGAGAAGTGTTGTTTGCAGACAGTAAGATCACACTTCTGAAAGAGGAATAAACCAAGAACAGAAGTAATGGAATTAAGAAATATGATTGCTGAAATAAAATATTCGATAGAATGGCTGGAAGAAAAGACTGAAAATAAACTAGACTGGAGAGTGAAAAGTCAAAGCTTAGAAAACAGGAGAGAGAAGAGTGACATCAGCAAGACAACAGAATAGGAGGTCCTCTCATATCCCCCTCAGCAACAATAAATTGGTAGCCATCCATGATCAAAAGTACCTTCTTCGGAGCTTTGGGACACAGGGAGGAGATTGTGAAACCCAGTGGAGTACAAGACTAAGTGGGCCATTTTTTAGAAGACTGTCTGTGCCCAGGTGTCTGACCCATTGACTTTAGTCCCAGCTACAGAACTGAAAACAGTTCTGTATCCCTGAGGATTTGGCTACAGTCCCATTTGGCTTGGTCCCACCACCAGCCCCATACACAAGGGACCTGGGGGGAGTCAAATACACTCACCACTTCTTGGTCCCAGAAGCAGACCCTGAGGTGCCTGTGATCCAGATCCAGCCCCTATCAGTCACAGTAAGCAAGGAGGCCTGCCAGCACAGGGACCCACTGGGAAACAAGCCCCCAGCAGGCCCTCCAGAGGCAGACCAAACAATCTTGGTCTAATAGCAGATCCCCAAACAGGCCTGTGACTCGGTTCCAACTGCTCCCAGAAATAAAGAAATAAGAGCAGAAAATATCCAAAATCTAGGGAGAAGAGAGGTATGGATATCCAGATATAGAAAGGTCAAAGGACCTCAAGTAAGATAAACCCAAAGATTATCCCCAAGACACATTACAATCAAAATGTTAAAAGTAAAAGACAAAGAGAAATTTGTAAATCATCAAGAGAAAGATGAATCGTAATATACAAGGGACCCCCAAAAAAGCTCTCAGTGAGTTTCTCAGCAGAAAATTTGCAGGCCAGAAGGGAGTGAGATGATACGTTCAGAGTGCTGAAAGAAAAAACTGCTAACCAAGAATACTATACCCAGCAAAACTGTTCTTCAGAACTATAGGACATGAAGATAAAGACATTCCCAGACAAACAAAAGCTAAGGGATTTCATCACCACCAGATATGCCCTACAAGAAATGCTAAACAGAGTTACTGAAGTTGAAATTAAAGAATGGTATAAGTAATAACATGAAAACATTTGAAAGTATAAAGCTCACTGTTAAAGCTAAATATATAGTCAAAATTAGGATACTGTAATGGTGGTATATAAGTTACATTTGTCTCTAGTATAAAAGTTAAAAGCAATAGTATTAAAACTAACCATAGCTACAATAACTTGTATTGGATGCACATAAAAAGATGTAAAGTGTGACATCAATAGCATAAAATGTGGAAGGAGGAGAAATAAAAGTAAACTGTACAGCTCTTGGGTGTGATTGAATGTAAAGTGTTACCAGATTAAAATAGGCTGGTACATCTATAAGACATTTTATGTAAGCCTCATGGTAACAAAAAGAAAAAACTTCTGATAGATATACACAAGACAAAGAGAAAGGAATTTGAAGACACCATGACAAAAAAATAAATCACAAAGGAAGACAGTAAGAGAGGAATAAAGGAAATACAAAACAGTCAGAAAAAAATCAAGAAAATGGCAACAGTAAGTTCTTACCTATCAATAGTTACTTTGAACATAAATGAATTAAATAGTCCAATCAAAACACACAGAGTTGCTGAATGGATAAAAAACAAGCTCCAACAATACACTGTCTACAAGAGATTCACTTTAGCTTTGAGGACACACATAGGCTGAAAGTAAAGGGTTGGAAAAAGATGTTACATGGAAATGATAACCAAAAGAGAGTAGAGGTGGCTATACTTAAATAGACTTTCAAAATCAGTCACAAGAGTCAAAGGTCACTATATACTGATAAAATAGTTAATTCACAAAGAAAATATAACAATTATAAATTATACATGCCCCCAACTTTGGAGCACATAAATATTTTTAAAAAATACTAGCAGAACTGAAGGGAGAAATAGACAGCAATGAAATAATAGTAGGGGATTTCAAAACTCTATTTTCAATTTGGATAGAACAACTAGACATAAATCAAAAAGGAAAGAGTGGACCTGAATAATACTAATGGACCTAGCAGACATATATAAAACAACTGCAACAGCAGCAGAATACATATTCTTCTCAAGTGCACATAGAACATTCTATAATATAGCTCACATGTTGGGCCACAAAGCAAGTCTTAACAAATTTAAGAAGATTGAAATCATTATCAAGTACCTTTTCCAACCACAATGCTATGAAATTAGAAATCAATAATAGAAGGAAAATTCACAAATACATATTTGAAATTAAACAATACATTCCTGAAAAACTAATGGGTCAAATAAGAAATCAAAAGGGAAATCATAAAGTATGTTGAGATAAATGAAAATAGAAATACAACATACCAAAATTTATGGGATAAAGCAAAAGCAATTCTAACAGGGAAGTATACAGCAATAAATGTCTACATTAAGAAAAAAGAAATATCTCAAATAAACAACCTAACTTTACACCTCAAGAAACTAGAAAAAGAACAAACTAAGCCCAAAGTTAGCAGAAGGAAAGAGATAATAACCATAATGGTAGAAATAAGTGAAATAGACACTAGAAAGACACCAGAAAAAAAAATCAATGAAACTAAGTGTTGGCTTTTTTAAAAAGATGAACAAAATTGACAAACTTTTAGCTAGACTTACCAAGAAAAAAAAAGACAACTCAAATAAATGAATTTATAAATGAAAGAGGAGACATTACAACTGATACCACAGAAATACAAACCAATCATAAGAGACTACTGTGAACCAATAAATTGGACAACTTAGATGAAATGGACAAATTTTGAGAAACATACAAACTACCAAGACTGAATCATGAAAAAATAGAAATCTGAACAGACTAATAATGAGTAAGGAGATTGAATCAGTAACCAAAAACCTCCCAACAACAACAAAAAGCAAAGAACCAGATGGCTTCATGGGTGAATTCTACCAAAAAATTAAAGAAAAATGAATGCTAATCCTTCTCAAACTCTTACAGAAAATTGAAGAGGAGGGAAAGCTTTCAATTATGTTTTATGAGGCCAGTGTTACTCTAATACTAAAGCCAGACAAGGACACTGCAAGAAAAGAAAATTACAGGCCAATATCTCTGATAAATGTAAACAAAATATCCTCAACAAAATACTAGCAAATTGAATTCAATACAATATTAAAAGGATCATATACCTTGATGAAGTGGGATGCAAGGGTGGTTCAACATATGAAAATCAAAGATGTGATATACTACATTAACAAGATGAAGGATAAAAATCATATGATCATCTCAATCGATGCAAAAAAATTAGACAAAATTCAACACCCTTTCATGATAAAAAAACAGACTGGGTTTAGAAGGAGCATACCTCAACATAATATATGACAAACCCACAGCTAACAGCATACTCAATGACAAAATGTTGAAAGCTTTTCCTCTAAGATCAGGAACAAGAGAAGGATGTGCATTCTCACCACTTTTACTCAACATAGTATTGGAAGTCCTAGCCAAGGCAATTAGGCAGGAAAAAGAAATAACAGGCATCCAATCTGTAAAGGAAGAAGTAAAATTGTCTCTGCAGATAATATAATCTATACATAAGAAACCCTAAAAACTCTACCAAGAAACTTTAGAAATAATAAACAAATTCAGTAAAGTTGCAGGATACAAAATAAACACACAAAAAGCAGTTGCATTTCTATACACTAACAGCAAACTATCTGAAAAGGAAATTAAGAAAACAATCCCATTTACAATAGCATCAAAAAATATAAAATAATTAGGAACAAATTTAACCAAGCAGGTAAAAGGTCTGCACACTAAAAACTGTAAGACACGAGAAAGAAATTAAAGAAGACATAAATAAATGGAAAGTCATCCTAAATTCTTGGAATAGAAGAGTTAATATTGTAAAAATACCCATATTGCCCAAATGACCTACACTTTCAATGTAATCCCCATCAAAATACCTAGGAATAAACTTACCTAAGGAGATAAAAAAAATACCTGTACTCAGAAAACTGTAAGACACTGATGAACGAAAATGAAGATGACACAAACAGATGGAAAGCTATATCATGTTCATGGACTGGAAAAATTAATACTGTTAAAATGACCATATTCCAAGGCAATCTACAGATTCAATGCAATCCCTAGCAAAACACCAATTATCCACAGAAGTAGAAAAAATTATTTTAAAATTTGTATGGAAACACCAAGACCCCCAAATAGCAAAAACAATCTGGAGAAAGAACAGAGCTGAAGGTATCATGCTCCCTGACTTCAGAATATATTACAAAGCTACACTAATCAAAATACCATGGTACTGGCACAAAAACAGACACATAGATCAATGGAACAGCACAGAGAGCCCAAACGTAAACCCACACACTTATGGTCAATTATTCTACAGTAAAGAAGGCAAGAATGTACAATGGAGAAAAGACAGTCTCTTCAATAAGTTGGTGCTGGGAAAACTGGACAGCTATACATAAAAGAATGAAATTAGAACATTTTCTCACACCATATACAAAAATAGACTCAAAATGGATTATAGACCTACATGTAAGACCAGAAACCATAAAACTACTAGAAGGAAACATAGGCAGAACACTCTTTGACATTAATTGTAGCAAAATTTTTTTGGATCTGTCTCCTAAGTAAAAGGCAACAAAAGCAAAAGTAAACAAATTGGGACCTGATTAAACTTTAAAACTCTGGCACAGCAAAGGAAACCATGAACAAAACAAAAAGACAACCTACTGAATCAGAGAGAATACTTGCAAATGATATGACCCATAAGGGGTTAGTATCCAAAATATATAAGCAGCTCATACAACTCAATATCAAAACAAACAAAGAAAAAACTAATTTTTAAAATGGGCAGAAAACCTTAATAGACATTTTTCCAAAGAAGACATACAGATGGCCAACAGGCAAATGAAAAGATACTGAATGAGGTGAATCATCAGAGAAATGCAAATCAAAACCACAATGAGATAGCACTACACAGCTATCAGAATGGCTATCATCAAAAAGACCACAAATAACAAATGTTGGTGAGGATGTGGAGAAAAGGGAATCCTCATTCACTGTTGGGAATGTAAATTGATGCAGCCACTGTGGAGAACAGTATGGAGGTTCCTCAAAAAAACTAAAAATAGAACTAATACATGATCCAACAATTCCACTCATGGGTATATATTTGAAGAAAACAAAAACACGAATTCAAAAATGTGCACCCCAATGTTCATAGCAGTATTGTTTACAATAGCCAAGATATGGAAGCAACCTAAGTGCCCATCAACAGATGAATGGATAAAGAAGATGTGGACACACACACATATATACACAGTGGAACACTACATAAAAAATGAAAATTTGCCATTTGCAACAACATAGATGGACCTGGAGGATATTAGTGAAATAAGTCAACAGAGAAACACAAATACTATATGATATCACTTATATGTGGTATCTAAAAAATAAAACAAAGTAGTAAATATAATAAAAAAGAAATAGACCCACAGATATAGAACACAAACTAGTGGTTACCAGTGGGGAGAGGGAAGGGAGGAGGGACAAGGTAGGGGTAAGGGATTAAGAGGTACAAACTACTATGTATAAATAAATAAGCTAGAAGTATATATTTGATAGCACAGAGAATATAGGCAATATTTTATAATAACCATAAATGGAGTATAATCTTTAAAAATTGTGAATCACTATGCTGTACATCTGAAACATACAATATTGTAAATCAACTATACCTCAAGAAAAAAAAATCTTATGGGATCAGATAAAAAGGGTAACTGAAATGAATTTCATCCTCATATATTTTACTAAAGTATCAATAAATACAATTGAAAGTTGATAAATCAATGAGTTAAGGTATTAGCTTATCGTTTAGAATTATGATTTTATAACACTAACAGAACTGGGTGGGGGAGAATTTTACTATTCATGCTGTAGCATTCTGTACTAATATTTTAGTTTCCATGTACATCTACTACAATAACAATAACATAACAGGGAATGTGAGTTCACCACTGTCCTGTCCCAAGGGGCAATTTCCCACTGGTTCTGTCCAGACCCCACTTGGCCGCACCATGGTCAAGAGGCAAAGTTGTCTCTTGACACCACCATGTCAACCCCACGAGGGTTACAATTTCCTTAGTCTGTGTCCGCAAACGCTTACACTGTCCCATGACCAGCAGCGAGTTACGACTGGGACAGGAAAAAAGACTGGGCAGAATCTCCATGGCTCAGACGAGTGTCATTTTGACCCAGACACTCATGGCTGACAGGCCAACCACTGGCTGTTGGTGATAGCAACAAGAGCAACAGCTGAGTCCACCTACTCTGGGTTCCCTGGTGCTCCCCACAAAATGTCATGTCATCACCCTTCCTCCAACCCAGGCCTGAGAGTTTCCCACTCTTTCCTCTTTCTTCAATCCTTCAAATTCCTCCCCCATTTCAGTCATATGTAGTTTATAGAAACAAGAAAATTCATTCAGCAAGCTTGCTTCCAAATCTTGCATCTGACTGTTTAATCTGACACTTTTACAAGCAGCTTCTTTCTTTGCATCTTAGGCTCTTAGATGCTGTCTCTGAAGCAGTGACCCAAGCTCACAGATCTGAGCACTAAAGAAGGGAAAAGCCCTCAGGATATGAATCAGAGACATTAGTGCATCTAGTGAGGATGAAAAACACGCAGGAAAGGCACAGATATAATCCAACTATGACATGAACAACAAAAGTAAAAAGGTAATGATATTGTGTGGATATCAAGGGTTCTCAGAGAACCAAGAAAAAATGCTTCAATCCTATCATACTAGTCAACTTTCCCCTGAGCAGAAAAAAACATTTGGAATGCCTCTACGAACCTGATATATACAATAAAGACATTATTTTAGGACAATATATGGTTCATAAGCTTCATGACAAAAATGGAAATGGCTTTGTATCCTTCCTAAACAATTGCTAAAAGTAAATCTACTGGTCTTGTGAATAAATAAGTTGATTTTTAAAGTACACTAAAACCTCAGTGTATTTTCTTCTTCCTCTTCTTCTTCCTATTCCTTTGTGAACAATTCAATCCAAAGGTCTGGATGGTGGAGGAATTTTAAGCGGCCCAGAGTGGGGTGTTGGAGTCTTACCAAGGTGAGGGAAGCATGCCCATGTCAGGGGTGGGTGGGATGGAACTGGGGACAAAGGGGAACAGTCCAAGATGGCTGGTTGGAGCCCAAGTGCAGTGAGTAAGGCATTCACAAGAGAAAAAGGGTTGGTGGCCCAGCCCAACGTGCGATTTTGGAGTCTGAGTGGGGCAAGGAGAGCAATGGTGCAGAGTATCAGAGCCATAGCTGGGTGAGGACATCATCCATGGGTGCATGAGAGGGGCAGCCCAGCACAATGTGTCAAAGTCTGAGCAGGGTAAGGAGGTCATCTGTGTAGGGGAGTGGGCTTCATGGGATATCTGAACCTAGTGGAGTGAGAGGCATCTGTGCAGACCAGAGCAGTGGCAGGTGCCAGCATGGGTGTCAGAGACTAAATGGGATGGGGAGGGTGTCCACAAAGGGAGTGGGACAGCAGTGGTGACGGGAAACTGGTCCCATAGACAGAGAAGTTGATCAAATACATAAAATAGTAGGAATACATAAGAGAGTAGGAATCAGATTCCACATTGTTAAAGCAGGGAGCTACAAATACAAAAAGGGAGAAAACTAGAATAAACTCTGTGGTGTTGGACTGGAATTGGAGATATCAGGGTGAACTCACAGTTTTCGATACGTATAGCTAAATGTTGAAACAAATGTAGATTTGAATGTGTATACACACACACACACACACATACAGTCCCTAGCTCTGTCGACTGAGTGGGCCTAGAAGCAGCTACACCCCAGGAGCAATGAGCACACCTAGTACCCAGATCTTGATTTTTAAATACCATTTACCACTAAAAAAGAAAAGAAAGGAAACTAGAGCTCCTTAGAGAAATAGCTGATTCCAGAGCCAGGGCAAAGAAAATAGAAGATGAGCCTGGAACATCTTGTTGTACCAGGAAACATGGAAGAGCTCAACAGATGACGAGGACATGTCAAAAGAACACACAATCAACCTTGCAAGGGCTTCCACTGGCCCACTCTGAGATAATATGAGCAACATAATGATAGTAATGAATATAACCCATTAATATGAGACCCATTCCCATACAAATGGATGGATGAATGGATGGATGAAAAAACAAACAAATAAATAAATGAAAAGCTTGATAAGAAACAATGAATTTATATACTCTCAAAGTTTCTCTCAACTAAATACTTATTAATTATAAAGAAAAAAGTAACTTTACAGTGGAAATGTCTAATGGACATCACCTTAACCAAGTAACTAAAGTAAACATCATCAGATAGAGAACAAATTGAAATTGTGTACGACCCAACAGGATGCAATGAGAAAAACTCAGCATCACATCTGTGATATTTCTGACAAGGGTCCACAACCTGAATCAAATCATGAAGAAACATCAGACAAATGCAAATTGAGGAACAGTCTACAAAATAACTGGCCTGTCATCTCCAAAGGTGTCAAGGTTATGAAAATCCAAGAAACATTAAGGACTGAAGGATATTTTAGAGAAACATGACAAATAAATGCAATGGGAGCATCTGGGTGTCATTCTTTTGCTGTAAATAATGTGAAAATTAGGGAAACTGGCAGAATGTAAATGGATAGTGAGGAGTATATGGTAGTAATGTACCAGTATTAATTTCCTGTACCTGACTTGTATGGTTGTGGTGAGGTAATATAGGATACTCTACAGAATACCTGACATGTAACCTTGAGTGTTCATCAGAACCATCTTAAAGACTTGTTAAGATACAGATATCTGGACTCCACCTCAGAGTTTCTGATTCAGGAGGTCTGGGGTGGGGCTCAAGAATTTGCATCACTAACAAGTTATTAGGAGTGGCTGATGCTATGGATTTAGAGACTCCACTTCGAGAGCCACTGATGAGGAGAATATCCTTGTTTATAGAAAAAAAAAAAAAAGTATTCAGGGGCAAATGGGACTTCCTCTCAATGGCCCAGGAGAAGAAAAGTTCTTTGTAAAGTTCTTACAAGTTTTCTTTAATTTTGAAATGTTTCAATAAACAAACAACTTCATTGATTCCAAAACCACTAGATCAGAATTTAAGATAATTGGGCAAGGGCTTCCCTGGTGGCGCAGTGGTTGAGAGTCCGCCTGCCGATGCAGGGGACACGGGTTCGTGCCCCGGTCCGGGAAGATCCCACGTGCCGCGGAGCGGCTGGGCCCGTGAGCCATGGCCGGTGAGCCTGCGCGTCCGGAGCCTGCGCTCCGCAAGGGGAGAGGCCACAACAGTGAGAGGCCCGCGTACCACAAAAAAAAAAAAAAAAAAAAAAAGATAACTGGGCAGTGAGGCAGCTGTGGTAGAACAGTGCCCAATATACCCTTTCTTAATGGGTAGTGAAATATAAAACAAACAGGACAAGAAAGGGCCTATCGGGGACACCTAGGAGAACCAAATGTTTTCAAGTTCTTAAAGACATTCGCTGGCAACTGATATGCAAAACACTCCATCTCTAAACACTAAAATAGATGTCCTTTAAGCCATCTTTGAGTTTTCTGTGGCCATTTCCCTCCATATCACCAAATTTTCCCTTTTCCATTTTACTGCTGCTTTGAGCTCTAAATTCAAAGATTAGGAAATACACTGAATGAAAGAGCTGGTACCTTTCCTAAAATCATCTGATACTATGTTACAGAGTTGGGCAAAAAAATAAAATCCAATCTTCAATACCATACCTCTCCAAAATGTTTGCTGGCTCCTCCACATGCCAGTCATGTGATGCTAGGCAACTTCCCTAACCTCTCCGTGCCTCCATTTCCTCATTTATACAGAGGGGATAATAATAATACCCATACCTTGTAAGAGTGCTTTAAGGACTAAATAAATGTAATGGACTTAGAATGAGCCTGGCAGAGAGGAGTCAAGATGGCGGACTAGGAAAATGAGGAATTCACGTCTCTGCACAAGTAGGGCACCTACCAGGCACCGGTGGGGTACCACGGACACCTAAGGGGATGGAAGGAACCCCCAGTAACCAGGTAGGATGTGGGACATGGGGAGGAGTGAGGGGGGAGGAGAAGTGGAGGCAGGACGGGACTGGCGACCCTGAGGGGCAGCTGGGGGAGGGGAAGGGATCCTATGTCTGAAGGGGGAAATTGGATGACCATTGGGAGGGCAGAGGATCAAAGGGAAAGTGTCCAGGTTTCCCCTGCCACCTTGGGCCCCCAGGAACCTGCTGAGATCCTGGGCCTGATCCTCTGCTCACCGAGGCCCCTTCAAGCTGCACGGGTCCTGAGGGAGTGAGAGAGAGGGAACGGGGAACAAAAATAAAGGGCGGACCTATAGGACCGGCACCCCTGAGGGGCGGCTGGGAGAGGGAGGAGTTCCTACACCCAGTGGGAACCACCCACAGTTAGGGGTCCAGCGGGAATGGGGGAGACTCAGGGGGAGACGTGGCAGGACATGGAGGAATGGAAGAGAATGCGGCCAGCATTCTCCTTGTTCACTTAGGCAACTGGTAGCTGGTTGGGCTCCCAGGCCTAATCCTCTGCCCTCGGAGCCTCCCTCCTGCTGTGCAGAGCCCAAGCCCCACCCCTACACCCCCACCCAGGGCCCCACCTCTATACTCAGAGACCCCCTCTGAGACCCCCTCCAACTGCGCTGGGCCTAAACCCCACTCACCACCCTCACCCAGGGCCTTACCTCCAAACTCCAGAACCCTACACCCTGCAGGCAGCCCCTTGGACGCGCTGCTTCTCCTCTGGGTGGGTCCTAAGCAGAGGCCCTTCCCCCACGGCCTTTTCTGGGTCCTGAGCCTAGGCTCCACAACATGCTCAAATGTCACACCCCCTGCTTAGGTCCCACCCCTAACCCTAACCCACCCTAAACCCTGCCCCTGCATAAGTTCCACCTCTGCCTAAACTCCTCTCCCCATAGCCAAGGTTTATTTTGTTTTGTTTTTAATAAATTTATTTTATTTATTTATTTTTGGCTGTGTTGTGTCTTTGTTGCTGCGTGCGGGCTTTCTCTAGTTGCGGTGAACAGGGGGGCTACTCTTCATTGCGGTGTGCAGGCTTCTCATTGTGATGGCTTCTTTTGTTGCAGAGCACAGGCTCTAGGCACGCAGGCTTCAGTAGTTGTGGCTTGCGGGCTCTAGAGCACAGGCTCAGTAGCTGTGGCACACAGGCTTAGTTACTCCGAGGCATGTGTGATCTTCCCAGACCAGGGCTCTAACACGTGTTCCCTGCATTGGCAGGTGCATTCTTAACCACTGCGCCACCAGGGAAGCCCTATTTTTCTTTTTTCTTTTTTCCCCTTTTAGATTGATTGGGGTTCTGTTTTACCTTGTTGTTCATAGATTTATATTTTTATTTTTTCTAACAAATCTTTTATTTTTCTAATTTTATTTTATTCTTTATACTTTGTTATTGATCTGCTCCTTTTGGCTTGTTTCTGCCTCCTTTTTTTCCCCATTTTTCTGTTGTGGTTTTGTTTTACCTTACTGCAGTTGTTTGTTATATTTTTATTTTTCCTAATAGATTTTTAATCTTTCTAATTTTCTTTTGTTTTTTATTCTTTGTTATTGTACTGCTCCTTTTTTTTTTTTTTTTCCTCACCACATGGCTTGCAGGACTTTGGTTCCCAGGCTGGAGGTCAAGCCTGAGCTCTTGTGGTGGGAGCTCCGAGTCCAAACCGCTGGACTAACAGAGAACTTCAGACCCCAGGGAATATTAATAAGGGTAAAGCCTCCCAGAGGTCCTCATCTCGGTACCAAGACCCAGCTCTATCCAACTGCCTGCAAACTCAGGTGCTGAACACCTCTGGCCAAACAACCAGTAAGAAAGGAAAACAGCCCCATCCATAAAAAAAAATAAATAAATAAAATAAACGACAAAAAAATATGTTACAGACGAAGAAGCAAGGTAAAAACCTAAAAGACCAAATAAACAAATATGAAATAGGCAACCTACCTGAAAAAGAATTCAGAGTGATGATAGTAAAGATGATCCAAAATCTCAGAAACAGAATGGAGAAAATACAAGAAACACTTAACAAGGATCTAAAAGAACTAAAGAACAAACAAATGGTGACAGACAATACAATAAATGAAATTTTAAATACTCTAGAAGGAATCAATAACAGAATAACGGAGGCAGAAGAACAGAAAAATGACCTGGAAAATAAAATAGTGATAACTGCCACAGAGAGGAATAAAGAAAAAAGAATGAAAAGAATTGAGGACAGTCTCAGAGACCTCTGGGACAACATTAAATGCACCAGTATTCGAATTATAGGGGTCCCAGAAGAAGAAGACAAAAAGAAAGGGAGTGAGAAAATATTGAAGAAATTATAGTCAAAAACTTCCCTAACATGGAGAAGGAAATAGCCAATCAAGTCCAGGAAGCACAGAGAGTCCCATACAGGATAAACCCAAAGAGAAACATGCTGAGACACATACTAATTAAACTATCAAAAATTAAATACAGGGCTTCCCTGGTGGCAAAGTGGTTGAGAATCTGCCCGCTAATGCAGGGAACATGGGTTCGAGCCCTGGTCTGGGAGGATCCCACATGCCACGGAGCAACTAGGCCCGTGAGCCACAACTACTGGGCCTGCGTGTTTGGAGCCTGTGCTCCACAACAAGAGAGGCCGCGACAGTGAGATGCCCGTGCATCACGATGAAGAGTGGTCCCCACTTGCCACAACTAGAGATAGCCCTCGCACAGAAACGAAGACCCACCACAGCAAAAATAAATAAATTAATTAATAAACTCCTACCCCCAACATCTTCTTTAAAAAAAAATTAAATACAAAGAAAGAATATTAAAAACAGCAAGGGAAAAGTAACAACATACAAGGGAATCCCCATAAGGTTAACAGCTGATCTTTCAGCAGAAACTCTACAAGCCAGAAGGGAGTAGCAGGACATATTTTAAATGATGAAAGGGAAAAATGTACAACCAAGATTACTCTAAACAGCAAGGATCTCATTCATATTCAATGGAGAAATCAAAAGCTTTACAGACAAGCAAAAGCTATGAGAATTCAGCACCATCAAACCAGCTTTACAACAAATGCTAAAGGAACTTCTCTAGGCAGGAAATACAAGAGAAGAAAAAGACCCACAAAAAAAACCCAAATCAATTAAGAAAATGGTCATAGGAACATACGTATCAATAATCACCTTGAATGTAAATGGATTAAATGCTCCAACCAAAAGACACGGACTGGCTGAATGGATGAAAAAGAAAGACGCTTATATATGCTATCTACAAGAAACCCCACACCAGACCTAGGGACACATACAGACTGAAAGTGAGGGGATGGAAAAAGATATTCCATGCAAATGGAAATCACAAGAAAGCTGGAGGAGCAATACTCATATCAGATAAAATAGACTGTAAAATTAAGACAGTTACAAGAGATAAGGAAGGACACTACATAATGATCAAGAGATCAATCCAAGAAGAAAACATAACAATTATAAATATTTATGCACCCAACATAAGAGCACCTCAATACATAAGGCAAATGCTAATAGCCATAAAAGGAGAAATCGACAGTAACACAATAATAGTGGGGGACTTTAACACCCAACTTACACAAATAGACAAATCATCCAGACAGAAAATAAATAAGGAAACATAAGCTTTAAATGACACAATAGACCAGATATACTTAATTGATATTTATAGGACATTCCACCCAAAAGCAGAAGAATACACTTACTTCTCAAGTGCACACGGAACGTTCTCCAGAAGAGATCACACCTTGGGTCACAAATCAAGCCTTGGAAAATTTAAGAAAATTGAAATCATATCAAGCATCTTTTCCAACCACAATGCTATGAGATTAGAAATCAGTTAAAGGAAAAAAACAGTAAAAAACACAAATACATGGAGGCTAAACAGTGTGCTGCTAAATTCAAGAGCTCACTGAAGAAATCAAAGAGAAAGTTTAAAAATACCTAGAAACAAATGACAATGAAAATACGATGATCCAAAAACCTTTGGGACACAGCAAAAGCAGTTCTAAGAGGGAAGTACATAGCAATTCAAGCTCACCTCAAGAAACAAGAAAAATCTCTAATAAACAATCTAACCTTACACCTAAAGCAACTAGAAAAAGAAGAACAAAGAAAACCCAAAGATAGTAGAAGGAAAGAAATCATAAAGATCAGAGCAGAAATAAATGAAATAGAAACAAAGAAAACAATAGCAAATATCAATAAAACTAAAAGCTGGTTCTTTGAGAAGATAAACAAAATTGATAAACCTTTAGCCAGATTCATCAAGAAACAAAGGGACAGGACTCAAATCAATAAAATTAGAAATGACAAAGGAGAGATTACAACTGACACTGCAGAAATACAAAAGATCATAAAAGACTACTACAAGCAACTATATGCCAATAAAATGGACAACCTGGAAGAAATGGACAAATTCCTGGAAAAGTACAACCTTCCAAGACTGAACAAGGAAGAATTAGAAAATATAAACAGACCAATCACAGGTAATGAAATTGAAACTGTAATTTAAAATCTTCCAACAAACAAAAGTCCAGGACCAGATGACTTCAAAAGCAAATTCTATCAAACATTTAGAGAAAAGTTAACACCTATCATTCTCAAACTCTTCCAAAAAATTGCAGAGGGAGGAACACTCACAAACTCATTCTACAAGGCCACCATCACCCTGATACCAAAACCAGACAAAGCTATCACAAAAAAAGAAAATTATAGACCAATATTACTGATGAACATAGATGCAAAAATCCTCAACAAAATACTAGCAAAAAGAATCCAACAATACATTAAAAGGATCATACACATCATCAAGTGGGATTTATCCCAAAGATGCCAGGAGTCTTCAAAATACACAAAATAATCAATGTGATACACCATATTAACAAATTAAACAATAAATACCATATGATCATCTCAATAGATGCAGAAAAAGCTTCTGACAAAATTCAACACCGATTTATGATAAAAACTCTCCAGAAAGTGGGCTTGGAGGGAAGCTACCTCAACAATACAAGCCATATACAACAAACCCACAGCAAACATCATTCTCAATGGTGAAAAACTGAAAGCGTTTCCTCTAAGATCAGGAACAAGACAAGGATATTCACTCTCACCACTATTATTGAACATAGTTTTGGAAGTCCCAGCCACAGAAATCAGAGAAGAAAAAGAAATAAAAGGAATACAAATTGGAAAAGAAGAAGTAAAACTGTTACTGTTTGCAGATGACATGATACTATACATAGAAAATCCTAAAGATGCCACCAGAAAACTACTAGAACTAATCAATGACTTTGGTAAGGTTGCAGGATACAAGATTAATGCACAGAAATCTCTGGCATTCCTATACGCTAACAATGAAAGATCAGAAAGAGAAATTAAGAAAACAATTGCATTTACCATCACAACAAAAAGAATAAAATACCTGGGAATAAACCTAGCTACGGAGGCAAGAGACTGTACTCAGAAAACTATAAAACACTGATGAACGAAATCAAGGATAACATAAACAGATGGAGAGATATACCATGCTCCTGGATTGCAAGAATTAATATTGTGAAAATGACTATACTACCCAAAGCAATCTATAGTTTCAATGCAATTCCTATAAAATTACCAATGGCATTTTTCACAGAACTAGAACAAGAAATTTTCCAATTTGTATGGAAACACAAAAGACCCCGAATAGCCAAAGCAATCTTAAGAAAGAAAAACGGAGCTGGAGGAATCAGGCTCCCTGACTTCAGTCTATACTACAAAGCTACAGTAGTCAAGACAGTATGGTACTGGCACAAAAACAGAAATACAGATCAATGGAACAGGATAGAAAGCCCAGAGATAAACCCATGCACCTATGGTCACCTTACCTTTGACAAAGGAGGCAAGAATATACAATGGAGAAAAGACAGCCTCTTCAATAAGTGGTGCTGGGGAAAAATGGACAGCTACATGTAAAAGAATGAAATTAGAACACTCCCTAACACCATACACAAAAATAAACTCAAAATGGATTAAAGATCTAAATGTAAGGCCAGACACTATAAAACTCTTAGAGGAAAACATAGGCAGAACACTCCATGTATTTGCAAATGAAGCAACAGACAAAGAATTAAGCTCCAAAATATACAAGCAGTTCATGCAGCTCAATATGACAAAAACAAACAACCGAATCCAAAAATGGGCAGAAGACCTACATAGACATTTCTCCAAAGAAGACATACAGATGGCCAACAAATACATGAAAAGATGCTCAACACCACTAATCATTAGAGAAATGCAAATCAAAACCACAATGAGGTCCACCTCACACCTGTCAGAATGGCCATCATCAAAAAATCTACAAACAATAAATGCTGGAGAACTTGTGGAGAAAAGGGAACCCTCCTGCACTGTTGGTGGGAATGTAAATTGATACAGCCACTATGGAGAACAGTACAGAGCTTCCTTTAAAAATTAAAAATAGAACTACCATATGACCCAGCAATCCTGCTACTGGGCATATACCCTGAGAAAACCATAATTCAAAAAGATACATGTACCACAATGTTCATCGCAGCACTATTTACAATAGCCAGGACATGGAAGCAACCTAAATGTCCATCAACAGATGAATGATAAAGATGTGGCAGATATATACAATGGAATACTACTCAGCCATATAAAAGTTATTTGTAGTGAGGTGGAATGGACCTAGAATCTGTCATACAGAGTAAAATAAGTCATAAAAACAAAAACTTTATAACAATGCATATATATGGAATTTACAAAAGTGGTACTGATGAACCTAGTGGCAGGGCAGGAATAAAGTCACAGACGTAGAGAACCAACTTGAGGACACAGGGGGTAAGTGGAAGCTGGGATGGAGTGAGAGAGTAGCACTGACATATATACACTACCAAATGTAAAATAGATAGCTTGTCGGAAGCTGCTGCATAGCACAGGGAGATCAACTAGATGCATTGTGACAACCTAGATGGGTGGGATAGGGAGGGTGGGAGGGAGGCTCAAGATGGAGGGGATATGGGGATATATGTATACATATAGCTGATTCACTTTGTTGTACAGTAGAAACTAACTCAACATTGTAAAGCATTTATATTCCAATAAAGATGTGGGAAAAAAAAGAATAAGCCTGGTCCATAGTAAGCCTGTGATAAATGTTATATGCTATTGTTGTCTCATTTCTGAAACATAAAATATCATTTGGATTTGATAATAGCCATTCAAGCACCTAGCACCCACCACACTTCCCTTACTATTTGGTATGTGAAGCTTCAAGGCCTCTGGGTAGAAATCCAGCAAATTCGCATAGCAACCAAGAAGCTTCCTGGGAGAGAAGATACCAAGATGCTGACCCATGTTTCTCTTGAGGTTCAGTGTTTTTAGACCATCTTTGGTTGTTCTCATGGCTCCAGCTCATATCAGAGAGGCATCATGCTGCAGTAGTGGGAGCTTGGGCTCTGAAGATAAGAATCTGGAGTTTTGAATCTAGGCTCCACCACTTATTGTCTCACCTTCAGCAAGTTATTTAACCTCTATGTACCTCAATTTCCCTCTCTGTAAAATGGAAGAGACAGCAATAGTATCTACCTCATAAAGCTGTTGTAAAGACAAAGGAGACAATTTAAATCAAGCAGTTGTCACAGTGCTTGACATAATAAACACTTAGTATAACTTCTGGGCACAAGATGTGGCCATGTGACTAGCTCTAGTCAGTGATATAATGTGTATAACTTCTGTAGGGGAGGGAAAATACTTTCCCCCTATCCTCTTATGTTTAGTACCCAGGGCCTGCAAATTAAACTGACAAAAGACAGATTAATAAAAGAAAAAGTTTATTTTGCATGCTCATGGGAGCTTCACAGAAAATAAGTGAAAACACAAGCAGTTAGCTTGAGAGCTTATATAACAAAGGCTGATAAATCTTGGAGATGTGACCAGACAACAGAAAATGGGTTTGGTCTTCTAGGGGTGATAAGTCATGGAAAGGTAAATATATGCAAGAAACTAATGTAGATAAGGGTTTTTAGTAAACTGGTTATGAAAACTCAGGTCAGTGCTGTCTCTAGTGGTAAGAGTCATCTCCAGTGCTTAAAAGTCATTCTCTTCCTGGTACAAGAGAAGAGGGAGGGGAATACCTTCACAAAGGGAAGCATATGCCCTGCTTTTAGGCAGAAAGAGGGAAGGGCAGAGAGTTCCTCCTCTTTTTGCTGTTTCTCAATTTCCTTCAGCTCAAAATACTCCTTATGCAAAAGTAGCATATTTGGGGTGGCATATCCCTATCCCCTTCACTTCTAAGCTGAAGCATTTAACTAACAGTGCAAGACCCTCTAGAACTCTTTCCCTCTGACATGGTGACCAGCAACTTTCTAGATGGTGGCTGCTCAGTCAGCTTGGGGCCCTGAGTACTTACAACTAAAGCAGAGCCACCTTTGTGACTTACAAAGGGCATGCAGCATGAACAAGAACAGAAATTAACCTTTGTTCTTTTACGCCACTGAAATTTAGGAGTTGTTACTGCAGCATAACCTACCCTATCCTGACTGAGCAAATACAACTACCACCCATCTCACTGCCAAGGGGGGTCACCTTGAAGGAGGAGGGAATTTGAATCGTTGACTTGGGCTATGGTGGGTGCTAATGGGTGCTGTTTCTGAGCACAGTGTGTGGCTGAGTCTGAAAACACTCTTCTTACTCAACAGACATTGTAATAGCTATCTACTGCTGTGTAACAAACTATCCCAAAACTTAGTGGCCCACATGCACAGAACACCACCCCATACTGTCAATAGTCAAAACTGGCTCTCTGTCCTCTCCCAGCTCCCACACCCTTCCTCTCCTTCTCTATCAAATTTATACTCTCCAGCATGTGGGGATTACACAAAACATTAGGTGTAAGTCAAGTTGCTGTTAAAGAAAAGGAAAAACAAGGCTTACTGTGTCTCAAAGCTTAGAAAACCAGATGGATAAAGAACCACCATGAAACCCAGGTTCCTGCAAAGGTGTGGAGAGCGTGAGCCAGCGGTGAGTCACACCTGCACCCTTTGTTAGTGGGATGAACAAGCACAGAAAAATGGTGTCCCTCATGGGCTACCTTTTCCCTCATCTGACCATCTACCCACTGATGTTTCAACTGCTTATTTCACACTGCTTCCCAAAGGTGTTTCCAACATAGTCTAAACAACCATCATGCCAACACACTATCTTAAAAACAATTATAGGAAAAAGGCAACTAGAGAATGTGCTGTCCACCTCCCCCCTCAGCTACATCTGGGTCACCACACATTGTCCCTAGCATATAAGTGGGCAAGTCTAACAGGAAGCCTGATTTATCAATAATAACCCAGAATTCAGGAACCAGAAAGAATTGGTGAACTCCGGAAAACACCGAGCAAGAAGTTGCAGCAAATGATTTAATATTAACAAGGCCGACATCTCTCCTTCCCACGGAAAAAGATGGCTATTTAGTAGTTCCTCCTGTCCCCAGTTCCACGCACAAATAATTGCTCAGGTAAAAGAGACCAAGAACCCCTGGCATATTCTACTCCCAGATTGCCTGCCACCCCTGCATTCCAATCAGGGTGTGAGCAAGTGGAGACGGTAGAGTTCTTCCCTGGAGGCAAAGTGATATCATTTGCAGAGAAATGGAACACAGTTGGAAAAGGATGCGAAAAATCAGCTGGCGGTTCCCCAGGCAGGGTTAACAAAATAAAGCCACCATTTCAAGGTTAAGGCAGGAGATAAACAGACATGATGCTATAAATACAGTGTCCCTTTGGGCACCAAAGCATGGATCATAACAAGCCAAGGGCTACATCGGACACATAGTGGGTGCCCATCATTGGCAAGCCTGATGGATTGACAGGCAGATAAATATGAAATGCAAGCCTTGAAGCCAGGCCTTACCCTGGGTGAGATCTCATTAAAACGCACATCAAAGATCCCAAGGCAGGGGTGAAAAGTAAAATACAGAGCAATAGCCAGCCTGGGGGATAAGAGAGGAGGAGAGGAGGGGAGTTGACATTAGCCAGGAACCATTCCCAGCTTCCCACTGGCTGCCAAGCCTGCAACAATTCAGCAGCCTTCTCCCCAAGGGCCATGGGGTCTCACAACCATCCTGCTTCACAGCCTTGGGATGGACCCACGAGATAATGTCACGATATAACAAGAACCACCTGACCATGTGCCAGGCACTGTGCTAGGTGCTCTGGGTATATTTCATTAGCCCAGCGGGTGGATAAGGCAGGTATCATCCATCCCACTTCACACACGCAGAAACGAGGGTCAGAACAGTTTAGCCACTGGTCCAAGATCACACAGGTGGTAAAGCCAGAGTTTGAACCCGGATATTCCCAACTCCAAAGCTTATGCTTTTATCTCTGATGCTGCTGATTGATTGATGCAGCTCTTGCAGTATCATAAGCTGCCTGGAAGCTCCCTGCCACCACCCTCCAAGGCAGCTGCGCCAGGAAATGCACGCATGCTGCCACTCCCCTCCCGGGCCCATTTGCCACTAATTGATGATCATGGGTCCTCCTGGGCCTGAACTCTGACACAGAACCATGCTGAGAGGGTGCCTGAGAGCAGCTGCTGCCAGCCTACCCGCGGACAGCATAAGCATACCAAGTGGCAGCCCTTGGTTAGTACAATGTGGCAAGTGGAGGTGATGGCCAGCAAGCACCACTTTACAGTAATGGGGACAAGAATCCCCCAGTGAGAGAAGGACACTCCTCGCCCCCTTTGTCACATGTGTCCCTCTCTCCAGTCCCACAGCTAGTGGCCTAGCTCAGGTGCCCCTCATCTCCCCTGGGCCACACCATGGCCACACAAGTCCCAGCACAGTGAGTGAGTATGCCGCTGTCCGGTTCACAGTTCCCACAGCACCAGGACCAGGGGAGTCCTCTGCAGCAAGAAACCTCTCCCGTATGCCTCAGGCTCCTAGAGAAGGCCTCTCAGCTCAGAGGATTTGGCTCGAGGACATGGAGGGCACACGCCAAATTACAGATATTGACGATTTCCAAAGTTGACGTGATAAGGAGGTAGGAGGGCAATTGTCAACCCTGTATTATTATTCAGCTCAGTATTGTTTTACTTACCATAATGATTTATCATGGTCTTAACAGTCATGATAAAGTCCAAATGTAACAAACATATAAAGATGGGGAAAATGATATTTAATTCCACATACTCCTCCCTCCATACCTGTGTGGAGCCAGCATCCAGAATTCACTGCACTCCCACTGGCCCAGTTAGATGTCATGTTTACACTCCTTGAAGACACGAACTTTCTTTCACATCATTGAGTCTGATGGTGACTGCCACATATTAATGCCAGTTTATTGGAAAACAATGAATAAACAATGGAATGAATGTGAGTGAACAAAGACTCCCTAGGAATTTTGTTCACCACATGGCCAATATCCTCACCTGTGATATAACGAGCAGGACCCCATGAGGCCTTCCCAGGACAAAACCCCCCATGTCCTCAGCCTGCCTCTTGTTTGTAGAAAAACTTTAGCCAAAGAATAAAGTTAATCAGAGAAATGAAAAAGATGCAGAAGCAAAGAAAAGCAGTCAAACAGGACAAAATAATAAGTTTAGTCATTAAAGTTGAGGCCTTTTAGTTCCTCCTCAAAGGCTATAGAGGATATTCTGAGCCATATCCTTTGAGCTGTTGTGTAGATACCAAAACCCCCATAAGGTGGAAGAAGTTCACCACATGAACAGATTGTAGCTATGACATAAGCTTCTCCATCTTACACACTTCCGAGAACTGGCCTCAAGGAAGTGGGAACAAACCAACCCTGGAACTGAAGATTAACTGTACTTAAAACAACCAAGATGATGCTGACCAGACCACCACATAACTAACTTCAAAGTGACTGTGGGAGCTGACAGTGCTGTTCTGCACATAGCACCCTCCTTCTGCCTATACACCCCTGAAACCACCCTTTAAAAGCTGTTGTCCCCTGATTGGCAGTTTCAAGTTGGCTTTTGGACATGAGTCTGCCTTCTCCCCAGGTTGCCAGCCTCCTGAATAAAGCAACCTTTCCTTTACATCCAACACCTGTCTCTTGAGTACTGGCTTTTGAGCAGTGAGCAGCTGAACCCGAGGTATGGGAAAATTGATGGTTGTAAGTCTGTCCTGGGGCTAACCAAGTCCAGAGTAGAATTCTCTAGAAAGAAAGATGGTTAATAACTTCAATAAGAAAGACTAGATCAGTGTTATTCAAGATGTGATCCCTGAAATCGTGCAGGACATATGACCTGTTTCTTCAATAAATACATAGACAGGTTTTTTTTTTTAAAAAAAGGTCTCAGGGCTTCCCTGGTGGCGCAGTGGTTGAGAGTCCACCTGCCAATGCAAGGGACACGGGTTCGTGCCCCGGTCTGGGAAGATCCCACATGCCGCGGAGCGGCTGGGCCCGTGAGCCATGGCCACTGAGCCTGTGAGTCTGGAGCCTGTGCTCTGCAACGGGAGAGGTCACAGCAGTGAAAGGCCTGCATCCCGCAAAAAAAAAAAAAAAAAAAAAAAAAAAGTCTTAGATTTAAGAAAACAACCAAAAACAGTATGCGAGTCTTTTTTTGGCTCCTAAAAAAACAACTCTAAAGAGACATTTTTGAGACAATTAGGGAAATTTGAACAATGATGGAGTATTAGAGGATGTTAAAGATTACCATTAATATTTTTAGGTGTGATAATGGTATCGTGGTTACATTAAAAAAAAGTCCATGGTAGAGGTGGGTGAAATAATGTCTCAAAATCGCTTTAAAATACTCCAGCCTAAAAAAAAAAAAAAAAAAGAGAGAGGGATAGGCAGATAAAACAACATTAGGGAAACATGGTGCTAATTGTTGGAACTGAATGACTATATGTGGGATGCTTTATTCTGCTCTTTTTAATGTATTTTCAAAGACTTCCATAGTAAAAAGTTTTAAAAATAAATTTAAATGGGCTCCTAATTTTTTAAAATACAGTCCGTGAACTCTCTGCATCAGAATTGCCTGGTGCTTGTTAAAATGCAGATCCCGAGGCCTCTTTGACCCGTTGGCAGGAAGGCAGTGGCCTTGGAGCTGTACTTTAACAAGCACCCCCCACCCTACCCCCAGCTCTAACGCCCCTGTGGTTCTGATAAGAGGATTCCACTGAGAATGACCAATTACACGGCATCCCTTGTAAATCTTAACAGAGTGAAGTCTTCCTTCACTCTCATGCGTGTCCCAGTTTGGCAACAAAGTATAAAGTCATCCGAGTAGGAGTGAGCTGTGCCCACTCCTTGCACGCTGCTCCCACTTCCATGTGCTGAACCGCCACATGTCTGCCAAGGCCCAGCTCAAGCACCCGGCTAGGCCTTTTCCGATGACTACAGGTGAGAGAATGCCTCCATCCTTTCAACCACGGACCCACAGTCACAGGCAGCACATAGTGGTGTCCTCAAGTGTACCTGCCTGGGTGGCTTTGATATCATGATATACTAAGGAGCAGTATATTTGGTCGCTGTCCCGAGTTCCTGGCACAAAACTCCTAAAACCCTTGCAATTTCCTGAGTGATAGCAGCGAGAGGAGTGTCTTTTGTTATTTACACTAAGCCCCTTTCAACCCCACCTGAGTTTCTGCTAATGAGGTGACTCTTGGAGGATGGAGGCTGGTTGCCAGAGGAACCAACCATGCATGGGATTAGAGGGTTAGAACTGTCAGCCCCACCACCAACCCCTAAGGAGGGGAGAAAGGCCAGGGATTGAGCCAGTGGCCAATGATTTAATCGATCCTGCCTGTGTAATGGAACTCCATAAAAACTTTAAAACCACAGGGTTCCAAGAGCTTCCTGGTTGGTGAATGCCTCGAGGTGCTAGGAAGGGGATGGCCCAGTAGGACATAGAAGCTCCTGGGTCCTTCCCACATACCTTGCCCTACACATCTCTTCCATGTGGCTGTTCCCCGAAGCAGCCCTTTTGCCCTTTCCCTGTTTGCTCATTTCTGTTCCCCTCTAACCTTAAAAGAATGTAATTATGGGAATGAGATCACTAGGTAATTTAACCTAACTCCTGCTTTATTCTCTCCTAAATGCACACCATACCTTGATCATTTTCCTAGATTAAAAGAAGCAAGAATGAAGAATTAAGTAGTTAAAGAATGGCTAGCTCTCTACCCCCAGCAGCCCCCTTAGCAATCCTGCAGGCAGACCACAAAGGGACAAGATAACATCTGAAGAGAGATCATGAGGAATCAGCCAGCCTGCAAGCAATGGAGAGTGACAAAGAGTGTGACCTCCTGCCTTGATGATTCACTGAGATTCTTTCCCCTTTTTCCCTTTAAAAATCGTCATGGGTGAGCAGAATCTTCAGAGTGGGTCTCAGGACATGAGTCTACCTTCTCCCCAGCTTACCAGCTTTTCTGATTAAAGCAACTTTCCTTTCTACCAACATTTGCCTCTCAAATACTGGCTTCTGAGCAGCAAACAGCCAAACCTGAGTTCAGTAACATTCCTGAGTTGTATTGTTTATAATCAACTCATAATCACAAGTGTTTCCCTGAGTTCTGTGAGCCATTATAGCAAACTGTCAAGCCTGAGGAGGGGGTTATGACAACCCCCAGTTTATAGTAGGTCAGCGAGAAGTGTGGGAGGCCTTGTTAGACCTAAACGGTCTCCGAGGGACTCCACTCGCCCAAGAACCGCCAAGAGTTGAGAGTCGTTGCAACACGCAAGAGGTTTATTAGAAGCCGATGCATCGGGGTTCCCTGGTCCTCTCGCAGGAGGCCGATAAGGAACCCCCAAAAGCGGAATCACACACATTTTATAGGTTTACTTTACTCATAGGGCGGGTACATCTGGAGTTTCATAATGATTGGGTAATCGGGGTGACCTTTAAATTGATTGGCTTAGGCATTCTAGCCTGTTTTTGCGATTCGGGCCTGTCCTGTTTTTTTCAAGCCTTTTTCTCGTAAGGGTGCGTCCTGTCCCTTTCTCGGAACTGTTTATGCCCAAAGGGACACTCCAGTATCTTATCTACACCTGCCAGCTGGACAGCCCCAAAAGTTCTAGGTATCGATAGGGAAGTGGGGATGGTGGGGATGTGAGTACAGTTGAGGCCTTACAGCCTGTTCTTGTGATTTGCATCCAAAGTGGGAGGAATCTTGTGGGACTGAGCCCTGAACTTGTGGGGTCTGTGCTAACTCCAGGTAGTGTCAAAATTGAGTTGTAGGAAACCCAGTTGGTGTCCGAAGAGTTGGAAATTGGTTGGTGTAGGAAAACCTCCCATACATTTGGTGTCAGAAGTATTATGAGTAGAAAACAGTTTCTCTTTTAATGGTCATCCTTAGTTTCCATGTCACCTGCTGGGAATTCCTTAAAGGCAATGACTATGTCTTATTTATCTCCTTCTCTCCAATGCTGGCATGCAATAGATTTTTGATAAGTGTTGTTCAGTGAATGAATTAACAAAAAAATTAATACATAAACAAGAGTCATTGTGCTGGGCACCTCATAGACATATCTGTGGTTACTTAAGTTCTGATATATACCATCATGATGAAATGATAGGCAGCCTAACTTTATGATGACTAGTGTGAAATCTGGGTAAAACATGGGGAAAATGTGATTATGTTGGGAAAAAAAGATCAGAATTCCAAAAAGTATATGGACACTAATTGTAACCATAAAAACATATGTAATTATTTTTTATGAGAACAAAACTAAAAGATAATATGCAAAAATTGAAAAGAAAAAAAAGTAAAATAGTGGGATTCTAGGTGGCTATATTTGTATTCTATTTCCATTTTCCAAATATTCTTTTTTTTTTTCAAGGAAGAAGAAAGAGGGGAAAACAGAGTTTGGAGACAGTTTAGGCTGGTGTAACCTGCATGACATTAACTCCAGCACCACAGGGCCCCTCCCAAGGCCCCTGCCAAACTCAACATGGGAGAAAAATCCTCAATTGCTGCCCCTGGCATTGGGGGCAGATGGAGACAAACCATTTTTCCACATAACTAGGGCTTCCCCTGGTCATGTCTAGCAAGACCTCCAACCCCTAACACAGGGAGTCTTAATAGATTTACATGGTCTGCACACTGCACAGACCTATATGTATTTAAAAGAACAAAGAGCTTAAACAGTCACTTTGCTTTGTCTGTACTGAGAGCATCCGGGGCCTTCCAATCATCCTGCAAGGAGCCTGCTCAAGTATTAACAAGTATCAACCTAATATATTGTACAGCAAGCACCATTGTTTTCTTCTCAATCTATTTTACCTAGCATGTCTCCCAGGGGCAGATTGGAAAATATGTGGTAATTATATATTGACAGAATGTAGGAGCAGGTTATATACAGATCCATTGTACTTGGCTTCCTTATTAACCAGCTAAAATGTGCTCAGTGGGAACCTTCTTTGCTCTTTAAGGAATCTCTGGAGCGGAGGTATTTATTACTTTGCTACTTATGGTTTTCCCCTTGTTTATGAAAATTGTCCAGCTCTACCAGAACCTCATGTGTACAGAGCAAGATGGGGCTTTGAGACACAATCCCTGTGTCATCCTCCTCGGCGAGGTCCCCATGTGAAGCTGGCAACTTCCACACAAAGACACAGAACAACTCACTGGGTGGGCTGCCCAGTCCCCTGCACTGTCTAGTTGAAGAGGCGGTAGTCAGCATGAAAAGTATTTATTAGGAAAGGGGCATTGCACCATGTTTGTGCGCCTTCAGAAGAAACAAATTACTTTTTTAAGGAGCATAGCAAGTTTTTAATGATAGGTTTTCCTCACAAACACTAACGATAATGGCCTCCAGGGAAGAAACCGTAGGAAAATGGGATTGGGTACCTTTGGGTACCCAGTGGTCTTTACTTGGTTGATTTGTCTAGAGTGTTTGAGCAGAGGAAGCTAGAAGAGGAGGCCTGGGATCAAAGAATTCTGGAGGAAGGACAGGGTGGAAAGCAAGTTGTGAGCCCCGAGTACTTTGGGACTGCTGCCCAAGTGATGTAACGGATGACCTAATGGGTGAGCTAACGGATGGTCATGATGGGTGATCTAAATGGACCTTAGGTCTAAAGGAAGTGTGAGGCGGCCACATAATCCACATGTGGAGGACATAGCCAGGCTGTTCCAAGGTGGTCCTTTCACTCAGCAAGCACTCACTCAGCATTTCCCACGGGAACGATGGTGCCCTACCCTCTCCGGCTGCCCTGACCTCAGGCCCCACCATGGGAAGGTGGCAAGTGCTTGAACATAGAGTAGCAGAACCTGGGTCCTCCCACCAGCTCTGCCACCCACCTAGCGGGCTGGCCTTCTGCAGGACTCATGTCTCTGAGCCCTTTCCAATTGGAAAATGGTGAGGGGAGATAGTAGGAAGTCACTACTACCCCAGCCAGCTGTGACAATTGACTGCATACGTGAAAAGAACCCATCCCAAACAGCTGTTTTTTCTTAGCCTGGTCTCGTCTGTCTACATGGCTCATTTGCCAAAAGATACCCCATCCTGAAGCAGCTGAACCAAACGACCGTGCAGGGGAACTGAGTTGGCTTCTGTCAGGTTGACCTGAAAGGGGACAAAGAAACAGAACTCACCTTTGAAGGTGAGACTCTGCCCATTAAAAATTCAAGTCCAGAAAGAGAAAGACAAATACCATATGATATCACCTATAATTGGAATCTCAACTATGACACAAATCAACATATCTACGAAACAGAAACAGACTCAGAGACATAGAGGACAGACTTGTGGTTGCTGGCGGGTGGTGGTGGGGGGGTGTTGGGGGAGGGAAGGACTGGGAGTTTGGGATCAGCAGATGTAAACTATTGTGTATAAAATGGATAAACAACAAGGTCCTTCTGTAGAGTACACAGAACTATATTCAATATCCTGTGATAAACCATAATGGAAAATAATATAAAAAAGAATGGATATATATATATATATATGTATAACTGAATCACTTTGCTGTACAGCAGAAAATTAACACAACATTGTAGATCAACTATACTTCAATAAAAATTTTTTAAAAATATTCAAGTCCAGAAACTATCATCTAACTTATTAAATACAACTTTTCCCACTACACCTTGTCAAAAAAAAAACAGCGCACATAACTGTAGCAATAAAGTCATTAGGGAGGCACATTCCCTCTAAAATGAAACACCAATACTGTAACTTCCAGTTAAATTTAATTACTGCTTAATTTCCTTTACAATAGATGACCTAGTTTTTGGACAATATTCTCAGAAAAGAGATTACGTGTGGGTGGAAAGTGTCTGCCCTACCTTGGAGAAGCAGAGAGACCATTTACTGGACTAATCCATCCCAATATGAATGTGTGCAAGGCAAATGAATAAGATACAGCCCTACTAAAGAACACGCTCTGTTCTTACACAAAGGCCAACGCGGCAAACAGTATGTTTATGCCTCTAACAAAAAGCAGTTCCATGGAGACTGATGAGCTGTTGTCAGACTTGCTGACCGACTTCCAGAGAGCAGCCTTGGACATTCATGTGAGGAGAAAGCCTATGACTCTGCCTGTCACCTTCTCCACCTGCAGACCCAGCCTGTGCTCCCCAGTCCCCAGGCCCCAGGACAAGGATGGGGCACTGGCACAGAGCAGCCCACACCGTGGGGACCCCACAGGCTTCTCATGCCTCAGAAAATCCCCAGCTCAACAGAAAAGCAGGGAGGGTAGATCCATGGATGCTCTGGCTTGCCCTCACTTCTCATCAAAGTTGTCCCAGACTGAGTGCAGTAAATGGTGACATGTGAAGGACAATGAATGGTGACATGCACAAAGAATGGGTGAGAGAGGGGTGTCAGAAGCATCCCAATTCCTGGCAGCCAGAACGTCCCCGAGGATGAGGTCAACTACCTATTCACTCAATATTTTCCATAATTAAAAGGAAAGGGGGGGGCATAAATATCCTATCTGCAAGGAACTCAGAGTCTAGGAGGAAAATAAATATGTAAACAAGGCAATTACAAAAGAATGTAATTAATTCTATGGCAAGAGAGTATGGTGTGTTATAGGTGAGAAAGGCAGTAGGAAGAGGAGTCAAAGAAGGGGAGTCAGGACCAGAGTTTGGGACCTTGAAACCAGATCTAAAATATACGAAGAAAATAAGAGGTGTACAGGGTATGGGGTAGGGTGGGAGGGACTGGACCCCCAGGCAAAGATGTTAGAAAGTACAAAGACCTGCAGGCAGAGAGACAGGATGAGGAGAAGCAAGGGGTTCTATGGCACTGGGCATGAGGGGGATGAGGAGATGAGGAGAAGCAGATGAGGCTGCTGATAAGCCAAGGCTGGTTGGTGCTGACTGTAGTGTTTGCACCCAATCCTCTGGCTTTGGAATGACACTGAAAGGTTTTGGCAGACCAGTGACAAGTCCAGGTTTGTGTTCAAGAATGACTACACTGAAATGATATGATGTTTGGGAATTACAAAATATAAACATTTGCTACTCAAGTGAAATATAAAAACAAAAAGAGGGATTGATGAGAAAATGGTGAACTGTTGATAATGGAACGTGTTAATAACTCTTGAAGGCAGGTGATGGGTACATGGAGGTTCATTATACTATTCACTCTACTTTCATCTGGGTTTGAAATTTTCCATGGTAGAAATACGTTTTTAAAACTAACATGAATTATTTTTAAACATTGGAAGAATGTATATTTAATTATTGCAATCTTAAAAAAGGCTATATATCCTAACTCATTAGCCAAAAGTAAATGGGAGCATGTTTGTATATTCTTTTTCTACATTTTAAAAATATCACCGTGCTGCAAGATGGAGAGTAAATTGGAGAGAAGAAGAGAAAAGACAGGAGGAGGTTGTGTGGGGACCCAGCTGAGAGATGGTGGTGGCCTGTACAACAGAGTAGCAGAGGGGATGAAGGGATGGATTTTAAATGTTCAGGAAGTAAAATGGCCAGGACCCAGTGATTGACCTGACATGAGTGAATCATGCATTCAATCACTCTCCTGGTAAAGATTTAAGGCCATCCACTCTGCCAGGGACTGTGGGAGGGAGAAAAGGCAGGTAGAACAGGAGGCCAGACATCAGCACAGCTACCTGTGACAGTAATAGGTAAAATAAGCTTTTAGCTTATTTATCTTAAACAGTTTTGAAAAAGTAAAAAACATAAGTAAACATTAGCCTAAAACATGCTGGAATGAATACCAGAAAAATCAAAAAATGCTGGAATATAAATGTGATAAGTTGAACGGTGCACACGTAAAACATTAGAACTAGAAAAGGTGGCCAAGATAAAATAAACAGTAAGATTACATCATAAAAAACAGATAATACAATAAATACTATCTTTTTTTTTTTTTTTTTTTTTTTTTGTGGTACGCGGGCCTCTCACCGCTGCGGCCCCTCCCGTCGCGGAGCAGAGGCTCCGGACGCGCAGGCCCAGTGGCCACGGGCCCAGCCGCTCCGCGGCATGTGGGATACCCCCGGACCGGGGCACGAACCCGTGTCCCCTGCATCGGCAGGCGGACTCTCAACCACTGTGCCACCAGGGAAGGCCAATAAATACTATCTTTAAAAAAAACAAAAGTAAGTAATATTAGCTAATGGAACATACTAAAGAGATTAAATAGCTAAATAAAAATTATTTAGAATGCATACATTTTGCTAAAAGCGTATTCTAACCAAAGGGTAATAAGAGAAATGTGAGTTGTGGTATGGACGTCAAAACACAGGTGACCTGCCAGGCCATCTGGTCAACCTCACCTCCCTTCGCCATTGTGAAGAGTACTTGTCATTCCCTAAATCTGCCATATTTTCCTTAAAGGACACTGCTGGCGGGAGGTGAGGATTACATGGCACAATCCACAGAAAAAAATCCTGTTTAGACATCTGTCCCTCTCCTCAAAGCTTCCCACTCATAGCAGTTGCCAAAAATCTCTCCTCTCACTGCCCTGCCTGCTGTATTATCCATTCCCCTGCACACTAGCCTCCTCTGCTCCAGCACCCTTGCTTGATGGGAGACCCTCCTTGCCACACCCATCCCCTGGGAAAGGGCTGCCCATCTTGAGCTTCTGAGTGCTCATCTTGCCAGAAGGTTCCCCCTAGACCTGAATGAATGGCATTCTCCACCTTATTACATGCACACACGGGCCAGGCTTCCCCCAAGACTGGGTTCTTGGAGGGACAAGGACCATAGCTCTTCCTAAAGTAGCCTGGGGCCTAGGCATGGGCCTGACACACTGTCAGTGCTCAGTTAACCTGTGTTGAAAGTAAAGAAATGAAAGGAATAATCAGTAATCTCAGATGGACAGGGCTCAATTACTCAACAAAGATGAATTCTACAGTGGAGAGTCTTGGCCCCATGTAGCTTCTTATGGTTTGTCTCTCATTAGAATTCTCTGGGGCTCTTGTCTTTCATGTGGGCATCATCAGCTCTTCCCAAAAGGCATATAAGGTAACAGCAGAGATGTCACCACACAGGAACCACAACAGGATTGCAAGCAAGGAAATAGCAGCACTGCTGCATGACCTCAAGGAGAGATGGCTTCCAGGCTTCATGGAAGAGGGGCATTTGAGCTAAGGCTCTGAAGATGGTTAAGCTGCATGGATGGAGGGAGAATAAGGCAGGATTTCTGGAAAGGGAACAGGATATGAGCTAACATACACACAGACAATTTCAGCCCTCCACCACAAAGGCTGTCTTTCCCCACCCGCCATGTCCCTGGCAGGAAGCCAGCCACCGGGTCCTAGAGGCAGCATTTTGTCCAGTGTGGAGGAAGTTCCCCAAACTCAACAGTGGGAACTTTGCAGGAGTTGCCATAAGGCAGGGCCATTGATCTTGTAACCAGATCACATCTTTCTTTGGGATGCAGAGACCAGCACATCGTCCGACACTTGGCTATCACGAGCAGCCCCTACATTTGCTTTTGGACAGCCCTAAGTGTGAGAAGCCATCAGGCTCTGTTCTCTGAAAAACAGAGCAGTGTGTATGTATAACTGATTTAGTTTGTTGTAGAGGGAAAACTAACACACTATTGTAAAACAATTATACTCCAATAAAGATGTTAAAAAAAAAAAAAAAAAAAAAAAGAAAAGGTATTAGTTACATTTTAGGGGAAAAAATTGAAATGCACTAAAGATAAAACAAAGAGAAAATATGTTAAAGAGAAAACTAAGAGTTTTAAATTAAGAAGATTCTTAAAGTGAAACAATTTTTAAAAGTCTCCAAAGTAATCAGAATGGTTGGGAGTTTTTGGTAAACACCACTACTTGGCAACAGGAGTCTATATTGGGGACCATCTGTATTATGGTCAATCAATACTGTTTATTTATGTTCCTATCAGTTTTTAACATAAATGCTCTTTTAAAGATTTGGCTAAGTGGCAGATCACAGCATACCTATAACTATGCCTGCTTCTTCTTGAAACAAAAGCTTAAGAAATAAAGCAATTTGTTTTTTCTCCAAAAAAAAAAAAAAAAGAAAAACAGAGCAAGTCCAGCTGCCTCTCCATAAGGCACTCCCTGTGAAGTTTTAATAGACGACAGTTCGCGGCATTAGACTCCTTAGCAAGAATTTGCCTAACCTCTTAAACAAGCCAATTTTCAGCTCTCACAGCCATTTGGATTACATAAATCATTATACATACTTATTTCTACCAGGACAATTGCTGGCTTTTTATTTTTTCAGCTCCAGAGAGAGCAGGAATCATCTTTGTCTAGACTTTAGAGAAGTCTTGAGGGGAGGTTCACCAGATATACAGCTCTTGCATTCACCTGGAAGAAGAGGCAAGCCTGCAATTCTGTCCACTCCAACTGAGATGCCAATACTGCAGATATCAGACAGCAGTGTGAGCGCAGAACAGGCTTGCTAAGGACTGAACGTTTAAGTCCCCGCAATTTCATGTATGTTGAAATCCTAACCCACAACATGATGGCGTTTGAAGGTGGGGTCTTTGGGAGGTTGATTAGGTCATGAAGGCAGAGACCTCACAAATAGGATTAGTACCCTTATAAAAGAGACCCCAGAGAGTTCCCATCTCCCTTTGCCATGTGAGGACACAGAGAGAGGACAACCATCTGTAAACCAGAAGGCAGGTCCTCACCAGACACCAAATCTGTCAGCACCTTGATTGTGGGACTTCCCATCCATCGAAAGTGTGAGATATAAATCTGTGTTGTTTACATGCCACCCAATCAATGGCATTCTGTGATAGCGGCCCAGACTAAGACAAACCTCCAATGCAGAATTTATAGGAAATGGTTAGGAACTAGTTTCCTAACTCTTGAGTCCCTCACCCAGAGGCCTTTATCTGCTTTGGGAATATAAAATTTTAAGAGAGTGGATGAAGGGGGAATTTGTGAATCGATTGCTTTGAAGAGAATTTTTGAGATGCTGTGAGTCCCACCCTACACTGCCATGTAAGGGGAAGGATGTGCTTTGTGTCACCTCAAGCCTAGGGAGGGGGCTGCCATTGGGCCATTGAAGGAGTATGAAGATGGTCCCCATACTTAGGGGACATTGTACACTGTAGAGAAATCTAGTCAGCACATGGCAGCAGGAGAAGGGCATACAGCTGGGATGGGCCTGCACCCCCCTGGGTTTATAGGAATGAGATGCAGACCATGAAAGAAAGCCAGCCTGGGTCGATTTTAAAACCTGCTAAAAGTCCTCCTGGGGGTGGGGAGTGAGGTCTCCAACAGTGAGACAGTGTGTGGAGAACATCAGAAAACCAGGATGAAAGCAGCAAGGAAGGGGAGAATTGCACAGTCTGCCCCGAGAGAGCTGCAGCGGGATTCCCAGGCAGAGGCATTCCCAAACAGCCCACCAGCGCATCAGAGAAAGAGTCAGCTAAAAATATCTGCCAGGCCTGGGAGTGTGGAGCAAATGGCAGTTCAAGGAAGAGCTCTCCTTTCCCTCCTTCCCCCCGACCCCCTCCCCGCAGTGGTCAGTAATAGCAGTTATAGGGGCAGACAGAAGGATATGCATCTGCTCTACCGAGAGGTCAGCCACAGTGAGGGTCCAGCTGCAGGAGGCCCACAGTCACATTAATTAAATTCAGAGATTTGATTATTGTTGGGGTCTGGATATTCTAATTTCTGAAATTTGTTTTCAACTAACATAACCATTGGATGGTCTGCTGTCTAAGAGAGAACAGAAGAGCCATGGACCTGTCCAAATTTTTATCACAGGCAAGGGAAATTCATCCCTCAGCTCCACCCAATAAAACTGAAAGGAACAATGAGAGATCAAAATAAAGCTACACTGGATTATATCCCAAAGTCAGGTTTGTTCCACATGTAATAAAAGCCATGTACCATTGCTGCTATCGACAGAGCAACAAAGCTTTAATTCTACAAAGCTTCCTGTAGTCAATATACCTTTGGAGCCATAAATTTCATATCTAGAAATTATGCTAAGAAAGCAAGCCTAACTAGACACAAATATTCAATACCAAATGCATCATTGTATATGTGGTAGATACTGTAGTTCAATCCACCCAACACCAACATTAGGCCTCTCACTCTTGCCTGCTGTACAGGGAAGGTAAAAAAGCCAAGTGTTCATTTTCACAGCCTGACTTGGAGCTTGGAATGGTCACGTGACAGAGTTCTGACCCATGGAACACATCCAAATGTCTGCAAGTGCTGCCTTTCCCCTTCTGCCTCACTCCTGCAGTACATGCAGCTGAAATGGCTACAACTGCAGCCACCATCCTCAACTCGTGAGCAAATGGCCAAGGGAATTGCAGAGAATCCAGCACTACATCATGAGCCCCAGAACCTGCCAAATACCTGCTCTCTATAGATCTCTTGCAAGAGACAAATAAATGTCTATTTGTTTAAGACATTTTCAGTTGGCTTTTCTGTCACTTAAAGCCAAATGTAACCCTAACCTGAAGGACATGCACATACACAGGCACACATGTACCCACAACACATACATGCACGCCAGAAACAAATAGTGGGAGATACATCAACATGTACAATGGTAGGATTTTATATCATTCTTTTCTTCCTGTTGATATTTTAAATTTTTTCTACAGTGCTTTTGTATTGCTTTTGTGAGAAGACAAAAACTTTATAAAAACTACTTTTTGAGAGTGAAGCTATCACTGAAATGTAGACATGTTTCATGGTCCTTAAAGAGCTTTGTCTATGTTTTTTGTTCTATGGCTGGCTCAGCACACAGCTACACTCAACCACTTCTATGAAGATGGAACCCAAGAGAGACCAGCTAAAATTCTACTAAGATAAACTGACCATGAAGTGAGAAGGGCCACGTTTATCAGAGAGAAAAGCACAAATATTTATCATATCTTGGGTAAAATCTGCAAGGCCTAGAGATTAACAGGTATTATGGGAGAATGGAGAGAAAAATCAAGGATGGCTGAGTTTTTGGGCCCCAGATACTAAGTAGAAACTGACAGAACTAGGAAAGTTGCAAAGGAGAGCCAATTTGGGGGTGGCCAGAACTCATGATCTCAGATTTGGACATGAGGAGCTTAAGGTTGATGAAGGGGCCTCCCAGGGGAACAATCCAATAGGCTGATGACAGTTGTTCACCCAGTAAGCCCTTTCTGAACACTTAATTTGTGTGTAGAATTACATACTAATACATGCTAATCACTAGGCTACATACAGAGAAAAATAAGATAAGATACCTGCTGAACTCAAAGATTGCAATCTGGAGAGAGAATATAAGCACCAACTCTATAGCAGAACCTAAAGAAGAGCTATAAATTACAGTAAGGAAGAACAGTTAATTCTGACTAGATATCAAAAAAGATTTCATAAAGATGGTGGAACTTGAACTGAGGCTTAAAGGATAAAAAAATATTTCAAGAGACAGATGAGGCAGGGAAAAGATTTTCAAGATGAAGAAATCATACAAGCCAAGGCACAGAGATGTGAAAGGGTACACGTGCTCTAGCTGACGACAGCAGAGTCTGATGGAAGACGGGGCAGGACCAGCTGGGGGAATGATGGAATTGCCAAGCTGAGGAATCCAAACTCTAGCCAATGGGGAGCCACTGATAAGACTGTAAGAGGGTAGAAGCATGGTCTTACCTATAGTTGGGAAAGATAAGCCTGCTTGTGGAGGAAAACTTAACAGGCAAGTTATTAGAGGTGGAAAAACCAGTTATGAAGCTACTATAACCATGCAGGAAAGTTATATACACATATGTTTTCTTTTTCTTTATCCATTCATGTGTCAACACACACATGGGTGATTTCCATGTGTTGGCTATTGTGAATAATGCAATGAACCTGGGAAAGCAGATATCTCTTCAAGATATTAATTTCATTTCCTTTAGATAAATACCCAGAAGTAGGTTCAATGGATCCTGTGGCAGTTCTATTTTTAATTTTTTGAGGACCCTCCATACTGTTTTCCATAGTGGTTCCAACAATTTATATTCTCACCAACAGTGCACCAGGGTTCTTTTCTCAAAAGTACTTGCCAGCATTTATCTCCTATCTTTTTGATAATAGCCATTCTAACAGGTGTGAAGTGATTTCTCATTGTGGTTTTGATTTGTGTATCCCTGATAATTAGTGATGTTGAGCACCTTTTCATGTAGCTGTTGGCCATTTGGATGTCTTCTCTGGAAAAATGCCTGTTCAGGTCCTCTGCCCATTTTTTACTGGGTTATTTGGTTCTTTGCTATTGAGTTGCAAGAGTTTCTTTATATATTTTATATTGACCCCTTATAAGATACAGATATTCCTCAAGTTATGATGGGGTTACATCTTGATAAACCCATCATAAACTGAAAATATCATAAGTCTAAAATGCATTTAAAACACCTGCCCTACCGAACATCATAGCTTAGTCTAGCCTACATTAAACACTCAGAACACTTACATTAGCCTACAGTTGGGCAAAATCATCTAACACAAAGCCTAATTTATAATACACTGTTGAATATCTCATGTACTTTATTGAATACTGTACTGACAATGAAAAACAGAATGGTTGTATGGGTACAGAATGGTTGTAAGTATAACAGTTGTTTACCCTTGTGATCGCATGGCTGACTAGGAGCTGCAGCTTGCTGAGGCTCGAGCCTCTTGATGAATTGACCCGTTTATCTTTATATAATTACCATCTTCTTTTCTTGTTACAGCTTTTGATCTAAAGTCTATTTTGTCTGATGTAAGTATAGCCACCTCTGCTCCTTTTTGGTTTCTATTTGCATGGAATATCTTTTTCCATCCCTTTACTTTCAGCCTATGTGTGTCCTTGAAGCTAAAGTGAGTGTCCTGTAAGCAGCATATAGTTGAGTCCTGATTTTTATCCATTCAGCCACTCTATTCCTTTTTATTAGAGAATTTAATCCATTTACTTTTTTTTTTTTTTTTGCGGTATGCGGGCCTCTCACTGTTGTGGCCTCTCCCGTTGCGGAACACAGGCTCCGGACGCTCAGGCCTAGCGGCCATGGCTCACGGGCTTAGTTGCTCCGCGGCATGTGGGATCTTCCCGGACCAGGGCACGAACCTGTGTCTCCTACATCGGCAGGCGGATTCTCAACCACTGCGCCACCAGGGAAGCCCCTCCATTTACTTTTAAAGTAATTATTGATAGGCAAGTACTTACTATTGCCATCTTGTTAATTATGTTCTGGCTGTTTTATAGCTTCTTTCTTCCTTTCTTCCTCTTTTGCTTTCTTTCTTTATGAATTGATGATTTTCCATAGTGGCATACTTTGATTCCCTTGTCTTCATTTTGTGTGTATCTACTACAGGTTTTTCTTTTGTGGTTACCCTAAGGCTTATTTGAAACATTTTATAGACATTACAGTCTATTTTAAGCTGATAAAACTTAACTTCAATTATAATAAAAATAAAACCTTACCCTTTCACTAACCCCAACACATTTTATGTTTTTGTTGTCACAATTTACATCTTTTTATATTGTGTATCCATGAACAATTTTGTAGCTATAGCTATTTTTAATAATTTTGTCCTTTAAGCTTATACAAGAGTTAAGTGGTAACACACCACCTTATGACAATATTAGAGTATTTTAAATCTGACTATGTATTTATCACTTTAGAGTACTTTAACTCTGACTATATATTTATATTTACCAGTATGTTTTATATTTTCATAACTTTTTGTGTTCTAATTAGCATATTTTTGTTTCAGTTCGAAGAATTCTTTTCAGCATTTCTTGTGAGGTAGATATTATTTAATGGTGATGTACTCCCTCAGTTTTTGTTGTTTGGCAAAGTCTTTATCTTGCTTTCATTTCTGATGGACAATTTTTCTGGATAAAGTATTTCAGTTGGCAGTTTTCTTATTTCAGTACTTTGAATATATCATCCCACCCTCTCCTAGTCTGCAAGATTTCTGCTGGGAAATTCATTGATATCTTTATGGGGTTTCCTTTGTATGAGAGAAACATTTTTTCTATTGCTGATTTTAAAATTCCCTCTTTGTCTTTGATTTTAGACAGTTTTATTATAATGTATCTTAGAGAAAGATCATTTTGGATTGAAATTCCGGGATAACACATTAGCTTTATGAACTTGGATGTACATATCTCTTCCCAAGTTTGCTATGTTCTCAGCCATTACTTCTTTAAGTAAGCTTTTTGCCCCTTTCTCACTCTCTTCCCCTTTGGGACTCCAAAGATGCTTAGATTGTTTCTCTTAATGGCATCTCATAAATTCTGTAGCCTTCTTTTTTTCACTCTTTTTTCTTTTAGCTCCTCTGACTGGATAATTTCAAATGCTCTGTCTTCAAGTTCACTGATGTTTTTCCTCTGCTTGGCCCAGTCTTCTGTTAAAGATTCCTACTGAATTCTTCAATAGATAGTTCAATTCTATTGAACTATCATTGTATTCTTCAGCTCCAGATTTCTGTTTGGTTCTTTTTTGTTTTCTGTCTCCTTGCTGAACGTCTCATTTTGTCCTTGCGTTGTTTTCCTGATTTCATTAAATTGTTCACCTGTGTTCTCAAAAAGCATCTTTAGAACAATTATTTTGATAACTTTGTTGGGCAATTCCTGGATCTCCATTCTTTGAGGCCAATTACTGGAGGTTTACTATATTTCTTTGGTGGAGATGTGTTTCCCTGATTCTTCATAGTCTGGTGTAGGTGTCTGCAAATCTCAAGTAATCCAGAAAAATTCCAGCCTTTATGGACTGACTTCAGTAAGGAAAGCACTTCATCTGCAGATGGGGACACACTGGAGTGTGCTGTGATCCTAGGTCAAGTGGTGCAGGGCATCAAGTGGTGGGCCACGTGGCATCTCCAGATACAGAAGGGCATGATGTCTCAGTGGCTCAGCCACTGAGGTCCACAACATTTACAACTGTGTGGTGTCTGGTGAGTTCTGTGGTGGTCCACAGTGGCTGCAAGGGCTGTTGGGGTCCTCAGCAGCACCTCCAGGTCCATCAGCTGGGGACCAGGGCCAGCAGCAGTAGTGGCTAGAGCAAGTGGTGTGCACACCCTCAGCTGCAGGACCCAGCTGCAGGTGCCGGTGTAACGTCAGGAGCTGATGCACACACACACAGTGGCAAGGGCCTTGGCCAGCAGCAAGGATCAGGGCCAACTGCATATGCACTAGCAGCTGCAGGGGCCCTGACTGTCAGTGTGCACTCCTGTGGCTGCAGGGTCTCACCACAGGCACAAGCACAGTAGTGGAGGCTGGTAATGAGAGTCAGGCCAGCAGGGTACACATGCACAGCTGAAGGGGCTAGCGGCAGGTGAACCCTGTGGTGCAGGCCAGTGACAGGAGACAGGGCTGGATCTGGGCCCACAGCAGCTGTGGGAGCCTTGGCTGTCAGCGTGCACTCTTGTGGCTGCAGGTTCTCGCCACAGGTGCACACATAGCAGTGGAGGCCAGCGATGGGAGTCAGGCCAGCGGTGTGCAAGCGCACACTGGAGAAGCCAGCACTGAGCACTCACACGTCAGTGAGGTCAGCCATGGGGACCTAGGCTGCTGTCTCACATGTGTGCAACACAGAGGCTGGGACTAGCTGCCAGTGCAGGTCCCAGGCACCAGAGGCGGCCAGGGGATGGGGTAGAGGTAATGAACAGCAAGGGACTCAGGCTAGTGAATGCCAATACCTGTGGGGTGAAAACCAGTGACATCTGCAGGGGGCCTGGTGGCTTCTTCAGTGGCGAAAGCCGTCGGGGTCCTCCGCAGAGTAGGTCACTGGGAACCACAGTCACTCCTGCTGTGTGGCTGATATTGGCAGCCTCGGTTCTTCTTTCTTGCTCCCAGCCATCTTTATACATCTCAGCTTTGCCAGTTTCTGGGTGGAGTGAAATCAAGGTCCGTCCTTTGCGTAGCATCCTTTTTCTGTGGTTATTCTCTGGATTTTTTGCTCTACTATATTGCTGGAGTTTCTTACGTGGACTCCAGAGCTCTCCCAAGCTGTTTTTGTCCTTGGATAGCTGTCTAATTATTGATCTTTTTTGAGGGATGTTGGCTGGGATCTTCTACTCTGCCATCTTGTTGACTCACCTCCCTACCACAGGCTTTTTGAAGGAAAGTATCATATGTTATCCCAGGTCCTGTTACCTAGGGTATTCAGTAAATTAACAAATACAGAAACAAGGGAATCAGTCAATGGACATAGAAGTTTCTACCAAGATTTTTTAAGGCAATAAAAAAGAAGAGCAAAGAAATCACAAAGAAAACCCTCTCTTCCTAATCAGGCCTCTAGTCAACCCAGCTGTTTCCCCTGTTTATCTAAATCCTTCCTTTCTCAACTGGTCGCTCTGGGAAAAATTGACACAGCTTCTGTGCCCTTCTTATTGCTTCACCAACTCTCCCTGGGACTCAGCGGCCTGCAGAGCTCTTACTAACAAATTAGTCCCAGAGTGCCCGTGAGAGAAGTCTCCTTCTCAGACTAGCAGATGTGGATGGGTTTTGCGATTTGACAGACTGACCAAACCCACACTCCACTGCTCAAGCAGGCATCTGTTGCATCGAAGCCCCGGGAGGACCATGAGCCCTTTTCCTATGTGTTTGACCAAAGATTTCAGCACTTTTATCTTATTTCAAAAGCCAAACTGAATCTTCCACAGCAAAGAGTTCCAGATTGGGTGGATTTATGCTCATCAGCATGTGGAGATCCAGGAGCTCATTGTGACACAGAAGGTCATTTGTTTAGTAAAACCACAAAAGCATAAAAGAAAACAGAAACCGATGAGCCACAAGGCAACAAAGTACATAAAGCAGCAGGAACCACACACACGCCAATCCCATTAGGAAAACAGGTGATTAAAGGGAAAAAACAAACAGCTTTAATGCTTCCATGTGGAATGGTTGCAGTTTCTCCCTGAGTCATTGTTTATGAAAATAAATTTACTTATTTCCAGCAAGATATGTTAAATATATGGGTGTGGGGATAGGGGGTCTGGGCCTCTTTCTCAGTTGTTTAGACTTTGGTATTAATTAAGTCCAGATCAGTGGTTTAATTCTCACAAGGCCTACTTAGTTTCACTGAAGATAACTCAATGCATCACTCCGGATCACTTTGCTGGCTGAGGTCAGCCTTCACTCTAAGCCAGCACTGACCACAGGCATCATGGGTGGACAAGCGATCCTTCTCCAGTTTGGAAAAGCATCAAAACCTTTGTGCTTTCAATTGCTGAGTCATCATGCATCAATATCACTTTTTTATTTACGCCATACTGTGGGCTGAATTGTATCCTTCCTATAATCATATGTTGAAGCCCTAATGCCCAGTACCTCAGAATGTGACTGCATTTAGAGATAGGGTCTTTTTTTTTTTTCCTTTGGCCACACCACACAGCTTGCAGGATCTTAGTTCCCCGAACCAGGGATCGAACCCAAGCCCCCCTGCAATGGAAATGCAGAGTCCTAACCACTGATAGGGTCTTTAAGAGCTAATTAAGTTAAAAGTGGGGTAGGCCCTATTCCAACATAATTAGTGTCCTCCTAAGAAGAGGAAAGGTGGACACAGACACAGACAGAGGGGAGACAATGTGAAGACACAGGGAGAAGATGGCCATCAACAAGCCAGGAGAGAGGCCCCAGAAGGAACCAAACCTGCAACAATCTCAGACTTCTAGCCTCCAGGACTTTGAGGCAATACATTTCTGTTGTTTAAGCCAGCCTGTGATACTTTATTTTTGCAGCCCTAGCAAATTAGTACATGTCACATTTCCTTTAATTACCTTTGCAACCCCAATAAAATGCAAGCTCCAGGGAGTCATGAATTTTTCAAAGACTGGATCACTGCTGTATTCCCAGTGTCTAAAATGATGCCTGGCGTAAAATTGGCACTCAATAAATATTTGTTAGAAAAAAAAAAGGAATGAAGACTTAGATAACATCCGTCTAAAATACCATTTCTGAACTACTTTTTCCTTCCCTCTTACTCTGGTCAAGTTAAATTCTGGTTATATTGTTTAAAAAAAGATTTGGAGAATCCGAACAACCAATAAATATAATGCACCATATTCAATTAGGAGACATACAGTCTAATCAGATGTGCACACATTTTCTGAACCTCCTTTCTCTTGGCTATACACTGCTGGTGATAGATTCTGCCTTGTCAGACACAGCAATAACCATCCTCTTTGTTCAGTTTTGCTGTGGCAAATCCATAGTATGAAGAGTCACCTCCAACCTCAAAGACTAGTGACTGTACAGGAGCCAAGGGGTCCTGTCTCACACTCACTCCAAATGCCAGCCTGTCCATCAGTCAAGGGAGCTTTCATCAATGGCCACCTCCATCACTGCCTCTGACCGAAAGCATCTTCCCCTTCAAGTTAACAAGTACTTATTGAGCACCTACTCAGTGTTTAGCAATATACACAGCAAAAGGAAGTGGAAGAAATGGATGTAGAAAGTATGAGCCCAACCGTCAAGTTTAACAATATGGCAGGAAGCCGAGGCTGAGATGCAAGAAAGCACATGGCCTGGAGACAGTAGGGAACCTGGATTAGATTTAGGAGACCTGCTGACCATGGGCAAGTCCTCTCCCCTGTGCAGCCTAAGCTCTCTCATCTTCAAAACTGGGAGGGCAAGCAAGGCCTTCTGGAAGGTCTCTTCCAGTCTACAGGGCTGCGGATTTGTGACCATTCAGGCAGGCTGCCTTGCTTGGTTGCAAAGACGAGCACCTCCAGGGAGGTGGTGGGTGAAGATAGTTATTGTCAGATACACAGGGGCTGGACATGAACCTGGAAACCCCAGGAACAAGCAACGTGGGGTTGGGTCTCTTGATCTCTCCCTCCATGGTTCTGATTCTCTCTGTGATTCACACAGTTCTTTTCTCTCTGCCAACATATGCAAATTTCCTGCTCCATCATAATCACATTTTACACTTGGCTTTGTCCGTGACTCTGTCCTGACCCTCTGCCTCAGTAAATCACTGGTGAATCTTCCCCATGTTTAGTAGCTCCTGAGAAAGAACATCTGATTGTCCTCGAACATCTTTTTATACCAGATTGTAATCATAATCCAGCCCTGGTACACCGATAAGATGAGGCTAAGGCCCAGGGCACCTTGGCACTAAGCCTGGCAGGTGAGGCAGCAGAGCCGATGGCTGGGAAGCTTCCCTTGGAAGAGGGGATGGGTAGGTAAGGATTTGGAGGTCAGAGGTCATAAGACAGGTAGAGTCCACAAGTGCTTAAAACAGTATGTCATCTGGAATGCAGGTTGGATTACCCCATAAATGATGGTACTTTATCTTCTACACCTTCCCTCTCAGCATCTATAATTAGACTGTACTGAGAGGTGTGTGGGTCCTTACCCTCTGAATCAAACCTTCTGGAGATGGGGAAAGAAATAACAGTCAGTCTTGCGGCCATAAATAATCCTAGGGCTATCCCACTGATGGGACAGGCCTCTATACACAGTGAGGACTGGGATCAGACAGAAAGACCCCTTGATGACAAATGAGACTCCTGGACCACTTGTGTGACCTCGAGAAAAATCACTTAACCTTCTAGACCTTGATTTCTCACTTGTAATATGAGAATAAGATCCTTCCTACATCCTTTATTGAATTATAATGAGCAACAAAGGAGGAAACAGATTTTTTATGGCTTATAAAAGCATAAAGTCCTATGTACATTTAAATTAAATACATTAACAATAACTCTAATTAAATAAGAAAATAGTCTATATTTAGGCATAGAAAGAAAAAAAAAAAGACAAGAAGGAAATACACCAAAATGGTCAGTTATGGGCTTCCCTGGTGGCGCAGTGGTTGAGAATCTGCCTGCTAATGGAGGGGACACGGGTTCGAGCCCTGGTCTGGGAAGATCCCACATGCCGCAGAGCAACTATGCCCATGAGCCACAACTACTGAGCCTGTGCATCTGGAGCCTGTGCTCCACAACAGGAGAGGCCGCGATAGTGAGAGGCCTGCGCACCGCGATGAAGAGTGGCCCCCGCTTGTCACAACTAGAGAAAGCCCTCGCACAGAAACGAAGACCCAACACAACCAAAAGTAAAGTAAAATAAATAAATAAATAAAAGAAATGCACTTCCATTTAAAAAAAAAAAAGCTTCAAGCTTCATGTTTCTTTGAAAAAAAAGGTCAGTTATCTCCAGTAGATAATGGCAGTTATTTCCTAGATGGTAAGATACAGGTGATTTTCATTTCTTCATACTTTTATCCTATATTTTTCAAATTTTCTACAATAAAACCGTGATAAGCAGAAAAGTCTTCTTTAAAAAATATGTGGGTCAGTGAGATCTCACTATCTTCCTTGGCGACACTAGTTGCCTTCTGAACATTTTATTGTTCTGTTCCTAAGCATTTCACTTAGAGGTTGGGCAAAGAAAATAAAAGAAGGTCAACTTCAAATCAGTCAATTTCTGTGGCATGTTTGCGCCCCTTTAAAAGGATTCGCTGGAGGCCTTCCCTGGTGGCGCAGTGGTTGAGAGTCCGCCTGCCAATGCAGGGGACACGGGTTCGTGCCCCGGTCCGGGAAGATCCCACATGCCGCGGAGTGGGTGGGCCCGTGAGCCACGGCCGCTGAGCCTGCGCGTCCAGAGAGAGACCACAACAGTGAGAGGCCCGTGTACCGCAAAAAAAAAAAAAAAAAAAAAGGGTGAAAAGGATTCACTGGAAAGAGAAGGCTGAAACCTCACAGCTGAAATGAGGCTTAGCCAGCAGGTATGCATTTCAACTGTTCAGGCTGCCCTTGCTCCCTGCTACTAAGATTTCACTCTGCCATGCTGTTTCATCTCATTTGGGGAATCCGTACTATGTTCTCACGAAAATTACTTAAAAGTAAAAAAAGTTCTCGGATCCTCAAGTAAAGAAGGACGATGTGTAAGTTTCGCACCTTTGTGACTTATAAAGTGATATTGCATAATCGGACCCAACCCATCAGCAATGGGCATCTGACTGTACTGGGAACAAAAACACACCCTTTCATCACTGAACTAAACGTTTCTTGAGTCCCCACCATATGCCAGACTCTGTGCTACACAGAATATTATGGTGACCAAAACAGGCCCAGTGATCCAGCACCTAACACAGTGCGTGGACAGACAGGAGCTCCCGATCAACAGTCATCAACAGTCATTGAATATATGAGCATCTCTGCCCCTCTGGCTGTCCTCTTGCCCACAGACGTGGGCAGTGCTGTCTCCAAAGAGAATGAGAACACAGAGTCACACTGAGGAAAAGGGTCAAGTAACCACGGGTGAGTCAACTTTATGCCCTTTTCACCAACTCTACTACCTCCAAAATGGGGAGAAGGGGACATTATTCATCCCTTTGGAATCCAATTAAAATCAAAGATAAAGGAGAGACAGGAATGTCTCAAAAGCTAAAGTGTGTACCAAAGATAGGATATTAGATGATACTAGGGAATCACAATTTTTCTGGAGTTGGCAATGTTATTGTGCTTATGTTTTGTTTTCAGGTTCTCAATGTATTCTGAAGCATTTAAGGAGGAAATAAGTCTGCTGTTCACTTTAAAATAATCTGGGGGGCAATGGAAAATTGGGGATCTAGGACACAAGAGCTACAAGATCAGCAAGACTGGCCACTTACTGATAATTGTAGAAGCTGGCTGATGAGGTCACAGACACATCTATACATGGAAACCAGCCAGAGAGCTTCAAAAATACTGATGCCTCTGCTCCAACCCCAGAGATGGTGAGTTAAATGGTCTGGGAGGTTACCTCGGCATTGGGATTTTTCAAAGACCCCCAAGTGATTCTAATATGCAGGAACCATTCGGTTTATGCTATTCTCTATACTTCTGTGTATGTGTGATTATTTGCAGGGCAAAAGTGGTTATTTTGGCTTTTGGTGGGTTTGTTTGTTTGTTTGGTTTGATATTGCAATGAGAACACAAGGTAGATAAGCATATGAGGAAGGGCAAGGGGCAGGCCTGCTCCCTCTTATCTGAGGATAGAGGACTTGCTGGTCCCTCTCTCTGTTCTTTAATCTCAGCCCCCTTCCACCTGCAGCTGACTTCCCACCTCTTGATTCTTGAAGCAGGATGGGAACATGCAGAACATAGTGCCACCACAGAAACCCACTCTCACCTCTAGATGGCTCCACCGTCAAGCCCCAAAAAGGAAGAAACCTGAGTGTGGAGTCTGGACCTCATGATGCAGCCTCCTGCACCCCCCCCCCCCCCACCGTCCCTCTTCCATTTAGCCACACCCACACTCCACACTCCCTGGGCTCCTTTAGTGACAGTGAATTATCCACTTTCGCCTCCTGCCGGGAAGGGAAGGCCAGGGCATCCTAACAGCCCCATGATTGGGATTAATCATCCTTGGATGGATGGATGCTTTTTACCCACTCATTTCCAGCAGGACCTGCAAAGCCCTCTCACCTGGCTTCCCACAGACCCCCACAGACAGGCCCATCTGATGGGATAACGCTCTCTTTTAACCAGAATTCTCAATAGTAGGTTTCATGTTCTCAGCTGTGCTCACGGTGGGCATGTGATTTTTCTTTCATGAAAATGCTATTATTATAGAACCCTAGGCTCACCATCCTCCCTACAATAGTTCACTATGATTTGTGGGGGAATGGTACTTTGGAGAAGCATTTGCATGTGGTTCCCTAAAAGGAGCCAAGCCTGGCTGACGATCAAAGGCCTCCACACAACCATAACTCCAGCCAGCCTCCAGACATTCACCAGACCCCTGGCTATGGCCAGAATGTGAGAGGACCCCCAAAATGAAACAGAAAACCCAGCGGACTGAATTCTGACTTTACACCTGTGGCTCCATCTAAAGAGTGTTCTCTTTCCTTCATTCTTCTTTAGTTAAGCTCTTCATAGATGTCTGTCATTGTTGGGGAAGCAGCCTGTGAGCCCCTCTCAGCCCTCAAAAGGGAAAGGAAACAGCAGGTATGAAGAACCCGTTGGGTGCCACTGTTCAAGACACTTTTAGTGGAGGTTGCACCTCCAATGTCCATAGGGTCAGAACACAGGAAGCAAGTTGAGTTGGGCGAGCACTTGGGCATGGTGAGGACTGGGGTGCACACACTCTGTCTCAAGGCAGCCACGACTTAGTGTCAGACCACAGTTTCCTGCAGAAATATTGGCTTCCTGTAGCCAAATCTATTTTTGTCAGAGGAGCTGGAAACCTAGAATTCCAAGTGAGTGCAATCTCTCCATTTTTAAATGATGGTAAACAATTCCATTTTTAGAAAAAGCATGGTGGCAAACACTGTACATTCTAAACTACAGGTGTGTTTGGGCTGGACCCCTCTCTGGATTGAAATCTGCTGCCTCTGTTTGTATGTCAATCTCTCTCTACTCCTTCCCCAAATACCCCTGAGCCAGTCCCCTGGTCCCCAGGGCACCCCAAGTGAACGTCTGGTAGGGGTGCTTCTCCTACTGCATGGAAAACTTCCAAGGACATATTGGTCTCCCCACCTGACTGCAAGGGACCAGGGTTCATTGCCTGGGCACCCTCAGTGCCCAGCTCGTGCCTGGCATATAGGTCTTGAACATATGTATGTTTGTTGCATGAGTGGATGAATGAATGAATCCACATTTCAGTTACTCCTCATCACCAGCCCATGATGCTGGTGTTCTTATCCCCATCGCACAGATGAGGAAACTGAGCCTTAGACGGAACGAAGGACTTGCCCAGAACCTCAGTTCCCACCACATCTGCCCAAACCCAAACCTGTGCTCTTTGGGCTGCACCCACCGCTTCCTCCACGTCATTTTTCTCCTCACATGCCAACATTCTGTACCTACTGAAAGCCATAGTCTTGGCTTGAGAGACAAACAGCACGTTAAAAATCATGTCAAAAGTCCTCCACTTTTCGGCTCAACGTGTCACCAAATCACTCACCGAGTTATTTACTGCTGTGGCCTGTGACCTCTTGCTGAGTCAAGGCCTGAAGTGGGTCAGCAAATCAATATTTTTAAGATGCCTATTAAATATCCAACAGCTGGTGCGTGTTAACGGGCGTCACCCTCCCCCATCACGTAAGAGTTTTCAAACAACACAGAGCATCTATTCCGCCTCCGGCCTTTTAATTATTGGAAGGAAAATATCACCAAAACATTGCTCTCCCTCCGAAGAAGCAGAGCTGCCTGTGAACATTATTCCTCCTCCGCACGTGCACCCACTCGAACGCCCGCCTCCCCGGGAGAGACGTTCCGACCCCACCCCCCCCACCCCCCGCCGCGGGGCAAGTAGCTGAGGCGCGGCACTCACTGAGCGGAGAGGCACTTTCCCTGACAGCGAATCCTTGCCTGCTCCCGGGAAACTGACCTGCCGGCTTCAGTTCTACCCTGGGCATCAGCGGGAACCCCACAACCTCCTCCAGGCACCCCAAACCGTGCAGAGTCCTGGGGTCCCTCACTCCTTCGGCGAACTGCTGGGCGCTCCGGGCTGTGGGCTGCGCGCACCCTTGGCGGCCCCAATCCAAGTGCCTGGCCTGCCACCTTGTGGACACTTCGAGGAAAACACCCTGGCGGGCGGGCTCCCAGGGCCCTCTGCCCGCAGATTATCCCTCTCCACTGGGACAGGGAGGGCAGAGAGATGGAAATACAGATGAGAAGCAGATTAACATGGCAAAATGAAAGAGAACCTATGAGGAGGGTTTAGGGATCATTTTTTCCTCCATTTAATTAAGCCTTTATATGAGGGATGGTGCAAGGTTTAAATGCTCTAAGTGCAAACCACAGATGCATCCTTAAAAAACGGTCTAGTGTTTCTTAAAGTTTGGTGGGTGTCAGAATCTCCCAGGGAGAGTTTTTAAATGTAAATGCCCTGCCCGCTCCGATCTATTTACTTGGAATCTAGGTCCGGCATGGTTTATTTATTTTTATTGTGGTCAAAAAACATAACATAAAATTTCCACCTTAACCATATTTAAGTGTACAGTTCTGTAGTCTTAAATATGTCCATACTGTTATGAAACAGATCTCCAGAACTTTTTTATCTTGTGAAACTAAAACTGTACTCTAAACAACAATTCCTCATGCTCCCCAACCAGCCCCTGGTAATCACTATTCGTTCTGTTCCTGTGAAGTAAACTTTAGATACCTCACATAAATGGAATCAATGTGGTATTTTTCCTATCATGACCATGTCCTCAAGGCTCATCCAAGCTGTAGCCTGTGACAGGATTTTCTTCCCTTTTAAGACTGACCCACATTCCATTGTATGGGTAGACTACATTTTGTTTATCCATTCATCTGTCTGTGGACATTTAGGTTGCTTCCACCTTTTGGCTATTATGAATAATGCTGCTGTTGACATGAGTGTGCAAGTATCTTTTTAAGACCCTGCTTTCAATTCTTTTTGATACAAGCCTAGAAGTGAGATTTGGGGATCATATGGGATTTCTACAGGGCACCTCTAGTTTTCACAGGCTCCCTGGGTGATTTGGATACACAACAGAACCACAGATGTGGTCCCAGCCCTTCACCACACAGGGTAGGAAACCAGGGCCCTGGGTGGGGATGGGGGGTGGGAGGGAGAGGGGGGATGGGACACATGAGGTTGCTATTGAGGAAGTTTTGCTCCATCTTCCCCTATCTAAGGAAGAAACTTGGAGTTCTGTGTAGTTCCAATTACTCAACCTGCATATAGCCTGGAAGACAGAGAGTAAATAAGCAAATAAAGTAACTTCAAACAGTGATTACTGCCGTAAAGCAAACAAAGCAGGGTTCGTGACTTGGAGTGGGGGGCTGCTATAACTTATGTAGCACTGACTGTGCCCAGGCACTGTCCTAAGGGCTTTACTTAAACTAAATTCTATAAACTGCACAAACAACCTTATGATATAAGGATATCACAATCCCCACTTACAGCTGAGCAAGATGAGGCACAGAGCTTGCTGAATATTACACAGCCAGCACGTGATAGAGCCAAGACCGGAAGCCAGGCAGTTGGGCTCTGGAGACCCCGCTAAGGGCTGGCAACATCTGAGCTGAGACCAGAGGAGAAGCCAGGCAAGCATAGTTCTGGGACGAGCATTCCCAGGCAGCAAATGCAAATGGGCAGGAGCCAGCCTCCAGAAACTGAAAAAGTGGCTGAAGCAACATGTAGAGTCAGAGGAAAAGAGGAGAGCGCACAGGAAGGCAAGATCAGATCATAAACGGTCTCATTGGCTGGAATGAGGAAGCTGGACTGTATTCTCCTGACCCCGGGATGCCACTAAAGAGTTACCAGAAAGGGAGAGACTTGAGCTTTTGCTTTCCTCCTGATAATCTTCCTCAGTGATGTATATTAAATATGGTCGCAACAAGAAACCAAAGTCTGGTGGGGACCCTGAAGGTCCAAGTCTCAGAGTTTCTGTACTCCTAGCCATGTTTCACTAACAATATGTGCACACTTAGAATGTCTGAGGCTAGAGCATCACATCCATTTCTCTACTCATGAGAGTGTTGACACTGTGTTGGCAGCTCTTCTTGGAAGCCATTACTTAACTGATGACCTACAGTCCACCTTAACTGCAGACTCTATAATTTGCTTTTACCTCCCTATGCTACTATCACACCTCAAAACCCCGGCAATAGTATTTGATTTTTCTGGAGTTCTGACTTTTCACTAGGAAGGACAAGATGACTTGCCCGCACTTAGGCAAGACCCATAATTACTACGGTGGGCAAATGAGTGGGAATTAGAAACTGCAACCCGTTAAGGGAAGAAGAGCCAGCCAAAGAAATGGAAGTGTTAGTATTTTTACCATGAGATATCACTTACCTCTACATAAACTCAGAAGATTAAAAGAGCTCTTTTACATGATGCCATTTTTATAAGCCTTTGTTCCCAAGGTGGGTGGACTTGTCAGGAACTGCTCATCCCTGAAGCCTTCGTGGCCTAACAATCTCTGCCTTTTATCTTGACCAATTCACTTCATCAAAGAAAGATCTAAATCCTCTGCTATCCTGAACAGTTTTGTTTTGTCTTGTTTGTTTTGAGGTAGGGCACTCAGTGCAGTATCCCCTCCGCACAGCACTCTGATTTCCTTGTGGGAACTTGCCTTTGACCCCCACTGGGATGCCATCCTTATAGTACAATAAATCTAGGTGCCTGCCCTCCCAGAGAGGGAGTTGGAGTGTTCCCAGGAAGCCCCTTCTGCTCTGTCCTTCCTCTTACCAACTTGGTACGGGGCAGCCATGTTACCTTAGCTCAGAGCAGTCATGTGACCTTGGCTCAGCCAATCAAATTCTTGCTTCTCTTAGATGTTGAATCTTGACAGAAGGACACAAGGAAGGTGGCAAGAAATTTGGGTTCACTGATAAGATCAATGAGCAGAGCCTGCTTACCAGGACCTTCCAGGGCAACCTGGTGCCCATGTGCTCCAGGCCTAGGTCTTCAACCCTCACTTGAAGCTTATGAACAACCCCATAAAGTTCTCAAAGGATACTTAGTCCCTTTATTCTAAAATTAGCCAATGTTTCTGTTGTTTGCAATTTAAAAAAACCCAACCAGTGGGTTCAACAATGAACACTCAAGGATCAAAATTAGGTATAAACAAGCACCTAAAATCTGCAAAGAGTTACATGCCTCTGCTATGCGGAAATACAATGACGAGAAAAGGTGGAGAAATTCTTTTTCTTTCACACTGAAGTGCAAAGGTAGGTGCTCCAGGGCTGGTGTGGACCATTATGTTCACATTGGGCCAGGCTTCTCTGTTTCTTCTCCACCATCTTTAACTCATGCTTCCATCTACAAAGTTTCCTTAATAGATGATCACTGTGGCTCTAGTCATTCCAGCCATGTTCCGGGCAGGAAGGAGATACAGGGAAAAGGTAAGAGTCTCCTGCCAGCTGAGTGAGTCCCCTTGAAAGAACTGCTGGAAGTAACTTCTACCCACACCTCATTGACTGCCCCAACCTCAAGGAAAGCTAGCAAATGGTTTGTGTTTTTTTAATTGGGCAAATTGTCACTCTCAAATTTATAGAACTCTATCCTTAAAAAGGAGAGGATGGATAGTGAGTACTCAAGTAGTAATCTCTTTCACACCCTGCTTTCATTTTTTTTATTAAAAAAATTTTTTTTTAATTTAATTTTTTTTCAGGAGTGCTGTGCTGCACGGCATGCGGGATCTTAGTTCCCCAACCAGGGATGGAAACTGTGCTCCCTGCAGTGGAAGTGCAGAGTCTTAACCACTGGACCGCCAGGGAAGTCCCATCCTGCTTTCTTGAGAATTGCTGAAGCTGCTGAGGACCCGCATTCATCTTTCTTCCTTGGTCAAGCCTGTCTGAAAAGATCCCCTAGTCTAAACTCTGGTTACGAGGAAAACTACAGGAAACTTCATTTCCATAGACTTGACTTGGAATCCTGATTCCCAGACATCTTTACGGAGTGACTTTGAACAAGAGAGTTGATTCTTTAGGAGCTTAGTTGCCTCAAATGTAAAACCTGCCTCAATCAAGGAAGACTGGCCTAGATAACAACCCACAGTCCCATCTAGTTCAAAGATGATGAGAAATTAACTTTTCCACTAGTTGGACTGTCTAACAGCCCTGCCAAGAGCACCAAGGCAAAAGAGAGACACTGGTCATAATGTGAATAAGACTTTTAAAATTCTTCTCAGCCTTTATCCCCAGGAAGAAGCTTGAATTGTGCCTTAAGCTCAGGCAGAAATCCGTCTGCCTGAATTTCCTTAGAAATTAGAAAGCGAAAACTACGAGGATGCAAAACCAGGAGGATGCAAAACTCACCTGAGGCAGATGGGGAAGAAGGGGGGAAATTGCAACTTTCGAGCAGAAATGTGTCTTTGGAAGACAATTCTCCATGCATCTCTGCACATACTGAAAGCAGAGGTACTGACTGCTTTTATTCCAGCCTATCTGCTTCAGGATGATGTATAGAGAACAGTCTTGGAAGGTAGAGAGACTACGTCTCTCCAGAGCAAAGGGCCAGTCTGCCCATATAATAGCGACGTCTTCCTCTGGAGCTAAGAGCAGGCATGCTTTTACTGCCCATTATAAAAGATTCCAGGGCTTCCCTGGTGGCGCAGTGGTTGGGAGTCCGCCTGCCGAGGCAGGGGTCACAGGTTCGTGCCCCGGTCCGGGAAGATCCCACATGCCGCGGAGCGGCTGGGCCCGTGAGCCATGGCCACTGAGCCTGCGCGTCCGGAGCCTGTGCTCCGCCATGGGAGAGGCCACAACAGTGAGAGGCCCGCGTACCACAAAAAATAAAATAAATAAATTAAATAAATAAATAAAAGATTCCAGTTCCCTAAGTTCAGGGTGCCCCTCCTGTAACACGACCCACCACATGTCTAGGTGTCACCTGACTTGCTTCATATCACCCTGTGGGAATGGGGTCAGGGCACTGCCACAGATGCTGATACTCCGGCTACTGCTACTGTAGGAAGTAATAAGGTTCTTTGTCTCTGAACCAGGAGTCCATCAGCAACCACAAAACTGTGGTGGGCTAACTGACTGGCTTGCAAGTAGAGTAAAATCCCAGACCCTTCTTAACTTTCCTTTCCTCTTCATCACCTCCCCACCTACCTCCCCTAACCTACCTCCCAAATGTAAACATGGGGTCCTCAGCTTCCAATCATCCCCCAGAAAATATAAATATTTTAACACTTTTAACCAAATCATAGAAATCTCAGAATAATTCTGCGTGTATTTTTAAGAACTTTCTAGTTGCAGAAATAATCCCTCCAGGCACTTAGCTCCCTGCTGTGGCCAAACCCTCGGTATAACACGGTTGAAGAATAGTTAACCGTAATGATGGACATTTCCTGTGGAATTCAACCACATAAGTCACAAGAAAGCAACTGTGTGTTAAACCCAATGTTCCCCAGAAGGGACCCAAGAGCTGTGAAGGATGTGTATTTCTCTCCAGCTTTCATCCTCCATTATCAAGCTGAGCTGCTGATGCCTGGTTTTTTTTTTTCTTTTTTAAGAACTGGAAAGTTAAGGGAATAGGACTGTAAATAATAGGCTCAGCTGATGGTGCCTGAAACAGTCCATGCTGTTTGACTTTCCAATGTTAAAAACCTTTGGTCACCCCAAATACACACAAAGAATGATCAGATAAGAAATAATCTACTCTTGGCCATGCTCAGCGATCTGTTGTCATCTGCCTGGGCTACAGCAGAAGTCAAACACTGAACAGTAATAAAAAAGATAGTGATCAACTCTGCCAATTCCATTCATTGCCAACCCATCTGCGCCCCATGTATGCTGGAAATTCAGCCCTCAGAGAGCAAGAATGTGCATGTTTCAGCCATCAAACCCCAGCATGACATTTATTTCCCCTGTGAGAGAAGTCCAGAGTGAAAGCCACCTTTCTCAAACTCCATTCCCCTCAGAGAATCAATAAAAGACTGTTGATTTCCATAAGCGCATCCACATTGGCAAACGGCCTCCTGTTTTTCCTAAGGGAAGGGCTTTGTTGTAAAATCATCAAATGTTAGGGCTGATTGCGCCCCTGGAAATCTCTTCACTCAAAGCTTCATTTTCATATGAAGAAGTGATGCTCAGAGGTGGCTAGTGATCACCTAGAGCACAGAGCAGTGTCCATGTCCCCAGCCATGGCTCTTTCTACAACATCCCACTGCCTCAGGGCCTTTGCACTTACTGTTCCCTCTGACTGGAATGCTCTTCCCAAACCGTATTTGCATGGAGTATTCCTTCACTTCCTTCAAGTCTTGATTTAAATGTCTTGGTGAGCCCTGCCCTGCCTATTCTATTTTAAAATTGCACCCATCCACACTTGCTATCCACTTTTCCATTGTATTTTCTTCATAGAACAATCACCTTCCAACATATTTCTATAATTTACTTATTTGCTTATGGTCTGTCTTCCCACACTAGAATATAAGCTCCATGCAGTAATGGATTTTGTGAGTTTGGATAGCCGTCATGGATATTCAATTAATATTGACTGGCAAAATTAGCAAACTACCACAATAAACCTTCATCTAGAGATCACAAATCCAAATTTCTACAGGAAACAGGCAGGAAATGTCAAGGGTCAGCTAGGGACTATGGCAAACCTGAAATCTCATGCTACCACCCAAAAAGGACAGCATTACTTAGCACAAGCCAATCACTGCCATGTGACAATGCTGTTTTTATTTTGATTTTTAAAGAAAAACCTGAAATTGGAATTTGGGAATGAAAAGTAAAATCTACTGATATTTACAGATGAGGAAAAAAATTTAATCGAATAATGAGTGTACTGTTCAAACTGAGCAAACTGTTCAAATTATACCGGTTTGGGACCTCTCCTTGACCCCAACTGGAAAGTGATAGGAATGGAGAGGAAAAGGAGAAGGGGCACGTCAGAAGAGTTCCTCCTTTTGCTCTGTGTGTCACTGCAGATCTGAGAGAGAGGAACAGACGGCTGGGTTTTACCTAGTCTAAGAAACCAAGAGATTAATTGAAGAACTGGCTCAGGGAGGTTCAGAATAGATTATTGCACACCAGAAGCTCCCCAAATATATTAGAAAGTCTCCCTCTCGGAAGGAAGAAACTCAAGAGGTTCCTCAATATGCATTTTGTGAAAACCACTCTCTCCCCATGGCCTTGGCTGAGTCTTGATTAAAGGTTAATGGTTTGATTAAAGACATATAAGATCTGAAACCATGATACTTCCAGAAGAAAACATAGACAATACCCCTTGACATGAGTCTTAGCAATGATTTTTTTAGATATGACACCTAAAGCATAAGAAACAAAATGAAAAATAAATAAGTGGGACTACATTGAACTGAAAAGCTTCTGCACAGCAAAAGAAACAATCAATGAAATGAAAAGACAACCTATGGAATGGAAAAAAAATATCTGCAAACCGTATGTCTGATAAGGGGTTAATATCCAAAATATTTAAAAAAACACACAACTCAACAGCAAAAAAAATAATCCAATTAAAAGTGGGCAAAGGACATGAACAGACGTTTTTCCAAAGACATGCAAATGGCCAACAGGTTCATGAAAAGGTACCCAATATCATTAATTATCAGGGAAATGCAAATCAAAACCACAATGAGATATCACTTCACGCCTGTCAGAATGACTATCATCCCAAAGATAACAGATAACAAGTGTTAGAGAGGATGTGGAGAAAAGGGAACCTTTGTGCACTGTTGGTGAGAATGTAAATTGGTGCAGCTACTATGGAAAATAGTATGGAGGTTCCTCAAAAAACTAAAACTAGAGCTACCATATGATCCAGCTATTCCACTTCTGAAAATATATCCAAAGGAAATGAAACCACTATGTCAAAGAGATATATCTGCACCCCCATGTTCATAGCAACATTATTCACAACAGAAGTTATTATATATGTGTATATATGTATATATATACATATACATATATATATATATCATTACTCAGCCATAAAGGAAGGAAATTTTGCCATTTGTGACAACATGGACCTTGAGGGCATAATGCTAAGTAAAATAAATCAGAGGAAGACAAATACTGTATGATCTCACTTATATGTGGCATCTTATTTTTTAAAAAACAAAACCATGAACTTCTAGAAAAAGAGATCAGATTTGTGGCTACCAGAGGTGAGGGACTGGGGGAAGGGAGGATCAGATGAAGGTGTTCAAAAGTTACAAACTTCTAGTTATAGGTAAATAAGTATTAAGGATGTAATATACAACACGATGACTAGTTAACACTGCTGAACGTTACATGTGAAAGCTGTTATAGACTAAATCCTAAGAGTTCTCAGCACAGGGGAAAAAGAAGTTTTTTTCTTTTTCTTTTTTTTTTGTATGCATATGAGATGATGGGTGTTACCTAAACTTATTGTTGCAATCATTTCACAAGATATGTAAGTCAAATCATACCTTAAATTTAAACAGTGCTGTATGTCAATTATATCTCAACAGAACTGGAAAAAAAATGTTTAAAATATGTTGACAGTTTCCCAAGAAAGTAGAAGAGTCAAAAGCTTTTCCTAAGTGGACAAAGCCTTTCTCAATAACCAGGGAAGAACCAGCCAGATCAGCCTGGACAGAGGCTCCTACCGGCTACGTGGAAGTTCTCAAGTGGAGGGTGGGATCCTAGGGCTTCCCTGAGTCTGTCAGAGCTGAGTCAGGAGACCACAGCCTGGGGCACCCAAGACCAGCAGGGACATTCACTGGTCCCCTTCTGTTCCTTTCCCCCTTTCCCCCACTTCATCCTCAACCCACACTCCAGTGAAGCTAGTTGGCTAGCCCAGCAGGCTCCATGGGGGGGTACATGCACCCCGGAGGGACTAGAAACCTCCCCAGGGTAACCACAACCATCAGTAATTTGAAGGCAATCCAATTCCAGATTTCCCACTCACATCTCCACTATGGCCACATCTACAGTAGAAGCTTCTTGTCAGCCTGTTGGTCCCCCTCTGCCACCTCCCTACCTCTGGGCACCAAAGGCTCACTACAGACCTCAGCCCTCTCACCTGGCCTGACTCTTCACATGGGACTTGACCCAGGTGGTCCTCGGCTCGGCCCTAAATAAAGGGAGAGGGTCAGATAGATGTCAGAGCAAGGCACTGGGCAGGGCTGCTGGTCTCTCCCGGTTATACACATTCTGTTAAGGGCAAACTGGGGCCTTAGATACAAGGTATTTTGGCCATATAAGGAAGTTCTGAATTCAGATATTCAAAATTTCTGCTTAACATCCTCTCCTCTTCGTCCTCAACATGCATCAAAGACAGCAAGGCTCCTGAGGCCGGGAACAAAGCAAAGAGTCACCACAGGCCTTATGTCACCAGGCAGCAGGCTCCAAGGCTCCAGGTCCCACTATCTCTCTTTCTCTCTTTCTTAGAATTAGATCAGAAGTGAGAGAGGTGACACAGAAATGTCTACTTGAATTGGAAAATGAAGTCAGATGTTTTCTGGCAGGAAGCAAGTAGATTTGGCTGATGAGCTTGACCATGGTGGATATTTTCCATAAATTAAAATCTGTAACTCCACAGTTTCATACAAATACATTTGAAGCCTTTGTATTTGATTAAAAAATATATGTATACATCAATATATGTATACATTGGCAAAAGTGTATTGCAATGCCCAATATTTTTATTTTCTCATTTATAAGTATAGCAGGTTAAAGATGATGTCTTTAGGTGAAAAAATAAGTATTGTTAATAATAATTTGATAAAGGTTAATAAATACTTTTCAGTATATTTCCAAGAAATCAAGAGAGCGAATAAGTCTAAGAGCTGGATAACAAATCTTCTGCAGTTCAGGCTGTTTCCAATTCTTTGCTTTTAATAAAATTGGAAGAGGACCTAACTGAGCTGGCAAATGATATATCATTATTAAAATAAATTCTGTGATATATCACTATGTGATTGTTGTCATATAACCGCGAAGGAATTCAAACTGGTATCATAAATCTTCTTCCATAACTGCTTATTTTATATGTGCATTTTTTTATTTGCGTCTATAAAAAATAGGAATAGAATTGGTGCTGTACCCGGCCTCTTTCCAGCAATAAGTCATACTCACCCATGAATACAGGAACTCGTTGTTAGAACCCCAATCATGTCATTTAGGAGATATCTTTCCAAAACCTTTTTTTATACTTTCTGACTAATATTGAAATTGGGATGTTATTGGGATGTTATTATGATATTGTAGTCAACAGCGCACTAATAGTATATCTGTGTACTACTGATAATAATTATAATGATAACTCAATCAGGAAGAAGTTTTTAATACTTGGAGTTTTACGATCATAGGATATAAAGGAAGCATTCAATTTTAATCTGTGCATTTCTTTTGTTTGTTTTAAAATAACATGCCACAATGATCAATAAAAACTTTCAAGCATAAACAACTACACATTAGGATAAGATTTTGTGCAGTAAGCAGAATAGATAGAAAATAAAGATGTAAAATGCTCAAATGCTAAAAAGGAGCTTGTTTAAATATTTAAAAATAGATAGTGATGAGTATCAAAGTCCTTTGGTTTTTAGATTCCACTGGATAAATTTAAGAGAATAATGTAGGAGATTTATTTTTAAATGTCAATATTTAGAATATATCAAAAGTTAAAGACTTTGCTATGATAATTTTCTTAGATGATAATGGTATTTATTGTCTCATGATAGGAAAATGTCCTTATTCTTAGAAGATGTATCAGCTGTCATGAAATTTGTCCACATTCATGTTATCAACAGGGCTATTATTATTATTATTTTTTTTTGCAGTCCGCGGGCTTCTCACTGTTGTGGCCTCTCCCGTTGCGGAGCACAGGCTCCGGACGCACAGGCTCAGGGGCCACGGCTCACGGGCCCAGCCGCTCCGCGGCATGTGGGACCTTCCCGGACCGGAGCACGAACCCGCGTCCCCTGCAACGGCAGGCGGATTCTCAACCACTGCACCACCATGGAAGCCCTCAACAGGGCTATTATTAATTTATTGTTTTTATATCAGTTGACTCCTTTTCTTTTAGTTAGTTCATTTTGAAAGAAAAACGCTATGTCATTAGCACAAATAGAAAATCAGCATTACTTGCTCTAAAGAGAAGATAAACATCAGTAAATAAAATGAAAACAAGACGACGTTTTAAATTTCTGGCTAGAATCTGTCACTTACATGATGAATCTAAGCTGAAACCTACTCTCTCTTATTTAAGAAGAGAGCAGGGTTGTGCTGGAGAAAGCAGTTTCGGGAGTGGTAAAAGCATGAAAGTAACTGGAGATCCAAACTGACTTCTTCTTTTTCTCTTAGATGAGGGTGGGGAAAAAAAGACAATTAAAATGGAGTGTTTTACATGCTAAATGGATGAGGTACAGGATGCTAGGAGAACACACAGTGGGGGTGGAGGTCTCAGAAAGGCAAAGAGAGGACATCAAACCCAAGGTCTATGGCTGAAAGTAAACAAATCATGTGTGAGGAACTAAAGGTTCAGTATGATTTGTGTTGACTGTACCTCCCACTTTCCTTGGGAGAGATCTAGTTCTCTCTTACTGTCCCAGGATAATTATTAACAGCACCCTCTTCCATTGTCAAATATATTTTGTCTGGAAAATCAGTTATAGGTCTCCCTAAGTATGACCAAAATGTGCAGAGTATGGTGAGAAGAAGCCAGAAATGAGGCTGAAGAGGTAGGCAGAGACCAGCTGAACCTGGAGGGCAACAGGAAACCACAGAAGCACTCAGGCAGGTGAGTGCCATGATGAGATTGCATTGAGAAGGCTCCACGTGGCCAATGGACTGGAGGGTGGAAGTGAGGAGGGTAGCATCCATGGAAAGAGGAGAAATGATCTGAGGCAAAGGATTTTCAGAAGGTAGATTCACAAGGGCTTGGTAATTGATTGTGGGCATCGGATCAGGGGTAACGGAACAATACAAGCAAGGATGACAGCCAAGTTTTGGCCTGAGCGAGTGTTTGCATGGTGGTGTCACTCACTGAAAGTGGAGATGCAAGGAAAGGAGCAAGGTTATGGGAGAGCTTAGTGTCACTTGGATTAGACTGAGTGTAACGTGCTTAGTGGACATCCAAGTAGATATGTGTAGTAGCACCTACATGTACAGATGATGGATTGGGATCTGTCAGCATCAAATAAGAGTTTCTCAACAGATACACGCATTACATACACACACATATACAACTGAGGAACCACCATCCCCAAAACGGACCAGTATGACAGTGAATGTTGCTGATAGCTGGTGCATCGCCCGACATTTTTGACAGCCCTCCCTCTGTTTGAGAATCAGTGATGCCAAGGGCATTGGAAGCCAAGCCCATAGATGGGATTGTCCAGGAAGAACAGAGGCCTGAGGCGGAACTGGGAGAAATCCCAGGATATAAATATAAAGTAGAAGAATGTGAGCCAGAGAGTGAGAAAGGGTGTGCACAGAAAGGAGGAAATTCAAGAGAATGTGGTGTTCCTCAATTAAGACAGAATGCTTCCAGAAGAAGGAAGGGGTCAAATGATCCCAAACAGTGACCAAAACAGCCAAGGTGCATGGTAACTCGCAAGAGGTATCCACTAGACCTGACAACAAGGAGGACCCTATGGCCCTTGGTTGGGCAGCTTCCAGGCAGTTGATGGACAAAAGCAGATTGAGAAGTGGATAGAGGTGAGAGAGAGGACTCCCCATCAAGACATTTGCCTGCGACCAAGACAAAAGCATTAAGTGACTCCCATTCAAGCATGCGGATTTCTTAGTACCAAGAATATGACCAGGACTCAAGGAAAGGTAGTAGGAATTACAGGTCTCCCATCCAGCCAATTTCAGCCCACAGAAGCCATCACTGGGCTCCCTGGGCTGGGGAGCCACTTGCAGCACCACACTACCTCTGTGCCACATGCCCAGCCAGGTGAGTCATATTCACATTTGGACATGGGTCTTATCCATTGGTCTGCAGGAACCCCTCCATATATAAGACAGAACTGTATCTCCTATACCTTCATAATCTCAACAGTAACATCAAATCTTACTACTAGACTTTACTACTATCATGTAGTTTACACTTTGACAAAATTATATAATTTATTCTTTAAAAATAATCCTATGCCAAAAACACAATTATTTGCATCTTATAATTAAAGAAAGTGAGGACCAAAGAGGTCAAAATACATACCCCAGGTCACACAACTAGTGAGAAATAGAGCCAGAATTCAAGTCCACATTTGCCTGCCCCTGCTGGAACTCCTCTGCTCCCCACAAGGCTTGCTAAACAGGAGCAGGTGACTCAAAATTGCCCAAGGCCTCCTGATGCTAAAATCAGGCAAAGTGTGCATCTCACTACATCTTTGAAGGAGAGAGAGTGGTGTAGAAGCTTGACCCCAGCCTAGAGTCAGAAGAACCAAATTCAAATTGTGACCTTGGGTAACGAATTCACATAACCATCCAAGACCTGCTTCCTCATGCATAAAGGGTGGGTGTGTGTTGACTTGATCATGTGTCCCATCAATAAAAAGAAAATAAGTACATACTACCGATACATATGCATTTATTTATCCTTTCATTTATAAGGTGCTTTAATGAAGAAATATTGCATGTATTATTAAAGGGCATAAAAATAAAATATTTAATAGGATGAGAGAAAGATGAAATAAGGAATATTAAATGTCCTGTTGATTGTGATGGCTTGATACCATCATCAGCTAATACCTCAAGGCCTAATATGAACTGAGGTAAGATTGATTTATCATAATAATAGTAGATGATAATCAATAGATCAAATATCTTGGTAATCTCAAGACATTTTGTCTGACTTCCTACCAGGTTTGATAGATCTGTCATAATGTTTTCCTCACGATAGTGGTCAATGGAGAGAGGGGCAGTGTTGCCACATCCCTGTAGTCCACTTGACCTTCCATCAGAGGTGTAATCTTCAAATGGGGCTGTCTTTGCAGAGTGTCCTTTGGTGAGGGATAGTTTCATTTAAATACAAATATAATTCATAAATCTACCTACATAGGTATGTTTTATTAGTTTCCTGTGGCTGCCATAACAAAGTTCCACAAACTAAGGGGGCTTAAAACAACAGAAATGTATTGCTTCACAGTTCTGGAAGCTAAAAGTCTGAAATCAGGGTGTCAGCAGGGTCAGACTCCCTCTAAAACCTGAAGAGGAGAACCTTTCCTTACCTCTTCCAGCTGCTGGTGTTTGCTGGCAACCCTTGGCATTCCTTGCCTTATTGATTCTTCATTCCAATATATGCCCCATCTCATGTGGCTGTCTTCTCTCTCTGTCTCTACCTCTGTGTCTCTTCTCCTCTTCCTATCATGACACCAGACACATTAGGTGTCCCACCCTAATTCAATATGGTCTCATTACTTCTACAACCAACTCCATTTCCAAATAAATCCCATTCTGTGGTACTGGGGGATTAGGACTTCAACACACCTTTTTGTGGGAACGATTCAACCCATAACAGCATGCATAAACATGCCAAAAGGAAATGAAACAAGGAAGGCAGCTTTGTCCATGCTATAGACCCTCCACCTTTGACTCGGACACAGGACCTACTATACGTGACCCCTAGAGCAAGTGAAGATACTGTGTCAATCCATATACTATTTTTTTTTAATTCTTTTAAATACAGGGACTGGGATACTGAGAAGGAAGGAGCAGTCAGAGAGAGAGACAGAATAAAAGGTACAAGAGTGACCTCACTCAGTTAAGGGAGATGAATGGTTCAAGAAGGGGGTGTTCGGCAGGGACCAGCCAAAGAGTCACTATAATAATGTCTAGGAGGGGCCCGTTGGACTTAACAACAGAAAGATCACCATGGCCTTTAATTTCTTTGGTTTTATACTTGTATTTTTCTCTTTCCCAATCCCAATGGATAACCTTTTGCATCCTGTAGGGTACAAGCACTCTATCGTAGAGACTTCTGTCCTAAGAGAATCTCAAAGGTCTCTTCCAGGTTAAAAAATGTAATAATACCAAGACTATCCCTTTCCCAGAGGTCACTTCCAAAATGACTAAGAAATCAGGTGCCATGAAATAGTATTAGATTGAAACGTATAAGAATTTTGAGTGGGCAGAAAGGGGAGACACAAAAAGGACACTCGAATCTATTATATTTATTTTTATCTTAAGGGGATGTCTACAGAAAAGAATGTAAGAAAACACTGTGTTGAAAGCAAGCGAGGGCCTTATTACTAACCATTAGTAGTAGCAGTACTTACCATTTACCACCTGAAAGGCAGCAGAATGCACTGGTTAATGGCATTAAAGTTTGGAGCCAGATTCCCTAGTTTGAATCCCACCTTTGTCACTTACTAGCTGTATAACTTTGTGTTATTAATCTTTTTTGTGTCTGAGGTTCCTCATCTATAAAATCTGTTATAATGGTACTACTTCATAGGCGTATTTTGCAAATAAATCTATGTTAAGTGCTTAAAATAGTGCCTTTCTGGCACATAATAAGAGCTATGTAAGGGTCACTTGCTGTTGCAATGATGATAATGATGATGATGATGGTGATGATGGCCACTTACTGAGCTTCTAGACACTATGTTAAACATTTTATCACCTCATCTCTTTTTATCGACACAAAATAGCACAGTGATTAAGAGAATGGACTGAGAAATCATACCGACTCCAAATCCAAGCCTTGCTAGCCACTTGCTAGCAAGTCACTCTAGACAAGTCACTTAAAACTTCTAAGCTTTAGTTTCTTCCTAGACCTATCAAATTTTCCATGTAATCCATCTAGCATGCCACCTGATGAATAGTCAGTGTTCCATTAATGTGAACTCTTACGATTTATGACTTAATTAAGAAAGTATAATTACATCCATACTGGTCCAGGGTCTCACAGCAGATGAGGATTTGAACCTGGCCTAAAAGTCAAGTCAGTTATATCGGCACCTGGTGCTATGGCAGGCACAGTTTAGACCATTTTGTCATTCAATTCCTTACATTTCATGACCCCCATACCAGTTATCCATTGACAGGGGTTTCTCAGAGCAGCAGGAGGTCTACATGTAAGCACCAACCCTTTCACCAGAACGACAGTAATCACGTGCAATCTTTCTTAAAAGTAAAGTGCTGGCATGCCTTGGCACTGTGGGAAAGCAAAACTTTAAATTACCTTTGAGTGGAGGGAATTTTGAACTGCTTCTAGACCAAGCCCTGAAATTGACTAAGGTGTGGCCTCCGTGGAACAGATTACCTTGTCTCTAGGGTCTCTTTGAGTTCAGAAATTCTACAAGTTTATAAATTTACAATCCAGGTGGGGATATAAGACCAAGATAACTAGCAAACGATTTGAGGCCATTTATGACCAAAGGATAAAAGTTTTGTGGGAGTCAGGGTGACCTTTAACTGATGATTTAGACAGTAATTTCTAAAATGCCCAATCGTGAAAATATCCTGAGGTTCTTTATTCAATGTAAAGATTTCTGGGCCCTATCTCAGACCAACTGAATCACAGTCTCCCAAGAATCGGTATTTTTACCCAGCACCTCTGATTCTGGTCAATGGACTCTACCACTAGACATTTAGATTTAATTAGGGTGGTGTTTCAGGGGACAGTATTTTTTAAAAGCTCTACAGGTGGTTCTACTATAACCAGAGTTGAAAACCACTGGGTTAGATCATTGAATTGTTGGAAATTTTTTAAAAGGATCAGGTATTTGCACAGCCATGTTCATAGCAGCATTATTTACAATAGCCCAAAGATGGAAGTAACCCAAATGTCCTTTGACAGATGAATCAATAAACAAAATGTGGAATATACATAGAATGGAATATTGTTAAGCCTTAGGAAGAAAGGAAATTCTGACACATGCTACAAACTGGATGAAGTTTGAAGACATTCTGCTAAGTGAAATAAACCAGACACAAAATAGCAAATATTGTATGATTCCATTTATCTAGAGTAGTCAGGCTCATAGAAACAAAGTAGAATGGTGATTACCAGGGGCTGGGAAGAGATGGGGGATGGGGAGATATTGATTCATAAGTCTAGTTTCAGTTTTGCAGGATGAAAAAGATTTGGAGGTTGATTGCACAACAATGTGAATATACTTAATAATACTGATGGTAGTATTTAGTGTATTAATACATGGTTAAGATGGTAAATTGTAAGTTATATGTATTTTACCACATGGTTAAGATTGTTAAACATGGTTAAGATGGTAAATTGTAAGTTATATGGATTTTACCACAATCAAAAAAGAAATTTTTAAAGGGTAGGAATGGTAGATAAATAGCTTACTTGGTACCACCCACATCCCCATCCCTGGCAGACATCGCTAATTGATTACTGAATACTCCCACACAGAGCCCAGGCCTTCCCAACCCCTGAACAGGTGAGAACAGTGTGAGAAGACATGGGGAGAAAGTGAAATGATTAAGTGTATATGACTGGGTGTTTGGCAGAGGGAGTGAAAGTGGGGACAAAACGTAGGAGATTAACCTCCAAGGTGGAAGGGAGTACTAGGGAGGAAAAAAGACACAATAAACGAAATCCCCTCAAACACAATATGCACTATCTATTCTTTTTTTTTTAAATTAATTTTTGTTGGAGTAGAGTTGCTTTACAATGTTGTGTTAGTTTCTGCTGTATAGCAAAGTGAATCAGCCACCCGTATACATGTAACCCCACTTTTTTGGATTTCCTTCTCATTTAGGTCACCACAGAGTACTGAGTAGAGTTCTGTGTGCTATACAGTAGGTTCTCATTGGTTATCTATTTTATACATAGTAGTGTATATATATAGGTCAATCCCAGTCTCCCAATTCATCTCACCCCCCCTTCCCCCACCCTGGTGTTCATATGTCCGTTCTCTACATCTGTGTGCACTATCTATTCTTTAAAACACCACCTAGTGGGCAGAGGCCAAAAACTCCTTTTCTGTTGCCATGTTACATATAGCCTTACTAGGGGACTAATTAGCCACAGGGGTCTGTTGGCAAGTGCCCTAGCGAGGACGCAGGGATGGGGTTGAAGGTCTGCCTGCCTCTGGAAGCCTTGGAGGGGCACCGCCTCCATTCCTCTGTCCTTGGATCCCTCTCCAGGCTGCTGCTGTGCACGGTGCTCCAGGCACAGACTTGTGTAAGTCCCTGGCCCCTGAGGTCCCAATGCGCCAGCGTGGCTGAGAGCTGTCTGAGGCGGGAGCCGCTTTATAGACGGGGAGGTGCTAGCAGAGGCTTTTTTGAGACATTCCACATGACAGTTGGCTAGACCAAGTTTCCACCTTTGCACAGAAGGATTGACATTCTGCAAAGAAGAGGAGCCAGCACCTTTAAATGACTCACATCCCCTGGAGGTGTTATCTCCCCTTCTCTCCTCCCAATCCCTTTTGTCTTTTAGAACCAGAGGAGACAAATGTGGTATTATGCTCTTCAATAATTGCGTTCTTAATCCTGGCCTTCCCAAAGCCCAAAATCTATGACGAAGGAAGCATGTGGTTCAAACTCAGGGTGTGGGTGTTTATCTGTTAGGAAAAGGTCGGGTTGTTCCCAGAATAATCATTACTACAAAGGCAAATCACTGCTTGAAGATTTGCTCCCTGCTTTTGCACTAATTAGTATACAGAAGCGGGGGGAGGGGGGATGAGAAGCAGAGGACAGCCACCAGCTGCGAAGATTTGTTATGTTAATTAAATAACAGGTTGAGACAGGAAAACCAGAGTCAGGTGTGATCTGTCCTGGGTGCCCAGCCTGGTCCTGTGATGCCCAGGGAGTTGGGAGGATGTGGTCGGGGTGGGGTGGGGGGGTCATCGCCTCCCCTCGGGCTGCCCCTCCTGCCCTAACACCAAGGAGTCAGCACTGAAGTCCTAAAATCCCTTCCACTGGACACCAAGAAGCAGCTCTCACTCCAACCCCAGAAACCTACTTGAGGCACCTGGGAACCGCAGACAGTGGGGGGAGGCTTCTCTGTCACGGCCACAAGCACTCTGCCAGCTCGAGGCATCACCAGAAAGCTTTCCTGTGGCGTCACTGCTGTATTTTATGTTGGCTGTAATTGTACGTTTATAAGAGAGGATAAATGGGTTAGTGAGCAGGGGAACACCGAGGGGAAATATGGAGCAGAGCTGAGAGTTTAGTGATAAAGCATAATGGAGCTCTATTATTAGGGAAGTAACTCTGCTTTTCAAAAGGGGGTTGCAGGTCTGGGCAGCTGCTAAGTGCACTCAAAAACAGCTTGATGTGCCTGCTTTCAACCTCTTCATTCTTCCGGCACCCAAAGCAGCCACCTTGCCAATACACCTGCTTCTTGAGGTGGTGAAGGCAATCTGTCTGCTTGTCACCTTCATTGGTGTCTGGGGATGGCTACAGTAGTCTGGGCAAACGCTATGACACCATGTCCCCAGGCAGAGCCAGAGGCTAGAGAACTTTACAATTGCCTCTCTTGCTCCCTGGAAATTGTCCTTTCCAATGCAGGCAGCTCCACTAGACGCTGGGAGAGAGATGCACCATCAGAATCATGGGGATTTACAGCTGGAAGGCAACCCAGTCAATGCATGATCTCACACTCTCATTTTGGAGGCAGTGGAACAGCTGAAAGGTGCAGTGACAGCACAGAGGGACAAATGGTCAGAAGCAGGGCCAGCCAAGAACCCGGGGCCCCGCATCCGGCCCGTACTGGGGCCCCACTCATGGAGACAGTCGATTCTTCTCCAGTCGCTGTGGGGAATCGCCCTGCACGCCTCTGGTTAACTCCCGTGACCTTGGAGAAGGGCTGGAGATCATTCATCCATTGTGCCAACTGATTAAGGAGGCCCTGCTGGGTGCCACAGAGGGAACTAAATTCTGGTGACACAAAGAGGGGACTCAGGGGCTTCCCTGGTGGCGCAGTGGTTGAGGGTCCGCCTGCCGATGCAGGGGACGTGGGTTCGTGCCCCGGTCCAGGAAGATCCCACATGCCGCAGAGCGGCTGGGCTTGTGAGCCATGGTCGCTGAGCCTGTGCGTCCGGAGCCTGTGCTCTGCGGCGGGAGAGGCCACAGCAGTGGCAAAAAAAAAAAAAAAAAAGTGGGGGGGGGTCGGGGGGGACTCAGTCTAGCAGGAAGAGTAGAACCACAAACCAAAAATCGACCTGTAATTATACCCTGAGAGTGGGCACTGGAGCCCAGGAGAGGAAGCAGCATGCTGCATGCGAGCTGGAAACGCCTTCCTGGAGGAGCTGGCATTTGAGCTGAGCCACAGACCCTCCCCTAATCAGCAGCCCTCTCCTTGGCTTTCCTTGTCCCTTTGGGGCACTGCTCCTTGGAATTCAGCACCTTTACACTTGCCCTTTGGCTGCTCAGGACCCAAAGGTCTGCCCTCGCCAGGAATACCTTCTGGTCCCTTCTTACTCTCCTTCAAAACTAACTTCCCATCTTATTGGGATGAGGAACACATTCTAAAAATGGATGATGACAGCTGCATGACTCCAAGTCATTGACTTGTACACTTAGAACAGTGAACCGTACAGTATGTAAATTATACCTCAATAAAGTTGTTTTTAAAAATTCCCAACATTTTTTATGTCATAGCACACAGAGAAAATGAGAGCATTTGCATCATGTCCTGGGTTAAACCAAAGAAAATTTAGAGTTTAGTAGGGAAAAAAGCATTATATTTTATTTAAATCAATAGAAGAAAAATAAAATACTAAGTTTGCAGAAAGGTATTAAATACTGAATTTACAGAAAATTTCCAAATGAAATGTTTTCAAATATTTAAGTAATACACTTGAATTCTTGTCAGTGAACATACTTTTAATAAACTCTCCCCAATCTCTCGGTGGGGGGGGGGGGACACAGGTTGGAAATGGTTACATGTAACTTGGGAACAATGCTTTAATGACAATTCTTCACATTCTTGGTGGTCTCCATCAACAAGAAACTTTGTTCACACAAAGAGGTAAGACAAATTTTTAAATCATTTTTACAATCATTCAAAAGTCTACACTGGAACTATACTGGAATAATCTAATAACTCTTTTTTCTTTACTGACAAATCAATAATATTGACATTTTTGTTATAATGTAACCGATTTCAAATTCAATCAACTTTTTCAAAATAATGATGACAAGGAGATCTGCAAAATGTACACAAATTATTACAACAATCAGCCTACAGCTGGTTTGGATGCCACTGAAAAGTATAGAAGCTGTAAAAATAATTAATCAGTGTACGTGAAGACTGTAGGAGTGGTACCCACCAGGACAGCCTGACTGACCCACACCTTGGTCTCTGGGCACCTGGAACACTAACCCCTTCCACTGCTCCCTGGGCCCTTGCCCTCAATGGGCAGTGGCGGTCCCTGCAAGTGGCTACTTCCATGGATGCCCAGGGAGTGGGGCAAGTGGTAGATGGGCTCATAGCAGTACTGGGGACCATGTCAACAGATCCCCTCCAATCATTCAGACACCCTCTGAGAGACACCTGAGGGCCAGCCTATCACCCCAGGCAGGAGGGATTCTGATCTTGGGGGGCACAGGCTGTGCTGATGCCTGCTAACATCTCCTGTGTTTGGACTCCCAGATAACCTGTGAGCATTTCTTAAGAGGCTTCCACCATGCTGATGGTTCAGCAATATCCATTTTAAGGCCCTTGGGGGTGGTTCACTCGCTGGAGAGGCGGTGTGCTCAGAGCAAGAAGAGCAGAGGGTTAAAAACATGAACTTGGAAAAATCTAGATTTAAGAAGTAGGTGGACAAGTACCACCTTGAGGAGAAAACAGAAGAGGAGGAAATCAAGTGCTGAGAGAGCACAGAAGTTAAAGGAAGGGAGTAATTAGCCGAGAGAGCAAATAAAGTCTGATGTGCTTCTAGGAGGAGGGGGACGAGAAATAAGTGATGGGAAAATGATGGAAATGATGGAAATGATGGAAAAGTGGGCCTGAGGCTCAGGACAAGGTATACAGAGTTGGGGCAGGGGCGATGCTATTAAAGAAAAGTGATTCATGACACTTGTTAAAGATGGTAATGAAAACTGTATTCAAGAGGGACCATTGCAATGGGGGTTCTGCAGTAGGGGAGAGATTCTTGCTGAAGATGGGTCAGAGTGATGATATCAAAGGTGGAGGATGAGGACATTGATCAGATATCCAGGGTGATCAGGCACCAAGGGTGAGGAGATTTTTGCTAAACTGAGTCAGCAGGATTCTCGCTAAGACTGGACTAAGCAGGTCAAGGACAGAGCCCAAGGTCAAGGATTAGACAAGAGGAGGACTCAGAGGAAACTGACTCAGGTATGGTCAAAGACATAGTCTTTGGGAATTCCCTGGCGGTCCGGTGGTTAAAACTCAGTGCTTTCACTGCCGTAGGCCTAGGTTTGATCCCTGGTCAGGGATCTAAGATCCCACAAGCTGCACAGTGTGGCCGAAAAAAAAACGATGAGAGAGAGTCTTTGTCAGAGTGACCCGGTAGCTTTAGAAGCTGACGCAGCCAGTGGAAGTAGTACTTTTTGATTTACTGGCCCGAGGAAAGGAGGCTGTAAGGGGTGCTACTGGCAGGGCTGGGGAGAGAGCCAGGACCCTGAAGGGCAGGAGGTAAGGGATCCAAAAAGAAAGGTCTTCTTTGGGGGAAGGAAGGACTTCCTTTGCCTTTGAGTTGGGAGCAAAGGTTTTCCTGTTGAGATAACAAGGAGATTCAAGGAGCCAAGAGCCACCAACTAGTCAGTTGGTGCAACAGATGGGGACAGCCAGCGGATGGCAATGTTCCTTCATTATCCACATGCCAGTGCTTTCTGGACAGCTGTTGTGCGCCAGCCTGGAGACAAGTGAGGCATGGCCCTTTCCCATTAGGAGCTCAGAGCCCAGGGAACAAGCGAGGTATCAGACCATCACAGAGCCAGCAGAAACGACCAGGAGATGGCAGGATGCTGACGAGCCATAGTCAAAGCACCCAACCCCCCTAAGAGGGCGGACGGAGGCCTCCTTAAGGAGAAGGAATTAGACAAGAAGAGGCAAAAACTATTCCAGGAAACTTCCCAGGGGCAAAATGGAACACAGCACATGTGGGAACTGAAAGTGTTCCGTTTGGATGGAGGCATAGCAGAGAAAGCCAGAAGGCGATGGCCAGAGAGATAAGGCAGCAGTCAGATGATGAAGTAAGTTATCGTCTGAGTTAAGGGCTCTGAAGTCTTTCTAAGGTTCCTCCCAGTCTTTGGAATAAAGAGATCGAGCCAAAGGAGGAAGCCTTCCTCTGTCCTCCTAGACTCTCAGGACTTTTAATCCACAGAGAAAAACAGTGGGGTATTAGGTCAATCAGATGATACAATGTTTGGATCAGATGGACAAAGTAAAGGGCCCTGAAGATCAAAGCCTTTACAGACGAGGTTCATTGGGTTTAGTTGTTGTCCTGGTTCTTTCCTTTCTTTGCAAGGATTACACAGAGCGCAGGTGGGCTGTAACTACTTTTCCTTAAACACCATTTTTGTGTCTTATTCCCAACTCAAGAATCTTTTGAGGTTCCCCACTGCCTGTCCATCAAGTCTAAGTTTCCCTGTTCGGGTTTTAAGGTTCTCCCTTAGCTGATTCACTCCTCGCTTTCCTTCTTTTACCTACCACGGACCTTCCAATCAGCTTTCTTGACATAAACACATTTATGGATTGCCTTAGAAGACGAAGACCCTGCAGTAAGAGTTTACATGTTGTTCAAGAGAATTTCATAACCTAAGAAAGCAAAAAAGTGTCAGAAGGTGTGAGAAGAGTGGGACTGCCTCAGGAGTTGAGAAGAGAGAGTTGTAGGAGACTTAACACACCTGTGCATCCCTGCCTTTGTACCTCTGGAAACTGCTTGATGTCTGGTGTCTGATAAGGAGGTGAGATCAAAGGAATAAGGAAGAACATTTGATTGGGATTGTGAAAATGAAGGATCAGTAAAGCATAATTGTAAACAGCATGGTCTTTGGAGCCACACAGGCCTTCCTTGGCCTTTAGCAATTTAGATGACCCCTTCTGAGCCTCATTATCCCATGTGGACAAATCCGATAATCATATCTACTTAAAGGTTATTACGGAGAGTAAGTTAAATGAGATGCTATATGCCAAGTACTTGAAGCGCTCAACACAATGCCTAGCAGATACTCAATAAACTATAGTTACTAGTATTCATTATCATCATCTGAAAAAGAATATAGATGACATGGTAGCTAGATATCTGTCTCAGGACTCCTACTGCTTTTCCACACGATAGCTGGTGTGGCCTTGTGTGAGTTACTTCAACTTCTCTGTTCCTCATTCTCTTAATCCATAAAATGGGGATAATAGCAGGTAGCACAGACGTCACTGTGAGGAATATTATTCGTATCAGTGTAAGCAGATAGGGTAGGGGGTCCCCGGAAAAAGAGAACCAGGAATGGCTTGCTTGACATAAAAGAACCAATTTTGGCCTAAGCCATTTTGTGATCTAAGCCTGGCCACAATGCTTGCCCTTGAACAGGTCTCAGTAATTAATGATCTTAAGGGAGGGAATGCAGAAACAAGGGAGTAGCAGTAAGAAACAATAGTGCAGCCTTGGGGCAGGGTCCTGGTTCCTCAAGGGATATACATAATAAAATATCTTTGAGTTCTGTGGGAACTAAGGCTCCCATCCAGGTGGAGGATGGAATGATGATGTTGACCCTCCTGACTTAATCAATTAAAGCCTGGACTCTGTCGACCTTTGCCCCAAATCTACGCTGAATTCTCCTCTGCTTAAGCCCCTTCATGAATATGTATGTACCCTTAGCTTAAAACTTCCTCAATTTAGCTGTTCAGGGTGACACTGCTTTGGGAAAGATCCCTGGTGTTCTCCTTACTTGCTACAAGTAATAATAAATACTTCCTTCTCCCAGTCTTTGGCTTGGTTGTGTCTGTTGGCTCAACACCCACCAAGAGGCAAACCCAGTTTTCAGGTAACATCGGCAGTGAAATGTGAAAGGAGGAGAAGTTTTGAGCGGGGTGAGGAAGAGGAAGGCTTACACAGCTGCTTCCACCCTCAGTTCTCAGTGATGCTGGCATATAAATAGGCAGCAGAACAGAATACAAAGTCCAGAAATAGAGCCAAATACATTATGGGACATTATGATCGTCTCTCCAATCAGTGGAGGAAAATGGACCAACCAATAAATGGAGTTGGGACCACTGGACTGCCATCTGGAAAAGCTGGCTCTAGCCCTCCATCCCCTTTGATGAGGAGAGAGTGAACTGGGCAGATGGGGAACAGAGAGGTAGGACAGTTCGCTCTCCACGCTTTCATAAATTTTTGAAGTTGGACCTACTCAAAAGTATTGCCTACTTAAAAAAGTTAAAGGGCAAAAAACGATAGACAAATAAATAGTCCTCCCAAATGATGAAAGATGGATTGTCCAGGAGAAGAGCCCAGAATCCCATAGATGGGACTGGTTTCTTATGGAAGTGAGCACACTGTCCTTACAATAGGCTGAGGAACACAGGGACAGTCAGGGCTGGCTGTGCAAAATCTAGAAAAGGGCTCTAGGGCTCTTGGGGTCCCTTCCTGTCATTGGCCATAGGGTCACAACTTCAAGGCAAGTTCAAGTACTATCCGGGAAGGGGTACAGTGTGTGTGCCGGTTTTCCCAAAACTGCAGTGAAGTTTGCCAGATTTGCAGAAATCAGAACTACAGAAAGTATAGGACCCTGGACAAGTAAGTTTGACAGGAGGTACAGATACAGGGCCTGCGGGTACCACTGAAGCCTGTCAGACCCAAAGAAAGAGAGGAGTAACAGGGAGAGGGAGTCCAGGGGGATCTCAGAGACAGAAGCACTGAGCAGGGGAAGGAGACCAAGGGACCTTTCCCCAAGCTCACCCTCTACTAGGCCTGGTCTTAGATGAGTCAGGCCTTCCAAAGAAGCTGGAGGCTGCCCGTACTTGACCTCAGAAAATTCTCTCAGGCCTCACTGTCCTCAGCAGTAATTTAAGTTCAAGTGCCCAACTGGTAAAAGTTTACACTTCCCAGATTTGAGAGACTCCCGGCGCTCTTCACTCCCACAGAAGTGAATTCCCACGGAACTCTCCCAGGGGAATTGCTGGTTCCAATGCTCTCCTGCACAGAGCAGGAGGCCTTGTCCAACTGTCCCAGGCTTTGATTTGTACCTCCCACTGGTACTTCCTAAGAGGGCTCACTGCACATGGCAGAATGGTCCCTCAGTGGGTTCCAGGTAACAAGCAAGAAAAAAAGAAGTGCAAAATCAATGCAGCCCATAAATTCTCATTCCCTTGACTCTCCCTGCAGCTACAAGGACCAGAGTCTAATTCAACTGATGTGGAAGGCACTGCTGAGGAATTGTTTCATTAACATTTTTCCTGATTATAAAAGAATTCTATTTCTTGCCCTTCTGGGTCTTACCCTGGAGATTAGACACAATGACAGCAGCCTTACTTATAAAAATATCCAAAAATATAGGATGAAATATAAGAAAAAGAATTCAAACACCAATTATCCTACCACCAGGGTAACACTGTTCTATTGGTATATGTGTTTCTGATCTTTTTATAAAAGCCTGGTTGATATAATTTGGATGATATGATATACTAAATGAATAGCATTAATATACTATTAATACATGTAAATAATATATTAATAATAATATCAGTAACATATTAATATATAACATAAATATTATATATTAATGATATTAATATATAATATAATTATATTTATATAAATATATAATATATATTAATATATAATTATATATAATATAATTATATATTAATATATTATTAATCATATATTAATGTATGCAAATAAATTATTTGACCATGGACTCAAATTCCTTATAATGTTTAGTGGTTACATAATATCCCATTCAAAGTATGATTAAATAATTTTTCATCATAATTTGATGAAATTTATTTAATCAATCCCACAATGTTGGACTTCTTTTTGGTAGTCAGTTTTTACTAATATAAATAATGTTTAATAGATAATGTTTTACCTAAAGATAGAGCCACATACCAGATCAATCCTCGAGGAAAAAATTCCCCAATCTTAAGATTACTAGGTCAAAGGATATGTATATTTTTAAGGCAATACAAAGTGCCAAACTGTCTGCAAGAAAAATTACATCCCTTTACACACCCCAGCCAACTGTAGATTTTAACTTTTACTCTCTCTATCAAACTCCAAAACCACTTCCTAGCTGAACTGTTGCCCCCAGGACTGGAAGGAGAGTGGTGTCCTATCAGTGTGATGCCTGTGAGATTCATCAGTCTGTAAGGAGAGACAGATCTGAAGCCAACCAGGGAGGAGGAATGCAGTGGTCATGTGCTTTTTGATTCCCAGCCTCCAGTAACCCTGTTTCTGCTAATAGCTGCCTAGGGATCCAGCTGAGGGCTTTTTTCTTAACACCAGATATGTGGTGTCTTTTCCAACTGGATATCCACATGAAAAAGAATGAAGTTGAATCCATTCCTCACTCCAAACACAGAAAAATAACTCAAAATGGATCATAGACCTACAAGAGCTATACTTGAAAAAATGTAGAGAGCTAAACTAGAAAAACTCTTTGAAGAAAAGATAATAAATCTTCATGACCTTGGGTTAGGCAAAGCCTTCTTAAGTATGACACCAAAAGCATAGGGGACAGAAAGAAAAATAGGTAAATGGGACTTCATCAAAATTAAAAGTTTTTGTGTTTCAAAGGACACCACCAAGAAAGTGAAAAAGCAACCCACACCATGGAGAAAATATCTGCAAATTATATATTATCTGATAAGGGACCTGTATCTAGAGTATACAAAGAATTCTTATAACTCAATAATAAAAAGACCAAAAAAAAAAAAACACTTTACAATGAGCAAGGATGTGAGTAGTCATTTTTTTCCAAAGAACATATACAAATGGCCAATAAGCACATGAAAAGATATTTGTATATCAGGAAAATGCAAATCAAAACCACAGTGAGATACCCACGCCCACTAGAATGACAATGATCAAAAGAGGGATGATAACAAGTGGTGGTGAGGATGTGGAGGAACCGGAACCCCAGCACATTGCTGCTGAGAATGTAAATGTTGCAGTCACTTTGGAAAATAGTCTGGCATTTACCATACGACCTAGCAATCCCATTCCTAGGTATACAGCCAAGAGAAATGAAAACACAGGTCCATACAAAAACTTGCACATGAATATTTATAGCAGCTTTATCACAATAGCTAACAGTGGAAACAACTCAAACGTCCATCTCCTGCTGAACAGATAAACAAAGTGTGGCATACTCATACAATGGAATACAATTGGGCAATAAAAAGAAATAAAGCACTGATACATGCTACAACATGGATGACCTTGAAAACATATGCTAAGTGAAAGAAGCCAGTTACAAAAGACCACAAAGTATGTGATTTCATTTCTATCAAATGTCCAGAATAGGCAAATGTGTAGAGACAGAAAACAGATTAGTAATTGCCTAGTGCTAGTGGGAGGAGAAGAGTGATGGGGAGGGATTGCTAGTGTGTATGGGGTTTCCCTGGGGTGATAAAAGTGTTCTAAACTTAGATTATGGTGAGAGTGGCATAACTTTATGAATATACTAAATACAATTGAATTTTACACTTTAAGTGAGTAAATGGTATGTGAATTATATCTTTTGGAATTTTGGAATTTTATTTTTTTATACAGCAGGATCTTATTAGATACCTATTTTATACATATTAGTGTATAAATGTCAATCCCAATCTCCCCATTCATCCCACAACCACGACCTGCCCCCCGGCACTTTCCCCCCCTTGGTGTCCATATATTTGTTCTCTATGTCTGTGTCTCTATTTCTGCCCTGCAAACCAGTTCATCTGTACCATTTTTCTAGGTTCCACAGATATGCATTAATATATAATATTTGTTTTTCTCTTTCTGACTAACTTCACTCTGTATGACAGTCTCTAGATCCATCCACATCTCTACAAATGACCCAATTTCGTTCCTTTTTTATGTCTGAGTAATATTCCATTGTATATTTGTACCACAACTTCTTTATCCATTCGTCTGTCGATGGGCATTTAGGTTGCTTCCATGACCAGGTTATCGTAAATAGTGCTGCAATGAATATTGGGGTGCATGTGTCTTTTTGAATTATGGTTTTCTCTGGGTATATACCCAGTAATAGGATTGCTGGGTCATATGGTAATTCTATTTCTAGTTTTTTAAGGAACCTCCATACAGTTCTGCATCATGGCTGTATCAATTTACATTCGCACCAACAGTGAAAGAGGGTTCCCTTTCCTCCAAACCGTCTCCAGCATTTGTTGTTTGTAGACTTTCTGATGATGCCCATTCTAACTGGTGTGAGGTGATACCTCATTGTAGTTTTGACTTGCATTTCTCTAATAATTAGTGATCTTGAGCAGTTTTTCATGTGCTTCTTGGCCATGTGTATGTCTGCTTTGGAGAAATGTCTATTTAGGTCTTCTGTCCCTTTGTGGATTGACTTGTTTCTTTTTTTAATATTGAGCTGCATGAGCTGTTTATATATTTTGGAGATTAATCCTTTCTCCATTGATTCATTTGCAAATATTTTCTCCCATTCTGAGGGTTATCTTTTTGTCTTGTTTGTAGTTTCCTTTGCTTTGCAAAAGCTTTTAAGTTTCAATAGGTGTCATTTGTTTATTTTTGTTTTTATTTCCATTACTCAAAGAGGTGAATCAAAAAAGGTCTTGCTGTAATTTATATCAAAGACTGTTCTTCCTATGTTTTCCTATAAGAGTTTTATAGTGTCCAGTGTTACATTTAGGTCTCTAATCCATTTTGAGTTTATTTTTGCATATGGGAGTGTTCTAATTTCATTCTTTTACATGTAGCTGTCCAGTTTTCGCAGCACCACTTATTGAAGAGACTGTCTTTTCTCCATTGTATATATTTGCCTCCTTTGTCATAGATTAGTTGACCATAGGTGTGTGGGTTTATCTCTGGGCTTTCTATCCTGTTTCATTCATCTATATTTCTGTTCTTGTGCCAGTACCATATTGTTTTGATTACTGTAGCTTTGTAGTATAGTCTGAAGTCAGGGAGTCTGATTCCTCCAGCTCCATTTTTTTTCCCTAAAGACCTCTTTGGGTATTCGGAGTCTTTTGCATCTCTATACAAATTTTAAGATTTTTCTTCTACTTCTGTAAAAAATGCCACTGGTAATTTGATAGGGATTGTATTGAATCTGTAGATTGCTTTGGGTAGTAGAGTCATTTTCACAATATTAATTCTTCCAATCCAAGAACATGGTATATCTCTCCACCTGTTTGTGTCATCTTTGATTTCTTTCATCAGTGTCTTCTAGTTTTCTGAGTACAGGTCTTTTATCTCCTTAGGTAGATTTATTCCTAGGTATTTTATTCTTTTTGTTGCAATGGTGAATGGGATTGTTTCCTTAATTTCTTTTTCTGATCTTTCATTTTTAGTGTATAGGAATGCAAGAGATTTCTGTGCATTAATCTTGTATCCTGCAACTTTACCAAATTCATTGATTAGCTCTAGTAGTTTTCTGGTGGTATCTTTAGGATTTTCTATGTATAGTATCAACATCTGCAAACAGTGGCAGTTTTACTTCTTCTTTTATGATTTGTATTCCTTTTCTTTCTTTTTCTTCTCTGATTGCCGTGGCTAGGATTTCCAAAACTATGTTGAATAAGAGTGGCAAGAGTGGACATCCTTGTCTTGTTCCTGATCTTAGAGGAAGTGGTTTCAGTTTTTCACCATTGAGAATGATGTTTGCTGTGGGTTTGTCATATATGACCTTTATTATGTTGAGGTAGGTCCCTCTATGCCCACTTTCTGGAGAGTTTTTATCATAAATCGGTGTTGAATTTTGTCAAAAGCCTTTTCAGCATCTACTGAGATGATCATATGGTTTATATTCTTCAGTTTGTTAATATGGTGAATCACATTGATTGATTTGTGTATACTGAAGAATCCTTGCATCCCTGGGATAAATCCCACTTGAGTATGGTGTACCATCCTTTTAATGTACTGTTGGATTCTGTTTGCTAGTATTTGGTTGAGGATTTTTGCATCTATATTCATCAGTGATATTGGTCTGTAATTTTCTTTTTCTGTAGTATCTTTGGCTTTGGTATCAGGGTGATGGTGACCTCACAGAATGAGTTTGGGAGTGTTCCTTCCTCTGCAATTTTTTGGAAGAGCTTGAGAAGGATGGGTGTTAGGTCTCCTCTAAATGTTTGATAGAATGCATCTGTGAAGCCATCTGGTCCTGGACTTTTGTCTGTTGGAAGATTTTTAATCACACTTTCAATTTCATTACTTGTGATTGGTCTGTTCATATTTTCTATTTCTCCCTCATTCAGTCTTGCAAGGTTATACCTTTCTAAGAATTTGTCCATTTCTTCCAGGTTGTCCATTTTATTGGCATACAGTTGCTTGTAGTAGTCTCTTCGGATGCTTCGTATTTCAGCGGTGTTCGCTGTAACTTCTCCTTTTTCATTTCTAATTTTATTGATATGAGTCCTCTCCCTCTTTTTCTTGATAAGTCTAGCTAAAGGTTTATCAATTTTATTTATCTTCTCAAAGAAGCAACTTTTAGTTTTATTGTTTTTTGCTATTGTTTTCTTTGTTTCTGTTTCATTCATTTCTGCTCTGATCTTTATGATTTCTTTCCTTCTACTAACTTTGGGTTTTGTGTGTTCTTTTTTTGTTTTTTTGTGTGTTCTTTTTTGTTCTTTTTTGGGGTTTTGTTTGTTCTTTCTCTTACACCTTACTTTAGGTGTAAGGTTAAATTGTTTGAGATTTTTCTTATTTCTTGAGGTAGGCTTGTATTGCTATAAACTTCCCTCTTAGAACTGCTTTTGCTGCATCCCATAGGTTTTGGATTGTCATGTTTTTGTTGTAATTTGTCTCTAGGTATTTTTTGATGTCCTCTTTGATTTCTGCAGTGATCTCTTGGTTATTTAGTAACATATTGTTTAGCCTCCAAGTGTTTGTGTTTTTTACATTTTTTCCCATGTAATTGATTTCTAATCTCATAGTGTCGTGGTCAGAAAAGATGCTTGATATGATTTCAAATTTCTTAAATTTACCGAGGCTTGATTTGTGACCCAGGATGTGATCTATCCTGGAGAATGTTCCATATGCACTTGAGAAGAAAGTGTAATCTGCTGTTTTTGGATGGAATGTACTATAAATATCAATTAAATCTATCTGCTCTATTGTGTCATTTAAAGCTTCTGTTTCCTTATTATTTTCTATCTGGATGATCTGTCCATTGATGTAAGCGAGGTGTTAAACTCCACCACTATTACTGTGTTACTGTTGATTTCCTCTTTTATAGCTGTTAGCATTTGCCTTATGTATTGAGGTGCTCCTATGTTGGGTGCATATATTTTTAATTGTTATATATTCTTCTTGTATTGATCCTTTGATCATTATGTAGTGTCCTTCCTTGTCTCTTGTAACATTCTTTATTTTAAAGTCTATTTTAACTGATATGAGTATTGCTACTCTGGCTTTCTTTTGATTTCCATTTGCATGGAATATCTTTTTCCATCCCCTCACTTTCAGTCTGTATGTGTCCCTAGGTCTGAAGTGGGTGTCTTGTAAACAGCATATACATAAGGGTCTTGTTTTTGTATCCATTCGGCAAGCCTGTGTCTTTTGGTTGGAGCATTTAATCCATTCATGTTTAAGGTAATTATCAATATGTATGTTCCTATTACCATTTTCTTAATTGTTATGTTTTTGTTTTTGTCGGTCCTTTTCTTCTCTTGGGTTTCCCACTTAGAGAAGTTCCTTTAACATTTGTTGTAGAGCTGGTTTGATGGTGCTGAATTCTCTTAGCTTTTGCTTGTCTGTAAAGCTTTTGATTTCTCCATCAAATCTGAAGGAGATACTTGCCGCGTAGAGTAATCTTGGTCGTAGGTTCTTCCTTTTCATCATTTTAAATATGTTGTGCCGGGCTTCCCTGGTGGCACAGTGGTTGAGAATCCGCCTGCCGATGCAGGGGACACGGGTTCGTGCCCCGGTCCGGGAAGATCCCACATGCCGCGGAGTGGCGGGGCCCGTGAGCCATGGCCGCTGAGCCTGCACGTCCAGAGCCTGTGCTCCGCAACGGGAGAGGCCACAACAGTGAGAGGCCTGCGTACCACAAAAAAAAAATAAAAAATAAAAAATAAAATAAAATAAAATAAATATGTTGTGCCATTCCCTTCTGACTTGTAGATTTCCTGCTGAGAAATCAGCTGTTAACCTTGTGAGAGTTCCCCTGTATGTTATTTGTCATTTTTCCCTTGTTTCTTTCAATAATTTTTGCCTTTAATTTTTGTCAGTTTGATTACTATGTGTCTTGGCATGTTTCTCCTTGGGTTTATCATGCCTGAGACTCTCTGCATTTCCTGGACTAGGATGGCTATTTCCTTTCCCACGTTAGGGAAGTTTTCGACTATAATCTCTTCAAATATTTTCTCGGGTCCTTTCTCTCTCTCTTCTCCTTCTGCGACCCCTATAATGAGAATGTTGTTGCATTTAATGTTGTGCCAGAGGTCTCCTAGGCTGTCTTCATTTCTTTTCATTCTTCTTTCTTTATTCTGTTCTTTGGCAGTGAATTCCACCATTCTATCTTCCAGGTCACTTATCCGTTCCTCTGCCTCAGTTATTCTGCTATTGATTTCTTCTAGTGCAGTTTTCATTTCAGTTATTGTATTGCTCTTCTCTGTTAGTTCTTTAATTCTTCTAGGTGTTTGTTCTTTAATTCTTCTAGGTCTTTGTTAAACATTTCTAGCATCTTCTCGATCTTTGCCTCCATTCTTTTTTCTGAGGTTCTGGATCATCTTCACTATCATTATTCTGAATTCTTCTTCTGGAAGATTGTCTATCTCCACTTCATTTAGTTGTTTTTCTGGGGTTTTATCTTGTTCCTTCATCTGGTACAAAGTCCTCTGCCTTTTCATTTTGTCTATCTTTCTGTGAATGTAGTTTTTCTTCCGCAGGCTGCAGAACTGTAGCTCTTCTTGCTTCTGCTGTCTGCCCTCTGGTGGATGAGGCTATCAAAGAGGCTTGTGCAAGCTTCCTGATGGGAGGGACTGGTGGTGGGTAGAGTTAGTTGTTGCTCTGGTGGGCAGAGTTAAGTAAAACTTTAATCTCCTTGTCTGCTGATGGGTGGGGCTGGGTTCCCTCCCTGTTGGTTGTTTGGCCTGAGGCGACCCAGCACTGGAACCTACCCAGCTCTTTGGTTGGACTAATGGCAGACTCTGGGAGGGCCCACGCCAAGGAGTTCTTCCCAGAACTTCTATTGCCAGTGTCCTTGTCCTCATGGTGAGCCGAAGCCACTCCCCACCTCCTGCCTCTGCAGGAGACCCTCCAACACTAGCAGGTAGGTCTGGTTCAGTCTCCTGTGGGGTCACTGCTCCTTCCCCTGGGTCCTGATGCGCACACTACTTTGTGTGTGCCCTCCATGAGTGGAGTCTCTGTTTCCCCTAGTCCTGTCAAAGTCCTGCAATCAAATCCCCTAGGCTTCAAAGTCTGATTCTCTAGGAATTCCTCCTCCCATTGCCGGATCTCCAGGTTGGGAAGCCTGAGGATCAGAACCTTCACTCCAGTGGGTGGACTTCTGTGGTATAAGTGTTCTCCAGTTTGTGATTCACCCACCTAGTGGTTATGGGATTTGATTTTATTGTGATTGCGCCCCTCCTGCCATCTCACCGTGGCTTCTCCTTTGTCTTTAGATGTGGGGTTTCTTTTTTGGTGAGTTCCAGTGTCTTCCTGTCGATGACTGTTCAGCAGTTAGTTGTGATTCTGGTGCTCCTGCAAGAGGGAGTGAGCACACGTCCTTCTACTCCGCCCTGAATTATATCTTAATAAAGCCATTAAAAAACTGTCATATGCCTTTGGAAGAGATACCATTAGTGATGCTGGGCAAGAAAGAAGACCCTACCACATTTTCTCATTTCACTCACCCCCTACACCCTGAGAAATATGATCACTGAGGCTGGGCTACATGTTTCAGGAGCCTAATCTGAACCCAATTCTTCCCCTCCTGGCTTCTCCCTTTCAGCTATGAACTATTCCCAAGCCTTCCATACTTTCTCTGCCACACAGAAGCTGAAGAAGACATTGCATACTGATCTTCAAAAAGACACTGTCAAAACTGACAGATGACACACGGAAACCACCCTACCTTCTGTAGGCTTTGTTTCTAGGAATGTATCCTCTGTGAAGTCTTGAGCTGTTGACCCTGCAAAGTCCCCACCCCAGTACTTAGGCTGAGCTGGGGTGCAGCACTTCTCGATTACAGGGATGGCATATCCCACCTCCCCACACCACCCCCAATGATACCGACCCTGAAGACACATCTGAGAAACCCCTAGAGCAATGCTTCTCAATCTACAATGTGCCTACAAATCACTGGGGATCTGAAGTCTCATTTCTACAGAGCTTTCTGCTGTGTTCAATACATTCAGGGCTCTTGTCTTCGCTAATTAATATTCCAAGGAAGAGGCTAGTTGATCCAATATTGCACTCATTAAGATCTTTCTCCGTTTAAGCCATTCTCCTTAGCACAGTGGTGTGAAAAGCAGAATCAGCATCACCTGGAAACTTGTTAGAAAAGCAAATTCTCAGGTTCCACCCAGAGCTATTGAATCAGGAACAATGAAGTCATTTGAACAAGTCCTGCAGGTGATTCTGGTACTCACTAGAGTGTGAGACCCACTGTCTTAGAACAACAGAAGATGTCTAAATGTGGACGCCTGCACACACACACACCGTGTATGCACCATCCAGCCCCTGCACCTCCTCCCCTGGCCTTCTTTCCATGCCTCTCATGTGTCTTTTTTTCTTTTTGCCTCTAATGTGTCTTGAAGCCTTCCTAATTGCTATTCTTTTCACCTTGTGAGCAAAGAGGAACTTTTTTTAGTAGGAAGAAAGTTCTCCTTTCTTGGTGGACAGAACACCTTCAGTAGGTTTTGTTCAGCTCTCCCTTGAATGCCGGAGGGGTCCTCCTCATTCTGTAACTTAAGGAAGAAGGCATCCATTGCCCTGAAAAGGGCTTTTGTGGAACTGGTTTCAACTTCCTTCCCATGTGGGCCCTGGGAAGCCAACACCGTCACTGGCAGAAGAGCGGGGTTAGGGTGCCTCAGGGAAGAGAGAGAAAGCTGAGCGCTGCCCGCTTCCTCTTCTTCTGAGTCAACACTTTTTAGAAGTTCTCCTCTGTTCTGCATTGGGGTGAAGTCAGCCAGCAGGAAAGGGAATGAGGCAGAGGAAAACCGATGCCATGTGGGGTGCAAAGGCCTAAAGGGTCACTGGAAAAGATAGCTTTGGCCTGAGCCAGTCACATGGGCACAGAGGCTATGCTTTGGGACTGAGAGCCAAGCACACCCAAGTCTTGCTTCATTGTGTTAGCCAGAAAGTTTCCTCCATGGCTATTTCCCCAGAACCTAGCCCAGTGCTGGTACAAGGGAGAAATGCAATAACTATTCCTGTGAACAGCCTGCCTGCAAACTAACCCAGAATAATCAGCCAGCCCTTGTTACTTCTAGAAGTTTACAAACTTCTCCAAACCTCAATTTTCCTCAACTGACCAGGAAACTGAAGCCCCCAAAAGTTGAGTGACTTTTCCATGTCACATGGCCAATCAGGGGCAGAACCAGCCTAGAACCTAGACCTTCAGACCCCCAGAGCCTTCACCGCCCCCTCCATGCATCACACCCCAGGTGAAGTCCCCATGGCCAGTACTCATTGCATTTCTATCAGATTCAGGATATAGCTGAGGAAGTAGTTCAGGGCCTGAATTTTTAAAAATTAATATTGTTTGGTGAGGAGGAAGAGGGCCTCTGAAAATAGTAAGTCATTTCAATCCCAAAGCTATTTTTAATTGCCTTGGGTCTTCGTAATCTCCAGCACCCAGCACTATGAATATTGCTGATAGAATGGCACAGCATTGAGCTGGAGATAGCAGACCTAGTCTATGATCCAGTTCTCTGAACTCTACTCAAACATGAAGAGCTAGCAAAACTGGAAAACGTGATTGGGGCTGATTTCTTGTAAGTACTGCCTAACTAGTGAGAAGGGGCGCAGTGACAATCTGCATGGCTGGGTTTTGTTTTTTGGGTTTTACACTAGAAAAAAGACTTGCTACTTCATACAAGGTCAAACATTCATAAGAAGAAAAATAGAAAACCTCTCTTAATGAAAAAGAAAAAAGAAACCCCCTTGAATAAGTATAAATATTGAATAGATGCTATACAGTTGCCTGGAAATAAAATGATTTTCTAAAATTACCAGAATGCATTATTTACTGTACATGTCACTGAGGTAGAAGAATAGCATATTAGGAAAGGCAGAGGGTTAAAGGATTTTTTATAAGATTCGCAAGCAGTTCAGATGCAGTATCTCTGAGCAAAGGCTTCAGGGCTCCTCTCCGAGGGTTATGTGGGCAGCCTCTAGGTCTATGCATGTTGTCACCCCAGTTGCAATGACAATGTCCAGAAGGACTCAGAGGCTACTGCTATTCAGGAAATCTACTCCTAAAAGGAAAGAACCCCCCTTCCAGTACTAATAAAAAGCTTCAGGTAATAATGTCAATAGCAACTATTGTTCTATTATAAATAATTTTGCTATATTTTCCAATCATTTTTAAACTTGAAGAACTTTTATATTCATCATCAATCTGCCCATGCAAGAAACCTATGAGGTATCTAGACCAGGCCAAGCTTATTTACTTGTTTTGAGCACCTACCTGTACCAGGCAACAAGGAACAATGTAGCACAAAACAAAAATGTTCCCTGCCCAAATGAAGCCAACAGTGTCGTGGGAGAGCAGGTATTAAATAGTAATTCCACATGAAGAAAACTTTGCCCTTTCTATCCATCATGCAGGAAGCATTTATGAAAAGCCTGCTTCCTACTACACTTTTACTAGGCACCATGACTCAAAGATGACCAAGACATAGGCCCAGCGTGTAGGAACTTCCTCTCTAGTTGGGAAGAGAGACTCCAAAAAAACAAAAGTCATCAGAAAAAAAAGCATTTGACCTGAATGTGAAAAAACTGTAGGATATTTACTTTTCCAAGAAAAGGAACCTTCTGGGCAGAAGAGCAAAGAGCATGTTGTGCTCAGGTGTGAGGGAGATTTGGGGCTGGAGTGGGTGTGCAGTTCTGGGAGGGCTGGCTTGTATAGGGGTTAGAATTCTTATACTTCAGAGTTGAAACATCATCTGGGCAAGAGGGTGCCTTTAAGGGTCTTAGCAAAGCATCAAATCAACTTTCCATTTTAGAAAAAAGAATTCTGTTGCCAAAGCAGAATATGGATTTGAGGAGGAAGACAGAAGAGTGAAGTCAGTCAGGAGTTACAATCTATCAATACAATAGGACCATTCAAATAAGAATTTTTTTTAAAGATGCCATCTAGGAAAAGGAGAAGATTGTTCAATAAATCTAGGCTGATACTACTGTGTGCTAAGAATGCCATTTACACGATTTCATTTAATCCTCATAACACCTTTACTAGGTATTCCCATTTTATAAACTGAGGCACAGAGAAGTTAGGGAATTTCCCCAAGGTCACGGGTCCAGTAAGAAGCTACAGTCTGGATTCAAAGCCACCCACCCATCACCAGCCATTGCACAGAGAGGACAGTCAGTAAAAGTTTGTCTTGGCTCAGTGGGCAAGTGTTGGTTACCCTGCGAGGAACAAATGCAATGATTGTTGGGGGAGTTCAGAGTGCAGAGAGGGGATAGAGGGACTCTCCCCCACCTGCCATCTCTGGAAGTGTCATCCAGCCTCCCTGTCCTCTGATGGAGAAACACCTGGGAAATAATCAAACAAAAAGCAGTCTCTGGGAAGATCCACCAAAACCTCATTAACTGAACAAAGGGTGATAAAATGGCAAGAAACAGACCACAGGGAACAGAAACTGCGGATTCTGGCTGAGATTCCTCTTTCCACCACTCTGCCTGCTCCACAGGCCCATACATCATTTTTCCCTCAGACTGTTAATTAGAGAGACACCGGCCACCCTGACACAACACGTTAATTATGAAAACAGAGCACTGCGCACAACATAAGATGGAAATGAAGTGACATGCATCCAGTTAATTACACTTTCACAGCTCCAATCGGTGTTAATTAGAGAAGCTATCCTTTTCACTCTCCTCTTGATCAATAAATAAACTTTGCAATGCATACATATTTTTTAATCAATTAGCAAATGGGGGGAAAGTGCGAGTCTACTGCTGAGGAGCACCATGAACTCTCCCACCAGCCACACCTATGTGCATGGTCCATGTTGAGTCTCAGTTGAGTTTACAAGCAACACAGTTTGAATCCGTGCAACTTGTTTCCTAGTTAAATCAAAAATAAGAGAGCTGACACAGAAACAAAGAACAGACTTGTAGTTACCAAGGGGGAGGGTGGGTAGGGGAAAGATGGATTGAGAGTTTGGGATTAGCAGATGTGAACTATTATATAGAGAATGGATAAACAACAAGGTCCTACTGTATAGCACAGGGAACTATATATTCAATATCCTGCGACAAACCTTAATGGAAAAGAATATGAAAAAGAATATATATATATATGTATAACTGAGTCACCTTGCAGTACAGAAGAAATTAACACAACCTTATAAATCAACTATACTTCAATAAAATTAAAAACAAAAAAAATAAGGGCTTCCCTGGTGGCGCAGTGGTTGAGAATCTGCCTGCCGATGCAGGGGACACGGGTTCGAGCCCTGGTCTGGGAAGATCCCACATGCCGTGGAGCAACTAGGCCCGTGAGCCATAGTTACTGAGCCTGCGCGTCTGGAGCCTGTGCTCCGCAACAAGAGAGGCTGCGATAGTGAGAGGCCCGCGCACCGCAATGAAGAGTGACCCCCGCTTGCCGCAACTAGAGAAAGCCCCCGCACAGAAACGAAGACCCAACACAGCCATAAATAAATAATAAATTAATTAATTAAAAATAATAATAATAATTGTACAATACCTCTGTCTACAATAAATCTATAAAAACATTTAAAAAAAAAATAAGAGAGCTGAAAAATGGCAGCCCCGTTGTTTCCACTCCACCCTCTCCTCATTTTTGTCTATAGACCTAGAAAATGCATTGAGGACTTCAGAAATTAAGAAAGGCTCATAGTACGATGTCAGTAGAGGAGCCCAAAAGCTGTGTTTCTTTGGGTCATCTGGACAGTGTCTGTGTACCCTTGACCAAAGGACAGCTCTTCCTCTCTGGGAATGGCATCCTCTTTGACCAAGCATACAGCCCCCAGAGGGCTGCCCACAAATCACTGTGGAGGAAGGGTCACCAGCCTAGCCTCTTGGATCAGCCAGCTCAGCCCTAGCCACTGATGGAGTCACACAGGCAGCAGCCAAATGGGCCTCATGTGTGATCTTGTTAGCACCACCCATCTGGTGCTTCCAATAGGTTGCAGTGTTCGGCATCCCAGTCCAATCTCCTGGCTGGATTTTAAAATCCCAACATTGGTGAAGAGAGAAAGTCATAAGAATGGAATAAGCAAAAGGTCAGTACCCAGGAGAGTTAAAAGGAGCAGAAGAAGGGAGGGGTAGATTGGGTTGGGCAGTTCAGGAAGTAAAGCACAGAATGAGACATAAAAGCAGGGGACTCTTTTTAAGCGATGATTACCATGTGCATCTTCAAAGTACAATTCTGAGAAGTAGTGAAAGCAAAACAAACACAACAAAGAAACCCTATACAAGATGCTAGGGAGGAGCTAAGGGGCATGGGCTGGCAAATATTCACACCTCCATCTGACAGACATAGCTAATCGATCCCAGCTCCCTTTCAGGCTGAGTCCAGAAATGACTTCAAAAATCATATCAGTTAGTTTGACTTCAGAAACCATGATTCAAACTGGCTTCAACAATATGGAAATGTATTACCTCATGTAACAGGAAGTCTAGGGGGCCAGAGTGGGGGTGGGCTTGAGGGTTGGTTGATTTGGTGGCTCAGTGAAGTTGCCAAGGACTTAGTTTCTCACCATCTGTCTCTTCTGCCATCCTCAAAGTTGGCTTTATAGTCATCCTGGCTACAAGATGGCTGCAGCAGAAATCATATCCAGGAGAACAAGGCCCAGAGGATAGAGAGAGATCATCATGCCCTACTTGCAGGAGAAAAGCCACCTGTCCCAGAAACCACAAGCAAGCTTCTTCTCACAAGTCTGTATTCAGAGTTAGGTGGCTTGTCCTTTCGAAATCATTTACTGGCCCAGAGAAGACAATCTTATCTGCCTTAGACTTATCCATCTGCATTGGAATGGATATTGGGGAATCAATCATCATATCCACTATGGAAATCTAATTCTTCATAGTATCATAGCACCCACGACTAGCTACTGATCAAATTGGCACCAGAGATACAAATCTCTTGGCCATGCTTGGACTGGGAGAAGAGTCAACAACTGAGGAACTAGAGAACATGACTCAGCAAGGGTGAGGGAGTAAGGAGGTGGAGAGGAAACCCTTTTGTTTGGTGAAGATTTTGAGAGTTTGAGTTCTTGGAGTTGAGGAGAAGTCCTGTGCCCCCATCCCGAAAGACCCGGTGCAATCTACCTAAACTTATGAAGAAAAGGGAAAAAGAAAATAGTTTTCAGTAGATGTGATACAAGTCAGGGGAAGCTGTGATTCCATATTATGGGCAAGAACTTAAATCAATGTGCAGATCCTCAGGCAAGGAGTTTAAACCAGTCATCAGTTTCCAAAAGAAAGGTCAACTGGGAGCCAGAAATCTAGAATCCAAGACCTCAGAGAGTTGCCACAAGCAACTGTCATACAAAGGACACTCAGAGAAGTGGGGTACCTAAATGAGAAAACATTTCCCAGTCTCTTTCACTGGCAGAGACTCCCACTTTTTCTGAGTGGTCATCTTAAAGACACTTCTCCCTTGACTTGAGGTGAGAAGGAAACAGATAATAGTAAGAATTATTATTGTTAATAATAATAATAAGTTGATAATAATAATTATCAACTATTGAGAGGAAGGAGGAGAGATGAGAATAGGTGGGCATATGGGATATATAAGATAAATCCTCATTTTTCATAGTGGGAATTTAAAAATATTATCTAACACTCATAATTCAAGAAATAGAGGTATAGCATATTATAAGGCAATAACCACCAGAAGAATTAAATCATAAATAGATCAAAGCAGGGGCTGGGGACAGGTAATGACCAGGCAAAAGACTGCTGCTTGCCACTACAAGCTCTTCTGTACTATGGTAAGCATTTAAAACAAAAATATCTGAGAAAATAAATTTAAACTATTGTTCACTCTCACATCCCCATCACTGACACTTAGTAGGTGTTTAATAATTATTTGTTGAATGAATCAATGAACTGCCCCCAATAAGAGCAATCATGTCATGAGCAACCAGTTAAGTATGAAACCTGTGCTTCGCCCCTCAAAGTTGAAACACTGGATTTTCTTAGGTGGAAACGTGTGGGATTGCCTATGTGATCATCCCTGGACTCTCAGTCTGGGCCTAGCCTCTTACAAGACTTGAAGAGCATTTTGGAACACCTGTCAACTTGAAATTTTGACATCTGAAGAGCATCTCTTCTTGCTGATCAAGTCCCAGAGTTTCACCGTATCCCACAGAGTAAGTCCCATACTTGCTCTGGGTGTGCACCAGGTGCCCGCCTGAACAGCGGCATTCAGAGCCGTCAACATGAGTAATGTACCCACAGTGGGATCTGCACGGGAGAGTCAAAGGAAATAGTTATCTGGAGCTGTCTAGCCACTTGACCTGATGGTCTGATGCCTAGAGATAATCAAATGTCTTCAACAGATTATAGCACAGGCCAGCGCACTCAACTACTCTGCCCAAGTCCCCCACCCAGCCACAGGCATTGATCAAGGAACTTTCACAATAAGTGACTTTCCTGAGGATTTCCAGGGAAAGAATTTTTGATGGTGATGGAATTTTCTTCAAACACACAGTGGGAAAATCCCCTTAAGGACCAGAACATTCCTGGCAGGTCATTTTCTTAAGATTCCTTTGATGATTCCAAGAGGGTTTTAAGTTAGAAACAAGTGTTCTGATGTAGTGATTTACAGTATATACTGGGCAGGAGCTTCCTGAATATTAAAATATTAGAAATTTCTAGTTTAATTGGTTATCAAAATGTTTTTGCAATCATGTGGTAACTACTGACATTGGGTTTGCATGTTTTAGTTAAAAGTGTACACTGTGCAAATTACTTAAATGTTTAAAGTATTTGGATTGGATCAGTTGAAAGAAAAAGAAGGAAGGAAGGAAGGAAGGAAGGGAGGGAGGGAGGGAGAGAGGGAGGGAGAGGGAAAGAAAGAGAGAAGTAAAGATAGAAAGAGAGAGAGAAAGAAAAGAATGAAAAAAAAAGAAAGTAAGAGTGAAAAATTCTGGTTTAATTGATTCCCTCTGGGGGTATCCTACCAACTGGAGATCAGCATCTGTCCATGAGACCCACCCCTGCACCAGTTTCCAAAAAGAGTCACTGGCCCTGAGCAAAATGGGCTAGAAGTAAAGCCTTGCAGGCTGTATGTGAAGAGACATAACATTGTATGCTATGTTTCGAGAGAGGTGGAACCAGCCACAGAGTCCTCTGGGGCCCAGGGTCTGCCTGGACACATGTCTGCTGCAGGACACCCCATCATCAGGAAGAGTTCCATCCTTTCCCTCCCCGTCCTCCTCCCTGCCTCACCCAGGGCTGCTCAGAAGATCAAGCGATGGTGGCCGTAAAGCTGGTGTGAGGATAAATCCACCATCGGCCACTGTGCATTCTTTGCCATCCCCAAAGAATGATTTTGAGGGATTCACTAGGTGAAAAAGAAAGCACAGGCAGGCAAAACCTGCCATCATAGAGCCATGCCGCCTCCCACCCAGTACCTGTTATCTCAAACTTCTGCTGCTGTGAGCGCAGGTCTGCCCCAGTTACACAAAGTGGATGTTGCCAGATACTATGCTTTCTGACCTGGCTTTGCTGTTGTGTCCTGACCCACAGATGATCAGCCTGAAAGGATGGTACAGCTAACCAAGGACATTCGAGCACAGGCTGAGAAAATCCGTGCTGTTGAGCTGCAAATGTGGTCATCTCCAGCTGGCCTTGGGTATCTCAATCGGCTTTAGCTAAAGTCAGGTAAAACCTGGTAGCACTGAGGCACCATTGTTTATATGATGCCTCCTTATTTTTAAGGGGCTGCCATTAAGGTAACATGCAGCACCACCGTGATATTGAGCTGAGGACAACTCCAGTCATAATCCCAGAGATCACAGGCCCTTCGTCCCTCAGGGGACTTATGCCAACAGCGATGTAACATCTGTGCATCGATCAGTATCAAAGGCATCCCTCCCAGGGTGAGAGGACAAGGGATCATTTGAATTATCCCCTTTCCAGCCTTTCTCTTTCCATCTGTACTTCCTGAAGGCTCACAGAGCCACAAAGAGGAGAACCATAATGGTTTGGGGGGCGGGGTACCACAATTACTGCTGTTTCCACAGCACTATAATACAGATTCACTTCAAAGAAAGAGTACCCCTTGCTGGTTCATGTCAGCAAAGTGGAGTAAACAAAGAAGGAAGAAGAGACACCTGTATAATGCAGAGGGCCCCTAGTTCTGTTTTAGTCATTTGTCACAGTGATTTACAGTGGGGCTGTTCCTGCATCATTTTCACTCCAATAATGAATCATTTATGGAAGAGTCCACGGTGCTTGCCTGTTTTATTGCCACACAGCCCAGCAAGAAGATCCATGGGACATTTTCTCGACAGAAGACTTCCCTCCACATCTGGGACACTAAAAACCTGAGATGCACAGGTTTCCTTCCCTGGGCACAGACTCCAGCCATGAATTGTAGTGGGTCAGCCTGACCACCAGAGGGTACCCTGTGGTCAGATTTCCCTCTCCCTCAGCTCTAGGTTGTCGTCCCTCCTGAGTCTGGACAGAACCAAGTGTCAAGTGCATCACACAAATTAATACTTAGGGTTTTTGGGGTTTTGCTTTCTCAAGACTGCCTCTTGGGATGATGTCAGACTCACCATACATAAATATTTTGCTTTGGGCAATGTCCTTTGACCCATGCTATTGTGTACCCTAACTGAGGAATAATTCTCTGAACATCGTGCTTTCATTACGACAGCTGCTTATGTTTGCAAACCACTTGTTTCAACACAACACACCATTCAAATCTCCATGACTCCAGGATGCCGGGGAAAGAGAAGTGACCCTCTCACCAGCCAAATCAGGGCTCATGGCTCTGACATGACGGGCTTTCCATCCCAAAGGTCTGATCCCCACCAATATCCTATCTGCTCTTCTATTATGGGTCTTATCAGCCATCTTCTTCCAATGGGAAGATAATAATGGCTAACACCCTGGGTCACAGAGAGCTTTCACCTGCGTTAAGAGAATGAATTTTAAAAAATATAATAATAATAATATATATATATATATATATATTTTAAGAGAATGAATAGGTTTGGTCATTCCTGTGACAAAAATCTCAGTTTACAAGCTGGGTGGCTGTAGCTCCAAGGCTCTATGGCCGTGGACCTGAATCTCCTCTATGCAAAGTTTACTGGTCCATCAGAATGGGTGACTGTTCCCCTTCTTTTCTCAGCCATCGTTTTCCTCTCTGACTCCTCTCTGAGGTCTCCCAAATCACAATATCAACCATTGGGCAGTGTGCTCATACATAATCCTTCCTGTTTTTCAACATATTTTCAGTGCATTATCACACTGACATCTCATAATACAAAGCTGAGGTGCATCGAGAGTGTATTCATGAACTTCTCCAATTCTCCCAAGCAAAATCAGTTGGTTTGTTCTGTATTCCCATATGTTGTATACCCCTTTACGATAGATATTTTTGCTGTGTTGTAACTGCCCCTTTACCAAGTTCTACCACTAAGTGCTCCCCTAAGGCAGGGACTAGATTTATCTTACAGCTTTCTATCTCCAAAGCTTTGCAAAGTTCTCAACATACAGTCAGTATTGAATAAACGTTCATTTGAAATAAAACACCCATTTGACAAATAAGGCAATCAAGTCACCCAGAGTGGCCAAGTGCACCACATGCCACATCCACTGCTTGAAATGAGGAAAGGAAGGATGTGGGATAGCACACATATGGTCCAACTAGAGAAATAAACAATCAATGAGAAAATATGTGTTGGATTCTGACTTTAGAACAAGCATCCTGATAAATGCAAAAGATTTAATAATAAGGCATGATCAAAGTCCTAGATTCCCATCCAGGGACTAGTGCGGTCCTTAAACTTCTGTGGGTTTCAGCTTTAACTTATGCAGGATGAGCAGCTTGGAGGATAAGATCTATACTGGCTCATTTAGATGGAGCCGGCTTATTCTACAGCCCATCGATATTCTTGCTGAGCAGATGCTACCTATACATTTGCATAGGTATACTGCACACAGATGAACAGACACACGTGTCACACGGGATTACCAAGACAATATGCCATATCACCAAGTGGAATCAGGGTGGAAAGAGCAGTCCAGACACCTTGAGAAATGTCTAGAGGACAAGAGAGCTCAGGGAGCAGAAGACTGCAGAAGGTCGTACACAAGAGGGACTAGAATGTGAGTCAGGAGTAACTGAGAAGGGAGGTAAATGAATCAAGAGGGAAGCACAGAGTGTGTGTATTCAGAGGACAAAAGTATCAGGAAACAGGGGAACTGCCTTTCCCATGGTCCTTCCCTGTCCATGAAAGAGGGTTTGTGTTTAAAAAAAAAAAAACAAAATAAAAACTGTCTCCATTTTAGTTCAATGTCTCTCTCATCTGAACTCACTCCCATTTCATTTCTTTTTGCTACTGAACCCCAAATCTAAATTAGGTTTTACCCTACAGTACAGTCTCATACCATTCTGAACTTTTACTTCATGGAAAAAAAACCTTTAATTATACATCCATGTAGGCTATTATTTGTCTGTTGCCTTTATCCCCTACCAGACTGAAAGGTCTTTGAGAGCAAGACTTGTACCTGTTTGTTCATTGCTGAATCCCCTCAAAACCGAGAATATATTGTTTAATAAATGTGCAATTAATAAATGAAAATCAGCAAAATTTGGAAAGTGGGTCCCTATATAAATGGCTAGGCTGCTTTCCAGGCCCCAGTTGCTGTGGCTGCCTCAGCAGCTTATCCCCAGGTCAAGTGAGGACAGTAGTGAAAGGTGCAAATGCAGCCTGGCCTGCAAATCTGGACCTGTGCCGGCAGTTTGAGAAACACGACCTCGGAATTTCATCAGCAGCCCCTGCCTCTGGCTGCTCAACACCACATCCCCTCCCCATTTCCTCTTGGTCAAAACGGAAGACACAGGGAAGTTTCCAAACAAACTTCTTCTGGTGAGCATCAGACCCCCTCCCAGCCCTCCCCAGATGCCCCAATTCAAGCATCCTGCCTCCAACCCAGTCTGGTAATGAATGGCTTTGTCTGCACACACCCAGAACCGTACAGTACAGTTGTCTGAGCTGCGCCTCCAACCGCACGTCCCTGGGGCTATTTCTGTTTTTAAAAGAGCTGAAGCAACTCAGTCTCAGAAAGCATAGGTGACCTCTTGAAGGTCACATAGCTAAAAACCCATAAAGGGGACTGAAAGAGAAAAGCTCAGCATCATAACACGAGTCACAATGCAGTGCTCACCATCAACTAGGCAATCTGCTAAATGCTTCTTTGCTTTATCCCTGTGAATCTTCACAACCGCCCTGTGAGATAGGCCTATTATTACTCCCACTTTACAGTAAGACCCGAGTCACAGATTAGTTATGTCACCAGCCCAAAGTCACTCACCTTGAAGATCTGGATTCTAACTCAGGACCACATCTGACCCCACGGCCTAAACTCTTTCCCTGACATGTTCATCACACAGCTACCGAGATGATTTTTCCCTCCCCCAGCTTCTCACTCATTCAGTCATAAACTCCCTAAGCAATGGGGCTACACTGTAGGAAAAGTGAGCCATGATTCATGAAAAGTGTTTGACAGTAGGATTCACCCAGCGGAGTCTTTCTTCAGAAAAATTCCACATCCAGTCTCCACCATTTTTCCAGACAAGGCTTGTTTCTTGCTCTCCCATCCACATCAACGCTTGGACCCTTGATGCCTCCACAGAGGCCTTCACCCAGGCCTTCCCTCTCCCTCCCAGTTGCTTTACCACCACACTTGACCTTAGCGAGTTTTCCAGAAGGAATGCCTCCAACAACCCAGCTCCTGTAACTAGCACGTGCCTACCACGCCTATGGGGCATCCCTTTACAATCCAGGCGGATCTTATTTCAGCCAAAGCTACGGGGGCCAGTTCTGTCAGTTCTGTAGTAAAGTCTTGTGTTTGGGTCTCCAGTGTCACCACCTGATGCTGCTGCTCTAAGCCAGCATTTCTGCAGTCCTGGGAGTAACAGAGCTCTTACAGCCCTGGGGGTACCCTCCAACCCGGGGCTCCTGTACTCACCTTTTAACACACAGCAACCTTAAGAGGGAGAGGAAGGCCAGAGCACAAAGGCTGTGAGTGTAGTTGCTTTCTTCCTTGCCTCTTCCTGCCCAGCCCTCTGAAACCGAGAGCGTAGGAATAGCTCCTATATATTGAGCCCCTACTATGTATCTGCCTACCTTTTTCCATTTAACCCTTAAAACTACTCCATAAGTAGGCCATAATGTTCCAAATTTACAGGTGAAGAAAATGAGATCTAGAGAGATCAAATAACTTCCCACAAGGTACAAAGGATTTGGAAGTCAGCTTTGCCTGACCTCAAGGCTTGGAGTATCGGCCACCATGCTAAGCTGCCCCATCCACTCTCTCTGTAAGACTTAAGCTTTTGCAAAGCAAAACCCAACTCTTACCTTCCCAGACAATGCCAGCAAGATCAATCAGAAGCGCTGTTTACAGTCAGCATATAGTACAGACTGCATATGACACACAAGCAGACGTTTGTATTCTAATCTGCAATGAGTTCTGCTCCCAGCTCTGAGATTTCTTACTGTATAATTGCTCCCACAAATCCAGACTGAGTTGCTGCTCCTCTTATTTAGCCTTTGCATTAAGATTGTGTAGATTCGTTGGACCGACCAAACTTAAATATGGCAAATTAAACAAGAAGATGATGTGCTATACACATGCGCTGTCCATCAGGCTGAGACAACACAGAGCAGGAAGCCTGTCTTTTAACGCACCGCCAATATTTCTGCGACTCTTGACAACTTCCTCTAAGGCCTTTTAATAATTGCCTGGGCTTCCCTGGTGGCGCAGTGGTTGAGAGCCCGCCTGCCGATGCAGGGGATGCAGGTTCGTGCCCCACTCCGGGAAGATCCCACATGCCGCGGAGCGGCTGGGCCCGTGAGCCATGGCTGCTGAGCCTGCGCGTCCGGAGCCTGTGCTCCGCAACGGGAGAGGCATCAGCAGTGAGAGGCCCACGTACCGCAAAAAAATAATAATAATAAAATAAAATAATTGCCTGTGTGTTTTGGTTTTTGAGTTGCCTAAACTTCGGGTGATGAAATCACAGCATGTTATTTTAATCTCTTTATAATGGACTGGAGTTCAGTTCAGATAAACACGTCTCCTGAGTGCCCGTGCCAGGAGGCAGGAAGGGTCAAAAAGCAGGTCTCCCCGCCTGCCACAGGGATCCCGAAAGGGCTGAAGTGCACCCGCCGGCTGAAAACTACAAAGGCTTCTGGGTCTGCTGCTCTTTTCTCTAAACCAGGGTTCCCAAAATGTGGTCCCCAGACCAGCAGCATCTCCATCACCTGGGAAAACGTTACAAATGCAAATTCTCGGGCCTTTGTTCAGACCAACCCTATATCCACATCACCCATTAGTAGCCACTCAATAAATATGTGTTGCTCATTGATTCAATAGCACTGGGAGAGGGATGAGTATAATGGAGAACCACACGGAGGCTGAATGTCATCTCCTTCACCTCTGTCCAGTGATGGCTTCTATTCCCTAACACAGTGATGCTCTAACTTGACCTGCTTCCAAATCATCTGAAAACACAGATTTCTAGGCTCCACCCCAGAGTTTCTGATTCAGCAGGTCTGGGCTGCGGGCCCACAATATGCATGATAACAAGTTTCCTGATACAGACCAGCTGCTGCTGGTGCTGGTGTGGGGACCACACTTTGAGAACCTCTGCCCCAGAGGTAGGACTCACCTGTCTCCACTTCCAGCCTCTCTTTCAGGTCAGCCCATCTGGAGACTTATTTTTAAGGCCTTCTCCCTAAACTTTTGAAACCTTGGCTCAAAATATTGCCTGATTCCCCAAAATAAACAAAACCCAGACAAGAATGAATGCCTTTCTCTTTAAAAGAACAGGTGAGACCTTAACAATACAACAGTTGCTTTCTTCATTCAGGAAATAGAAAAGCAGAGATGGACAGTTGTTAGGATTTCACGGTCAGTTTTTACTGCTGAGCAGGTAGAGAACATGCGCGCTGAACGTCTGGTTCCTTTCTGGAAGGTTGCTCTAAAGTCTCCAGTAGCCTTGAGAGTTTGCCCAGCCCCAGGCACATGATGGCAGGGCTCAATCAGGAAATGTCACGCTGGATCCGCAGACCCACCTTCCTCTGGGGGGCTGATGACCCAGAGCAGGGCAAGAAGCCACCGAATAATATACGTGATGGAACCAAAACAGGCTACAGCTTTTCCTCCCGGGAGACCTGGCCTTGAAGACATTCCCCACCCAGCAAATGCAAAGCCTGGAACAGAGACCCAAAGCGGAGCTGCAATCCGTTCTGTCTCTAAAGACAGAGCCACAATTTCCCACACTCGAATTAGGAAACATGGGGCCAGTGGACCCCCCTAGAGCATCTGGGACATGTAGCCATCTTAGTTACAAGGCAACTGATGGTGAATTTGCACAATGAAAGATGTATGAAAATTTGTACATCCTATATGCAAATGGAAAGGTGTCCCCAAATCTATTCTCTCGTGGTTAGCCAAATCACGGTGTATTCTAAGTAACAGGCATCATCCTGCATGTCAAAAATGGGGATTCGTGGTGAGATATGAGTACTTCACAAAAGCATACATGAAAGGAAGAAACTTCCAGAATATCCGGAATGTATGGCAGCCACACTGAGAGCAGAACTGCTCAGAAAATTTAATTCTTCCTTCTCTGCTCAACCTCCCACCACCGTCACCTTTTCCAGAAGCCTGGTCTGAGCTGAAATAGGTGAGATTTTTGCTTCACCAGTACACTTTCCACCCAAATGTCTCAAAAAGAGGTACTTGATATTCGCATAATTCTAATAAAAATGTGTTTTTGTGCTGGAATTATCTAGACAATTGCTTCCATTTTCCTTGGCCTTGTGACAGAACCCTCAAACTTTGTAAGACCCTTGCCTTCACTGGATTAGTTCACTGGATCGGTTGTTTCCAAACTTGGCTTATCCTCAGAATAACCTGCAGAGTTTTGTTTCTTGGTTTTGTTTCTTCAAGTACAGATTCCATGTCCCAATCCAGCCTGCTGAGTTAAAATCTTGGGAAGGAGGAGGGAGAGCCAGAAAACTGTGCTGGTTTCAACACAGAAATCTGTGCTGGTTTCTTAGTTGGGTAGGAACAGCTACCCAACTAAGCGGGAGCAACGACCAGTCGGGTTTAGAAACGGCTGCACCAGGTAACACAGCTTTTCAGGCCTCAGAGCACGTTCTCTGTCATATTCACAGTGTCCTATGGGGTCAGTGGGAAGGAAATAGTGTACATCTACAGGTCCTCTAATTACCCATTTCTAGTCCATCCGCTTCTATATCCTTAGGATTTTCTCATTTGCAGTGGGCACCGTAGACGCAAGTTTACCAGACACACTGTTGCATGGCTTTCCGAAGCCAGGAAATTACTGCACTCCCCCACTCCGCTCCATCTTCCTGGAGGCCTTGTAATCCATCCCAGAATTCTGGCACAGCAGCATGGAAAGGAAATGAGTGCAAATAAAGACATATGAGAAAAGGGTCCAGTTGCTGGGGCTCTTTGAACAGGAGAATCAAAGCCTCGGGGAGGAGGTGCTTGCGGCTGGGAGGGCACTGGGGGTGGTGGGAGCCGGCCCGAGGCAGCTGGTGCGGAGAGCAGAGCAGCCTTCTACCGGCACTCACGCCCACACAGAACATCTGTTCATGCCCATGGACGTGCAGGGAGCTTTCGTTGTGATTAACTTGTGGGGCGGAGGGGGGGAGGCGGGGGCGGAAGGTGTTCAGCTGCGGGGCGAGACTGGGAGAAGAGAGGAAAATGAACAGTTTGTCTTGGCACCTCTCCTGCCATCAGCCCTGCGGTTTGAGTCTCTGGCTGTAAAGGTGATGGTCAGACATTGGACACCGCTTTCAGGAGAGGCTTTTATGAAGATTTTAGCGAAGCAGAACTGCTCCTGGGCCCAGGTAACCCCAAGTTGCATGGGAGACCTGTCTGAGTCAGGGTCCAGTCAGAGAAGCAGAGTCATTGTGAGTGATATGGAATAAGGCATTTATTACAGGGGTCAGACTTTACCCAACAATGGGAGGCAGCAGGTTGTTTTACACAGGATGTTGCTTCTGTATCTGGTGCTAAACTTGAGGTTGCTATAGATCAGCTAGACTGTCAGTCAAGAAGGAAACCTGGATGTGGACAAGAGCAAGGACAAACTGGAACCTATGAGAACTAGCTGGGACTTGCATCCATCTCCCCACCTGCAGCCTCCATGCCCTGGGTGATGTACAGGAGACTCCGGCCACCTTCGCTCCCAAGCTGCTGATGTACCTGGCCAGGGGTAAACAGAAGCGGAGGATCTGGAGGGAGCTGCCCCAGCCAGAGAGCTGATCAGTGATGCATCGCGGGGAGCTACCACGGTGCTGAAGCTGACCATCCAAGGCGGGGGGAAATGGCTGCTGCTTCCCTCCTGCCTTCAAAATCTCAGGCAAAATATCTCCTGTGAGCAGTGCTAACTTGATCCTATAAAGAAAGGGGGATTCTCAAAACTACAATGAGATATCATCTCACACCGGTCAGATTGGCCATCATCAAAAACTCTAGAAACAATACATGCTGGAGAGGGTGTGGAGAAAAGGGAACACTCTTGCACTGCTGGTGGGAATGTAAAATGATACAGCCACTATGGAGAACAGTATGGAGGTTCCTTAAAAAACTACAAATAGAACTACCATATGACCCAGCAATCCCACTACTGGGCATATACCCTGAGAAAACCATAATTCAAAAAGAGTCATGTACCAAAATGTTCATTGCAGCTCTATTTACGATAGCCAGGATATGGAAGCAACCTAAGTGTCCATCAACAGATGAATGGATAAAGAAGATGTGGCACATATATACAATGGAATATTACTCAGCCATAAAAAGAAATGAAACTGAGTTATTTGTAATGAGGTGGATAGACCTGGAGTCTGTCATACAGAGTGAAGTAAGTCAGAAGGATAAAAACAAATACCGTATGCTAACACATATATATGGAATCTAAAAAAAAAAATGTCATGAAGAGATTAGTGGTAGGATGGGAATAAAACACAGACCTACTAGAGCATGGACTTGAGGATATGGGGAGGGGGAAGGGTAAGCTGTGACGATGTGAGTGAGTGGCAGGGACATATATACACTACCAAATGTAAATTAGATAGCTAGTGGGAAGCTGCCTCATAGCACAGGGAGATCACCTCTGTGCTTTGTGACCACCTAGAGGGGTGGGATAGGGAGGGTGGGAGGGAGGGTGACACAAGAGGGAAGAGATATGGGAACATATGTATATGTATAACTGATTCACTTTGTTGTAAAGGAGAAACTAACACACTATTGTAAAATAGTTATACTCCAATAAAGATGTTATTTTAAAAAATAATAATAATAAATAAGCCCCCCCAAAAAGGGGGGGGATTCTGTGAAAGGTCACTCTTGCTGAGCTAAGGTGACAGAATGCAAATGCATAACAAGATTTTCTCCCTGCTCTGGCACTGAGACTGGTAGCTTTGGGCATACCCAGCATTTCAGTAAGTTTGGTGTGAACTCTGGAGTTCTTCCAGTGGGAAAAACTCCAAAACAAGAACAGAAAAATGGATGCAGCTTTTCAGGTCAGCTTGCTGGGCAGTAGATGTCAAAAGTGTCTGGGGAAGGAAAGGAAGAACACAGCAGACTGTTCTGGGAGCATATATATGAAAGTCCATCTGGAGACTCCCCCAGATAACTGGGGGACACTTTATCCCCCAGGCAGGGGTTTCGAGAGTGGTAGCACTGCAATTTGCACATTAATGGAGAGGTGACCCCATTTTGTGTTCAGGGATGGGGATGCCTGGACAAGCTGGTCATGTGGGTGAGTGACATATTATAGTGAGAATTTCATAAGAATTTCTAATTTCCCTTGGGCTGGAAAGGAATCCGAGAGCCATTGCATGGCTCTCCTCTCGTATCACCTCGTCTCCATGAGCATCCTATGTTTTAGTTGTGCCAGCCCACGTGCCGATCTCTTAACACACCACACGCTTATGTGCTTTGGAACTTTTGCATTTGGTGTAGCCTCCACGTGGAGAGCTCCCCACCCCTCCTGCACATCTTCACCCCCTACCCCTGAATAACAGACACTCAAATTCCAAATCTCAGATCAGGTATCCCCTCTTCGTTGACCACTTGACCACTGGGTAGTTTCAGTTAAGGAACTCTCCCACATACTGTCTACTGATACAATTCTGAACTCGCCTCTTCCAAGGCATTCACTCTATTTTTAAGGAATCTTATTGAGGTATAATTGACCTACAGTATACTGCACATATTTAAAGAGAATAATTTAAATTCCACATATAAGCAATATCATATGATATCTTAAAAAATGACACAAATGAACTTATTTACAGAACAGAAATGGAATCACAGACAAAACAAACTTATGGTTACCAAAGGGAAAGCAGGGGGGGATAAATTAGGAGTTTGGGATTAATATATACACACTACTAAGTATAAAATATATAACCAACAAGGACCTACTGTATAGCACGGGGAACTAAAAAAATTAAATTAAATTAAAATAAAGTGAACAACTTGATATATTTTGACATAGGTATACACCCATGAAAGTATCACAACAGGCAGGATAATAAACAAATCCACCACCGATAAAAGTTTCTGTATCATCGTTTATAGTTTCTCTCCCTTACCTCCTCCAACTCCATCCACAGGCCAACTCTGATCTGTTTTTTAGCACTATAGATAGATTAGTTTGAATTTTCTAGAGTTTTATTTAATGGACTCATATACTCTTTTTTGCCTGTCCTCTCTCATACTCAGCATAATTATTTTGAGATTCATCTATCTCATGTATATCAATAGCTCATTCCTTTTTATTGCTGAGGAGTATTACATTGTATGGATGTACTGCAGTTGGCATATCCATTCACCTGTTGGTAGATATTTGGGTTGTTTCCAGTTCAGGGCTATTACAAATAAAGTTTATATGAACACTGTGTACAAATCTCTTTATAGACATTATTTCCTTTTCTCTTGGGTAATACCTGGGAATGAAACAGATATACGGTAAGTGTAAGTAGAATTTTTTTAGAAACTGCCAAAATGTTTATCAAAGTGGTTGTACCATTTTACATTCCCACCAGAACTGTATGAGAGTTCCAGTTTCTCCACATCCTAGGCAACACTTGACATGGTCAGTCTTTTTCATTTTAGGCATTCTAATAGGTCTGTCACGGTATTTTACTGTGGTTTTTAACTTGCATTTCCCTAATGACTAGTGATGTTGAGTATCTTTTCATGTGCTTTTTTTGCCATCCATATACCTTATCCTTTATCAAATATATGATTTACAAATAGTTTCTCCCAATCTGTGGTTTGTATTTTTATTATCTTAATGTTGTCTTTTGAAGATCAAAAGTTTTTAATTTGGGTGACCAATAATTCATCAATTTTTTAAAAAACTGATTGTATCATTTCTTTAATTCTCTAGTAATTGTCTATTCAACTCTTCTAGTCAGTGAATTCCTTGAGGGCAAAGGCCACCTTCTGCCATCTCTGGATTCCTAGCATCAAGACAATGCCTAGCACTTATGAGACACTGAAATTATAGTTCTTATGGTTACATTATTATTCCTGGTTGTTATGGGAGAACCCTTGAGCTTCCTGGCATCTGCTGTGTAATAATTATTCCTATTTACAGGAAAAGAGATTTTTAATCAATGTGATCATTTTTCTTAAGCAAGGAATGCCTATGAAGGCCTCTGTACATTTCCCCATAAGATACCTGTGTATTTGAATAGAGGGAATAAGTAACAGGAAAATTCTCTCCTAAAGACCCTTCATTTGGGAATCAGTTTTAATCTGGGAGAGTCCTTTCTTTCTAGAATAAGTAAAGAAAAATCTTATAAGAGTGTCTCCCCATAGGCAGAAATCAAAGGAAACTTCACCAGGAAAGCAGTTCAAGTAAGTTTCACCATCAGCCCCAGGAGAGGTGTTTTAAGAAAGAGATAAAACACCTCCTCCATCTGTGAGAACCACTATCTAGAGATTCCCTCTAGTGGTCCCACTATAGGCTGCTGGCCCCCATCAAGGTTTTCCACATGGACAACACCAACAGTGATGTTAGCTCCTTCAGGCTGACAGCAATGAAGAGCCCATCTAAATATTGTTGGAATGTTAAATTCAATAGAAAACAAATAGACACTTGTCTTGTGGAGTCCTGAAACTGCCATCTTCCACAACAACAAGATTCTAAGGATGATTCCAGTTCTGGAAATATGGGAGATTAAAATAACAACCAATAACCACAACAAAACCACTTGCTTCAAAAACCAAGAACTGCTGATAAAATATAATTTTTTTAATATTTTTAAACTGTATTGTTAGACTCCCAAGAAAAAAATAAGTGGAAATTTTCAGGTGCCAAAAAGGAGCATGAAACCAGAGTAGCAGTTTAGAAGCTAGTAATGCTGTGGTTACCACAGGGTACATAATACAATGGCTTGAGTTTTAAAACTGTAAGAGATGATGTTGGACCCAATGCAAGACTGGAGAGTTGGAATTGAGAACCCTCAAACTGGAACACTGGAAAAGTGATAACCTCTGAAAAGACAGACTAGAGAAAAATCTATCAGCACAGATAAACAAGAAGTCTTGTCTGTCTTTGAATTCTAGATGAGAAAAAATGTCTCCTTGGGGAATTACAAATCTTAGACAGAAATGGGGCTCAAATTTACCCACATTTTCTAGGAACTCCTCAGTTGAGAAATTAGCATAAAAATTGATTATATACCTGTGATAACTCTGAGGGTCATGAAAAGCAAAATCATTAATGCTACAAGGAAATCAGGGAAGAAAAATAGGCTAATCAATTAAAATTTTCAAAATCCATGGGGAGAAATCTACCATACAAAAAAGGCAGCACCTGCAATAAATACAAGACTAGACTCTCAAGAACTTGAATTAATGGAATTAAAATCTGAAAAAGAATTTTTAAAAACACCATGTAGTATTTAAAATAATTAAATATTATTTAATTAAATATCTATTTTTTAAAAAGAAACCTTTAGAAAAGTTGAATAACAGGCAACCTGTAGAAGTTCTAAAGAGTGTGAATAGTAAGCATGAGCTAATAAACATTTTTAGATCCAAATCTATACCTAATAATGGTAACCCTTCAAACTCCCAAATTATTTCCAAACAAATTATTGTTTGGAAATAATTCATGGATCAATAAAAGTATTTTAATAAATAGTAGAAAATATTCTGCACTGAAAGTAAATGAAAATACCATATATCGAGATGTGGGGATTACAGCTATGTAGTACTTAAAGGAAATTTTTTATAATGCATATAATAGAACTTAATAAAGACTTAGAATTAGTGAGCTAAGCATCCAACTCAAAAAGCTGGGAAAAGACTAACAGAGTAACCTCCCATCGAAAAATGGATAATAGGGCTTCCCTGGTGGCACAGTGGTTGAGAGCCTGCCTACCAATGCAGGGGACACAGGTTCGTGCCCCGGTCCGGGAAGATTCCACATGCCGCGGAGTGGCTGGGCCTGTGAGTCATGGCCGCTGAGCCTGCACGCCCAGAGGCCTGTGCTCTGCAACGGGAGAGGCCACAACAGTGAGAGGCCCGCGTATCGAAAAAAAAAAAAAAAAAAAACCTGGATAATAAAGGAAATTCTAAAGATCAGTGGGGAAATTAATAAAAAAGAGAAACAATAGAAAAATCAATAAAACTGAAAATTTTTATCTGAAAAATGACTAAGTAAAATAAACAAACCTCTGACAAGACTGATTAAGAAAACAGTGACTGAGTTAAAAAATTACACCCATACACATATGCTACCAATAAAAAAAAAATAGGAAGCTAGTTACACATACAGTGGAGATTGCAGAAATCACAAGAAAATACTATGAACAACAAAACTATGAGCAACATTACAATATTTAGATTCAAGATACAATATTTTAGAAAAACATAATTCACCAAAAACTGTTCAACAATATGTATAAAATCTGAATCGATCTATAATCAGTAAAGAAAATGAATCAATAGTTTAAAGTTTATTCACACATAAGGACACACGCACACAGGCACATACATATTTAAATATACCTACAAAAAAACCCAACCTCAAACAATTCCATGGATAAGTTCTACCAAACACTGAAGGAACAGATATTTTCAATCTTATTCAAATTGTTTCACAAAACAGAAAAAGAGGAAGTGCCCCCCACTCATTTTATGAGAGTGGCATATCCTTGATACCAAACCAGACAGGGCAGTGTGAGAATCAAAAACCATAGGTCAATCTCACAAACATGAGCACGCAGAAAATTTTTATAAACTATTATCAAACTAAATTCAGTGATGTAACAAAAAAATCTTGGCAGTAGGTTTCATCTCAGGGAGGTTTAATGTTAGGAAATCTATTTGTATAATCCACCCAATAAAAAGTAAATAAAAAGAAATGTTATAAAAGCAAAAAAAAAAGCATAAAATAAAATTAAATTCCCATTCTGGGGGGAAAATTCTTAGAAATAAAAGTGATTTCCTTTAGAAAAAAAAAATCTATTAAAAACAAATCATCAGGGAGAGATAAGATGATGGAAGAGTAAGATGCAGAGATCACTTTCCTCCCCACAGATACATCAGAAATATATCTACACGTGGAACTGCTCCTATAGAACACCCACTGAACGCTGGCAGAAGACCTCAGATCTTCCAAAAGGCAAGAAACACCCGCACGTACCTGGGTAGGGCAAAAGAAAAAAGAATAAACAGAGACAAAAGAATAGGGACGGGACCTGCACCAGTGGGAGGGAGCTGTGAAGGCTGAAAGGTTTCCACACACTAGAAGGCCCTTCGCGGGCGGATACTGCAGGTGGTGGAGGGGAAGCTTCGGGGCCGCGGAGGAGACCGCAGCCACAGGGGTGCGGAGGGCAAAGCAGAGAGATTCCTGCACGGAGGATCAGTGCCGACCAGCCCTCACCAGCCCGAGAGGCTTGTCTGCTCACCCACCGGGGCCGGTGGGGGCTGGGAGCTGAGGCTCGGGCTTCGGTCAGGAGCCGGGAGAGGACTGGGGTTGGCGGCATAAACACAGTCTGAAGGGGTTAGTGCACCACGGCTAGCCGGGAGGGAATCCAGGAAAAAGTCTGGAGCTGCCAAAGAGGCAAGAGACCTTTTCTTCCCTCTTTGCTTCCTGGGGCGCGAGGAGAGGGGATCAAGTGCGCAGCGTAAAGGAGCTCCAGAAACAGGCGCGAGCCGCGGCTATCAGCGTGGACCGCAGAGACGGGCATGAGACTCTAAGGCTGCTGCTGCCGCCACCAAGAAGCCTGTGTGCGAGCACAGGTCACTCTCCACACCGCCCCTGCCGGGGGCCTGTGCAGCCCGCCACTGCCAGGGTCCCGTGATCCAGGGACAACTCCCCCAGGAGAACGCACGGTGCGCCTCAGGCTGCTGCAACGTTACGCCGGCCTCTGCCGCCGCAGGCTCGCCCCCCATCCATACCCCTCCCTCCCCCCGGCCTCAGTGAACCAGAGCCCCCAAATCAGCTGCTCCTTTAACCCCATCCTGTCTGAGCGAAGAGCAGACGCCCTCAGGGGACCTACGCTCAGAGGCAGGGCCAAGTCCAAAGCTGAACAACAGGAGCTGTGTGAACAAAGAGGGGAGGGGGAGGTCTCTCCCAGCAGCCTCAGAAGCAGCGGATTAAAGCTCCACAGTCAACCTGAAGTGCCTTGCATCTGTGGAATACCTGAATAGACAGCGAATCATCCCCAGTTGAGGAGGTGGACTTTGGGAGCAAGATATATTATTTTTTCCCCCTTTTTCTCTTTTTGTGAGTGTGTATGTGTGTGCTTCTGTGTGAGATTTTGTCTGTATAGCTTTGCTTTCACCATTTGTCCTAGGGTTCTGACCGTCCCTTTTTTTTTCTTTCTTTCTTTTTTATTACTTTTTAAAATTTTTCTTCTTAATAATTATTTTTTATTTTAATAACTTTATTTTATCTTCTTTCTTTCCTTCCTTCCTTCCTTCCTTTCTTTCTTTCATTTCTATTTTTTCTCCCTTTTATTCTGAGCTCTGGGGATGAAAGGCTCTTGGTGCTCCAGCCAGGCATCAGGGCTGTGTCCCTGAGGTGGGAGAACCAACTTCAGGACACTGGTCCACAAGAGACCTCCCAGATCCATGTAATATCAAACGGCAAAAATCTCCCAGAGATCTCCATCTGAACACTAAGACCCAGCTTCACTCAACAACCAGCAAGCTACAGTGCTGGACACCCTATGCCCAACAATTAGCAAGACAGGACCACAGCTTCATCCATTAGCATAGAGGCTGCCTATAATCCTAATAAGGCTACAGACACCCCAGAACACACCACCAGACGTGGACCTGCCCACCAGAAAGACAAGATCCAGCCTCATCCACCAGAATATAGGCACTAGTCCCCTCAACCAGGAAGCCTACTCAACCCACTGAACCACGCTTAGCCACTGGGGACAGACACCAAAAACAATGGGAACTACGAACCTGCAGCCTGCAAAAAGGAGACCCCAAACACAGTAAGATAAGCAAAATGAAAAGACAGAAAAACACACAGCAGATGAAGGAGCAAGGTAACAACCCACCAGACCTAACAAATGAAGAGGAAATAGGCAGTCTACCTGAAAAAGAATTCAAAATAATGATAGTAAAGATGATCCAAAATCTTAGAAACAGAATAGAGAAAATGCCAGAAACATTTAACAAGGACCTAGAAGAACTAAAGAGGAAGCAAGCAATGATGAACAACACAAGAAATGAAATTAAAAATACTCTAAATAGGATCAATAGCAGAATAACTGAGGCAGAAGAACGGATAAGTGACCTGGAAGATAAAATAGTGGCAATAAATACTGCAGAGCAGGACAAAGAAAAAAGAATGAAAAGAACTGAGGACAGTCTCAGAGACCTCTGGGACAACATTAAATGCACCAACATTTGAATTATAGGGGTCCCAGAAGAAGAAGAGAAAAAGAAAGGGACTGACAAAATATTTGAAGAGATTATAGTTGAAAACTTCCCTAATATGGGAAAGGAAATAGTTAATCAAATTCAGGAAGCACAGAGAGTCCCATACAGGATAAATCCAAGGAGAAACATGCCAAGACACATATTAATCAAATTATCAAAAATTAAATACAAAGAAAACAAATTAAAAGCAGCAAGGGAAAAACAACAAATAACACACAAGGGAATCCCCATAAGGTTAACAGCTGATCTTTCAGCAGAAACTCTGCAACCCAGAAGGGAGTGGCAGGACATATTTAAAGTGATGAAGGAGAAAAACCTACAACCAAGATTACTCTACCCAGCAAGGATCTCATTCAGATTGGATGGAGAAATTAAAACCTTCACAGACAAGCAAAAGCTGAGAGAGTTCAGCACCACCAAACCAGCTTTACAACAAATGCTAAAGGAACTTCTCTAGGCAAGAAACACAAGAGAAGGAAAAGACCTATAAGAACTAACTCGAAACAATTAAGTAAATGGTAATAGGAACATACATATCAATAATTACCTTAAATGTAAATGGATTAAATGCTCCCACCAAAAGACACAGACTGGCTGAATGGATACAAAAACAAGACCCATATATATGCTGTCTGCAAGAGACCCACTTCAGACCTAGGGACACATACAGACTGAAAGTGAGGGGATGGAAAAAGATATTTCATGCAGGGCTTCCCTGGTGGTGCAGTGATTGAGAATCCGCCTGCCAAAGCAGGGGATTCGTGCCCCGGTCCAGGAAGATCCCACATGCCGCAGAGCGGCTGGGCCCGTGAACCATGGCCACTAAGCCTGTGTGTCCGGAGCCTGTGCTCCACAACGGGAGAGGCCACAACAGTGAGAGGCACATGCACCACAAAAAAAAAAAAAAAAAAAAAAAAAAAAAAAAAAAAAAAAAAAGATATTCCATGCAAATGGAAATCAGAAGAAAGCTGGAGTGGCATTTCTCATATCAGACAAAATAGACTTTAAAATAAAGACTGTTACAAGAGACAAAGAAGGACACTACATAATGATCAAGGGATCCATCCATGAAGAAGTATAACAATTGTAAATATTTATGCACCCAACATAGGAGCACCTCAATACATAAGGCAAATACTAACAGCCATAAAAGGGGAAATTGACAGTAACACAATCATAGTAGAGGACTTTAACACCCCACTTTCACCAATGGACAGATCATCCAAAATGAAAATAAATAAGGAAACACAAGTTTTAAATGATACGTTAAACAAGATGGACTTAATTGATATTTAAAGGACATTCCATCCAAAAACAACAGAATACACATTTTTCTCAAGTGCCCATGGAACATTCTGCAGAATAGATCATATCTTGGGTAACAAATCTAGCCTTGGTAAATTTAAGAAAATTGAAATCATATCAAGTATCTTTTCTGACCACAATGCTATGAGACTAGATATCAATCACAGGAAAAGATCTGTAAAAAATACAAACACATAGAGGCTAAACAATACACTACTTAATAACAAAGTGATCACTGAAGAAATCAAAGAGGAAATCAAAAATTACTTAAAAACGAATGACAATGGAGACACAACAACCCAAAACCTATGGGATGAAGCAAAAGCAGTTCTAAGAGGGAAGTTAATAGCAATACAATCCTACCTTAAGAAACAGGAAACATCTCGAATAAACAACCTAACCTTGCACCTAAAGCAATTAGAGAAAGAAGAACAAAAAAACTCAAAAGTTAGCAGAAGGAAAGAAATCATAAAGATCAGATCAGAAAGAAATGAAAAAGAAATGAAGGAAACAATAACAAAGATCAATAAAACTAACAGCTGGTTCTTTGAGAAGAGAAACAAAATTGATAAACGTTTAGTCAGACTCATCAAGAAAAAAAGGGAAAAGACTCAAATCAATAGAATTAGAAATGAAAAAAGAGAAGTAACAACGGACACTGCAGAAATACAAAAGATTATGAGAGATTACTACAAGCAACTCTATGCCAATAAAATGGACAACCAGGAAGAAATGGACAAATTCTTACAAAAGCACAACCTGCCGAGACTGAACCAGGAAGAAATAGAAAATATGAACAGACCAATCACAAGCACTGAAATTGAAACTGTGATTAAAAATCTTCCAACAAACAAAAGCCCAGGACCAGATGGCTTCACAGGCAAATTCTATCAAACATTTAGAGAAGAGCTAACACCTATCCTTCTCTAACTCTTCCAAAAGATAGCAGAGGGAGGAACACTCCCAAACTCATTCTATGAGGCCACCATCACCCTGATACTAAAACCAGACAAAGACATCACAAAGAAAGAAAACTACAGGCCAATATCACTGATGAACATAGATGCAAAAATCCTCACCAAAATACTAGCAAACAGAATCCAACAGCACATTAAAAGTATCATACACCATGATCAATTGGGGTTTATTCCAGGAATGCAAGGATTCTTCAATATACGCAAATGAATCAACGTGATACACCATATCAACAAACTGAAGGAGAAAATCCATATGATCATCTCAATAGATGGAGAGAAAGCCTTTGAGAAAATTCAACACCGATTAATGATAAAAATCCTCCAGAAAGTAGGCACAGAGGGAATTTTCCTCAACACAATAAAGGCCATATATGACAAACCCACAGCCAACATTGTCCTCAATGGTGAAAAACTGAAACCATTTCCACTAAGATCAGGAACAAGACAAGGTTGCCCACTCTTGCCACTCTTACTCAACATAGTTTTGGAAGTTCTAGCCACAGCAATCAGAGAAGAAAAAGAAATAAAAGGAATCCAAATCAGAAAAGAAGAAGTAAAGTTGTCACTGTTTGCAGATGACATGATACTATACATAGAGAATCCTAAAGATGCCACCAGAAAACTACTAGAGCTAATCAATGAATTTGGTACAGTAGCAGGATACAAAATTAATGCACAGAAATCTCTGGCATTCTTAAACACTAATGAAGAAAAATCTGAGAGTGAAACTAAGAAAACACTCCCTTTTACCATTGCAAAAAAAAGAATAAAATACCTAGGAATAAACCTACCTAAGGAGACAAAAGACCTGTATGCAGAAAATATAAGACACTGATGAAAGAAATTAAAGATGATACAAATAGATGGAGAGATATACCATATTCTTGGATTGGAAGAATCAACATTGTGAAAATGACTATACTACCCAAAGCAATCTACAGATTCAATGCAGTCCCTATCAAACTACCACTGGCATTTTTTACAGAACTAGAAAATAAAATTCACAATTTGTATGGAAACACAAAAGACCCCAAATAGCTAAAGCAATCTTGAGAACGAAAAATAGAGCTGGAGGAATCAGGTTCCCTGATATCAGACTATACTACAAAGCTACAGTAATCAAGACAGTATGGTACTGGCACAAAAACAGAAATATAGATCAATGGAACAGGATAGAAAGCCCAGAGATAAACCCACACACATACGGTCAACTTATCTTTGATAAAGGAGGCAAGAATATACAGTGGAGAAAAGACAGCCTCTTCAATAAGTGCTGCTGGGAAAACTGGACAGGTACATGTAAAAGTATGAAATTAGAACACTCCCTAACACCATACACAAAAATAATCTCAAAATGGGTTAAAGACCTAAATTTCAGGGCAGACACTATCAAACTCTTAGAGGAAAATATAGGCAGAACACTCTATGACATAAACCACAGCAAGATCCTTTTTGACCCACCTCCTAGAGAAATGGAAATAAAAACAAAAATAAACAAATAGGACCTAAAGAAACTTAAAAGCTTTTGCACAGCAAAGGATACCATCTACAAGACCAAAAGACAACCCTCAGAATGGGAGAAAACAGTTGCAAATGAAGCAACTGACAAAGGATTAATCTCCAAAATTTATAAGCAACTCATGCAGCTCAATAACAACAACAAAAAAAAACAAACAACCCAATCCAAAAATGGACAAAAGACCTAAATAGACATTTCTCCAAAGAAGATATACAGATTGCCAACAAACACATGAAAGAATGCTCAACATTATTAATCATTAGAGAAATGCAAATCAAAACTACAATGAGATATCATCTCACACCAGTCAGAATGGCCATCATCAAAAACTCTAGAAACAATAAATGCTGGAGAGGGTGTGGAGAAAAGGAAACCCTCTTGCACTGCTGGTGGGAATGTAAATTTATACAGCCACTATAGAGAACAGTATGGAGGTTACTGAAAAAACTGCAAATAGAACTACCATATGACCCAGCAAACCTACTACTGGGCATATACCCTGAGAATACCATAATTCAAAAAGAGTCATGTTCCAAATTTCTCATTGCAGCTCTATTTATAATAACCAGGACATGGAAGCAACCTACTTGTCCATCAACAGATGAATGGATAAAGAAGATGTGGCACATATATACAATGGAATATTAGTCAGCCATAAAAAGAAACGAAATTGAGTTATTTGTACTGAAGTGGATGGACCTGCAGTCTGTCATACAGAGTGAAGTAAGTCAGAAGGAGAAAAACAAATACCGTATGCTAACACATATATATGGAATCTAAGGGAAAAAAAAATGTCATGAAGAGACTAGGGGTAGGATGGCAATAAAACACAGACCTACTAGAGCATGGACTTGAGGATATGTGGAGGGGGAAGGGTAAGCTGTGACAAAGTGAGAGAGTGGCATGGACATATATACACTACCAAACGTAGGGTGGATAGCTAGTAGGAAGCAGCCACATAGCACAGGGAGATCAGCTAGGTGGTTTGTGACCACCTGGAGGGGTGGGATAGGGAGGGTGGGAGGGAGGGAGACGCAAGAGGGAAGAAATATGGGAATATATGTATATGTATAACTGATTCACTTTGTTGTAAAGGAGAAACTAACACACTATTGTAAAATAGTTATACTCCAATAAATATGTTTAAAAAAATCATCAGCAAAGCAATAGTGAAAAATTAGAACTTCCCCTTTAAAATGAGGAAAAATATAAAGATGTCAGCTATTATTGCTTCTATGCAAACTTGTACTGTCAATGTTCATCAGTGCAGTAAGATAAGAAAATGAAGTTTTAAAATGTAAGAATTTGAAAAAAGAAAATAGTCACAATTCCCAGATAATGTTGATCAACACAGAAAAGTCAACAACATCTATAGACAAACTCACAGAAGTAATAAGAACATTCAGTAAAGATGCTGGCACACAAACAATATACAAAGTCAATAATGTTCTCACACACTTGCAACAAATGGAAGATGTGATTTTGAAAAAGTTGCATGTAACAACAGCAACAAAATCTATGAAGAACATAGAAATACATCTAACAAATGATGTGAAAACATCTATGAACAAAATATGTTTTAAAAATTTAAGAGTACATTTAGAGAAACTAAATAAATGGAGAGATACACCATTTTGTTATTTGGGACATGGATTTGACTGGGTATAACAGAGATTTTGAAATAACAGTGGTTTAAACTATTAGCCTCTTTCTCTTTCTCTCTAATAATTTGGAGGTAGGCATTTCAGAGCTGGTATGGAAACTGGGGCAACTAATGTTATGTGCTATATTTATAGATATTTGCAGAAATCAATTTTCCCACATTAACCTATAAATTGAAGTTCCATTATAAATCCCAATGAATTTTTATATAGGATAAGCTCATCATAAAATTCATATAAAAGAGTGAAGGGCCAGGAATAGCAACACAGTTTTGAAGAAGTAAAAGGACAGTACCATTTACTGTATATCGAAACACATGATGAGACAAAGGATTTGAACAAACATTTCTCCAAAGAACATATGCAAATGGCCAAAAAGCACATGAAAGTAAGCTCAGCATCACTTGACATTAGGGAAATGCAAATCAAAACTACAATGAGATATGACTTTATACCTATGAGGATGACTATAATCAAAAACAGAGACAACAACAAGTGTTGGTGAGGATGGAGAGAAATTGGAGCCCTCATATATTACTAGTGAGAATGTAAAATGGTGCAGCCACTTTGGTGGTTCCTCAAAATGCTAAACATAGAGTTGTCATTTGAGCCAGCAATACCACTCCTAGGTATCTACCCAAGAGAAATGAAAACATGTCCCCACAAAAAACGTGCAAATGAATGTTCAAAGCGGCATTAATTATCATAGCCAAAAAAAGTGGAAACAACCCAAATGTTCATCAGCTAAAGAATGGATAAACAAAATGTGACACATATCCTTGCAACAGAATATTATTCAGCCACAGAAAGAATGAAGTACTGATACATGCAACAACATGAATGAAACTTGAAAAATGCTAAGTGAAAGAAGCCAAAGACAAAAGATCACATATTGTATGATTCCATTTATATGAAATGCCCAGAATGGGCAAATCTATAGAGATAGAAAGTAAATCAGTGGTTGCCAGGAGCTAGGGTTTAAAGGGAAGAGACTACTAATGTGAATACAGTTTCTTTTTGGGGTGATAAATGTGTTCTGGAATTAGACAGTGATAGTAGTTGCACAACTTTGTGAATACACCAAATTTTATATTTAATAAGGCAAATTTTACAGTACATATATTATATCTCAATAAATATAATAATAACTTATGGGGTTATAGCAATTAAAACAATGTGGTGTCAGTATAGAAGTAGACATCTTGACCAATAGAACTGAATACAGAGCATAAAAGGGATCTACATGCACACAAGCCAGGCAAATGACACAGGTGACATTATATAGGGAAAGGGAAAGGATAAAGTCTTGAAGAAATGATGAAAAAAATAAAATTAGTTTCCTCCTTCATACTTTCCCCAAAAGAAATTCTAAACAGATTAAAGATACAAATATGAAAAAGCAAAACTGTAAAACCTGTAAAATAAACATAGGAAAATATCTCTAATGAATTTGGGATAGGAAAGGATTTCACAAGTCACAAAAAAGAAAAAAACAAAGGAAAAAGAAATATACAGTCAATTTGAAAACACAAAGCAATCATAATATGATCATTTATGAATATACACCCTGTAGTTAAAATAGAAAGACGTTCATGAGAATAACATACATCAAGTTCAAGCGAATAGTTACCTCTGGGGATGGAGGGAGAAAGGAGAAAAGGACAATAGCTTTCGTCTATTTGGGCAATAGCTGTGCGGGTATTAACTTATCTTCCTCTTCTTTAAGAACTCTAAAGCAAAGGTGGGAAAATCATAACCATCATTTAAATTTTGTGATGGATACATAAGGGAATATCATATTTCCTCTAGTCTTCTGTATTTTTTGAAGTGTTTCACAAAGAAGAAAAGTTTTATTACGTATTAACATACCATCTTGCTTAGAAAGTTGAGGGATCCCCAGATGCCTCCTCCTACCTTCCCAGGGTCAGCACTTCTGTGTTGAAAGCATAGAATGTTAACCACCTTCTTGAAGTTAGAGAGCAAACTTGTGACAGAAACGGCGCTGAAACCCAGCTACACTCCACCGCAGTTGCCTGCTCTTTCTGGAACAGCACGTGTCTGCCGTGCTGGACAAGCGTTCAAGTTCTTTCTACTCTAAAGTGTTATGTGGATTTACTACACCAACAAGAAATCAGGGTAGAAACTTAAATCACTGCCTTTGCAAATCACTATTTGCTGCTAGTCCTGAGGACTTATTCCACCATAAAATCAATGAGGGAAAGGAGAGTAAGGGAGTGAAAATAAGTACTTTTACTCCTCTGAACTGCAGACTATTACTCCTGTGCTCCGTGGGGCCGTCCCTGCTTCCCTGCTCAGCTGCGTGATCACAGATACCCAGGCAAAGGCATCCACCAGTGTCTGCCAAGTCAGGACAGGGCAAAGGTGCACTTAGAGAAGCTCCCGCTAAACCGGGTACCTTCAGCAAGGAGCCTGCCAACAGCAAGGAGGGGCCACGCAGCCCCAAGGGAACTAGAGAAAGCCCACCTGCCCAACTCTTCCTCTTTAGCGACAGAACGTGACGGGGGCAGCTCTGGGCACAGGTTAAGGGCATAGAGTGTTAAGTGCCCTTAACTGGGTTCTGGGAGCACACACAACATGCCCAAGGCAATTATTCTTAACCTTAACCACACATTATAATAACCAGGGCACCAAAAAAATAAAATAAAAATAAAAGTAAAATAAAATTTTAATTTAATTTAAATTTTAAAAAAATAAAATACAGATGACCAAGTGCCGCTCCCAGCAATTCTGAGGCAATTGCTTTGAAGCAGGCAATTGGTTTGAAGCAGGCCATTGGTATTATTTAATAGCCCACCAGGCAATTCTAATGTGTAGCCTCTCAGCTAAGGACTAAAAGCAATAATTTGGGAGGACTTTTAAGAGAAATGGTTTCCTCAGGGCTGCTGACCATAAATGGAGTGAAATCAGATGAGCCCAGGTTCTAAAGTCAGCTCTGCCACTTATCATATGACCTGGGGCAAGTTATGCAATTTGACCCAACCCCTATTTTTTTCTCATTTGAACCTGGAGACAATAACACCTACTCCTCAGTGATGGCAGTAATTGAGATGATATACGCAAAAGAGCTTCCGGCCACGTGGCTGTCATTATCAATAGTCATCTGGACCCCAGGAATGGGTCATCTGTGGTCAAGTGCATCCTGTGGTGGTGACTGAGAGAGAAGCCAGAGCCTGGCTGAGACTGCATTTGTGGAGGAAGGTGATGACCCACACACAGCACCTTACCTGGTTCCTTCTGGATCAAATATTGGGCTTTGGCTTGGATGGCAAGTCCTTAAACAGTTAACTTGCAGTTATTCAAAGGGATGGAAAAGAGCTAGTGGTAGTGTTATAGACTGAATGTTTATGTCCCCCCAAAATGCATATGCTAAAAACTAATCCTCAATATGACAGTATTAGGAGGTGGGGGTCTTTGGGAGGTACAAATAGGATTAGTGCCCTTATAAAAGAGACACCAGAGAGCTCCCTCACCCCTTCCTGCCTGGAAGGACACAGCGAGAAGATGCCATCTGTGAACCAGGAGGAGGGTCCTCACCAGACACCGCATCTGCTGGTGCCTTGACCTTGGACTTCCAGCCTCCAGAACTTTGAGAAATGAATTTCTGCTGTTTAGAAGCCACCCAGTCTACAGTATTTTGTTACAGCAGCCCAAATGGACTAAGACAGGTAAGTAACCAAAAGACTCCCTATTGAAGATTTGAAATGTATCACGGGCTGTGGTAGGCAGAATAATGAGGCCCTGACGCTCCCCACATCCTACTCCCCAGAATCTGTGAGTATGATAGGTTACCCGGTGGAGAGGAATTAAGGTTGTAGATGGCATTAAGTCTGCAAACCAGCTGACCTTGACATGGGGGGATGATCCCATATTTGGGGTGGGCCCAATGTTATCACAAGGGTGTTTGTAAGTGGGAGAGGGAGGCAGAAGAGAAAAAATCTGGGAGATGGTATCGTGAGAAGGGCTGGACCAAATGATGCTGGAAGAAGCTACTGGAAGAAGCAGCAGCCGCAAGTGAGCAACGTGGGTGGCCTCGAGAAGCTGCCGAGGTGAGGAAACGTACTCTCCCTGGAGACTCCAAAGGAAGACAGCCCTGCCGACACCTGGATTTGAGCCCATTGAGACCTGTATCAGACATTTGACCTCCAAAATTGCCAGATAATAAATCTGTGTTGATTTAAGCCGCTAAGTTTACGGTAACTTTTTTTTTCCAGCCTCTGATTCCATTTCACTTTTTTTTTTCTTCTTATGTCTTTCCTTAATTGTATAGTCCATCACCCTGGCTCAGCGCAGGTCACCAAAAACTCTCCTGGGATTTCACAGTCTCTGACAGTCCGTTACAGCTTGGGGTGCCCATCTGAAGCCTGTGGTAACCACAGCAATGGAAAACTAATAGGACAAATACTTGTATAACCAGAAGGTTTTCAAGTCCTCTCCTTGGGTAACCCTGGCTAAACTAGACTCAAGGAAGCTGCAGACCAGGGGAAAAAATGACCTTAACAACTGTGCTTGAGAAGCAGATTCTAAGACCTGAGGTTTATGCACTCATTCACTTTAGAAAAATAGCTGAGTGCCATCCTTGCACTGGACAGCGGGTACACCAGATGAATCTGCAAGGCATGGTCTCGGACTGCAGGACCTCACCACCTAGACGCAGGAGGCAGTGAAAGAAACAGGGAATTATGAGTGCTGTGATCTATGCCTACTGGCAGGAAATATTCCCCGTGAAGTGATGTTCCAGCTGAATTTGGGAAAACCGGCAGGTATTTGTGGAGCAAACTAAATTCCAGGAAAGGAGAGGTGTGAGCCAATGCGGGGCTCTTGCGAACACAATCCCCTATAAGCTGCCCCACGTGGCCCAAAAGCAATAGGTAAGACTTGCACTCTACATACCCTCTCCGCAGACCAGACGCCCCTCTGGGACATCCCCGGCTTGACCTGCTGCACAGTACGGAAGCCCTGGCTCACACATCTCTCTCACACACCAGTACGTTACAAGCTTCTGACGCGTAGTAGGTGCTCAGTAAAAACTGTTGAGGGAAGGAATGGATGGAGAGAGGGAGGGAGGGAAAAACACCAAACTCCAGATCTTCCTCATCCCTCACCCTTACTTCTAAGCTTACTTCCAGGACCACGACTCAACCTCACTCTGATGTTCACCCCAGGAGCCCCCCTCAGCCCCACTCCCACTTCAGAAGCCCCCGAGACACAGCCCTGCCCATCTTCTCCCTGATGGACCGCCTTCCTGCAGTCTCCTCTCATGGGTCCCTCTGATCTTCCACCTACTGCTGGCCATAACCCAGCACTGCTGAGAGAGAGAAACTAAGATCCTGATGCCCTTCCAGAGCCCTTCCACTCTGGAAAGGAAAATTCCTTTTCCTCTGGAGGAAGAGAGAGGGAGACCAGGTTCATACAGGTGTGTCTCTATTCTAATGCACTGGAGACTAGCCCTCCTTCCAAACAGAAGGTCACACTTGTTCTCTAAAGAAAAGAGAGTATTTCTTCTTCTATGACAGTGATGCTTTTTCAAAGGCCTCTGGCACCCACCTAGAAATCCCAGTTTTTTTAAATGATAACGTTCTGTGACATGGACAATTGCCATCTCGTTTTTATTTAAAATGTGACTGTCTTTTAGGAAAAATGTCACTTCTTCATTGATCAGTATTACATAATCTAAGTGTTTTTTTTTTTTTAAGCTTCAGACGGGTCCCTACTCTCCCACCCTCTTACTGCTCAGTAAGACTACTGTTCCTACATGCTCCTAGTCTAGAGCTTACCAGGATTCTTACCATAGGGATCACTAATTATAAATATCGGCTGACATTTGCTTCAAACTATATTCACATTTATTTGCCATTACAACCAGTCCCCCGATCTCTGAGCTTTTCATAAACAAGCAAACAAACAAACAAACGAAAAATGTCAAACTAACGTGGCAGATATTTCGACCAGAACAAAGCAGTGGAAACACAGCACTGAAGAGTAAAGAATTTCCAAACCAGTATTTAAAATCAAGAATGTAAAAAAAAAAAAAAAAAAAAAAAAATCAAGAATGTATTCAACTTTATAGTCAACAGCACCTGTGGCACACTGCACGTCATGCACCACTGTCCAGTCTAGACCATTAGCAGGGGAATTTGCAGTGGCTTCAGATGGGCGTAAGGAAGAAACCTCACCCGTTTCACAACTTTGCAGAGGCCCGCCTGGGCAGAAACCACACAGCCAAAGCCTAATGTAAAAAAGAAGTACTTTACACAAACCAAGATGGAAAAGATGAATCAATGCAGGGTTTTTTCCTTTGTTTGTATGGTTGTTTGGGGACCTAATGAGGACAGTATTCACACTGTGTGTGTGGGAGGTGTGACCCACACAGCCAGCCTGCTGCCCCAGCACTTTGTGTGCTGTACACACTCCAGGTCAGAACTTGATTTGTGGCTGTGAACGTTATCGCTCAGCTAGTCGATAGTTGACTTTCTCACTGCACCTCTGACCGCGTGGCAAAAATCCTCAGCTTGGATTATACAGGCCGCGTTGCCCAAGAACCTGATTGGCCTGCCCTCGAGAATGGTTTCTCACCTGTGCATAGCTCTGTCAAAATGCTCCAAGAGGCTTCAACCTTTTTGAATGTTCTATGTGGCTTACAAGCTGTTCTCACTCATCCAGAGAAGTTGCTTGCACACTCCACCTACCTCTGTGTGCACAGCAGGCCTGGCGAGCTTCTCACCTCCACTCTGAGCCTTCTGACACCCAGTTCTTGATCTCCTTTTCCAGACCAGTTGGTGGTCCTTATCTGCACTCCCCTCATGTCTTGTATCTACCTGTATTGTTAATATGCAACAGAATCATAAGAGGATAATACGTGAATATGTTAGGTTCAAGCTGCATCTCATTTATCTTTGTACCTCCAACGTGTAAAACCATGACTAGCATCTAATAGGTTCTCAATAAATGTGTAGGTAAAGCAGACGTATGTCACTGCTAAAGCTCTCTCCCATCAAAGGAAAGTCCAGAAAGTAAAGTTAGTCCTGCAAGGGCCTAGCAAATCCCAGCTAGACTGCTGGTTGGGTGGGAAGACCTCCCTTCCCCCGTGAAGCCCACGGTTGCTATTCTCCACTCCTTATGAGCCCCTGGAGTTAATTATAACAGGTACTGAGGGGCGCCTGGCTCTATTTTAGCATCACTCTACCAGTCTGACTCTGCTTTTCTCTTAATGTCAAAGACAAAGGACATTTGGTCTGATGGGAATAAGCATCAAGTGGGGTGTTAAAGAGATTTGCTGTCCAGAGCCTAACTCTGCAACATATGAGGCTGTACAGGTCACATCTCCTCTCTGGTCCTCAGCTTACTCATCCTTAAAATGAGCTGGATGACACTTCACACCCACTATGACGCCATAATAAAAAGACAGACGATAACATGTGTTGGCGAGCATACGGAGAAATTAAAACCCTCGTACGCTGCTGGTGGGAATGTCAAATGGTGCAGTGCTTTGGAAAAAAAACCGCTTTGGCAGTTCCTCAAAAAATTGAACTGAGAGTCACCATAAGACTGAGCAATTTCACTCTCAGGTATAAACCCAAGAGAAATGAAAACATACTTTCAGACAAAAACTTGTACATGAATGTTCATAACAGCATAATTTGTAAGGGCCAAAAAGTGGAAACAACCAATGAATCAACCAATGAATGGATAAACGAAATGTGGTCTATCCATATGATGTAATATTACCCAGCTGTTAAAGGGAACGAGATACTGATATGTGCTACAACACAGATGAATCTTGAAGACATTAGGGGAAGTGAAAGAAGGAATGGGGACTCTTTCATGGGTACCAGGTCTCCTTTGGGAGTGATGAAAATGCTTTGTAATTAGAGAGAGATGGTGGTTACACAATATTGTGGATATACTAAATGCACTAAATTATACTCTTTAAAATGGTTAATTTTAAGCCGTGTGAATTCACCTCAATTAAAAAAAAAATTAGAGTTGAAGAAAGTACTTTTTTTAACCCAGCCTAGATTAATCTTTTACCAACAGAGTCATAAAGTATCATTTTTAATATATATTTTTTAATGGAAAGGGGCTCCCACAAAAGCCTTCTGCAGCCCTGCTGGGGGTGGAGGCTGACTGTCCCACTGGGAGTTGGTCCCTTGGGGCAGACCCATCAGCATCACAGGCTTTAGAAACATGAGTTATTGGGCTTCCCTGGTGGCGCAGTGGTTGAGAGTCCGCCTGCCGATGCAGGGGACACGGGTTTGTGCCCCGGTCCGGGAGGATCCCACATGCCGCGGAGCGGCTGGGCCCGTGAGCCATGGCCACTGAGCCTGCGGTCCGCAACCGGGAGAGGCCACAGCAGTGAGAGGCCCGCATAAAAAAAAAAAAAAAAAAAAAAAGAAAAGAAATGTGAGTTATTGACTCCAAAGTGTCTTTATTTTAACACCAGGCTGGGGTGGCATTTAGAAACGAAATCAGTAATAATGACTGATTTTTTATTCAGCCTCCTTTCTTTATTCATGTGGACACTGCTAGATGTTCTGCCTACAAAGGAGGCGTCCCCATTTTACAGATGTGGGAAGCGAGGCCGCTCAGAGAAGCTAAGTGGTTTACCAAAGTCACACAGTGTGGAAGAGTACGAGCCGAGGAATCACACCGGAGTTGTGTGTCTGGCTTTTCCCATTATACCATGTGGCCTCCTGCAAAGGGATATTTGGTTCTTGCACAAAAGCACCTCAGCTGTAGCAAACCCTGAAGGTTGTGCCTTCACCCGGAGCTCAGTTTCTGATAATAGTCACAGTGGGCTTTCTAAAGCGTACATGCACTTACATGGGGGCAGGACCTGCCATGAGGCTCTGTAGGCAATCTTGTAGAGACACTAGGCCATAGAAACCATCGGAGATGAGAAACAGGAGCACAAAATAGGGTCAGAAAAATCTGTGGATGGTCACTGGGGGCGTTTTCTTTCCTCAACCTGAAACCACCACAGATCAATTTCACTTGTAGACTGACAGCTAATCACTTTCTGATCTCATCAGCAGTTCCAGGGCTTAAGTGTATTAGTGAGTTAGGGAGGGGAAAGTGGGTTTCACTCCAAATAGCAGAGGGATGGGGGAAAAAGCCTCACACACTTGACTTTCCAGAAAGGTTCATGCGAATCAGTTGAGTTCAAGATTTGCTTGCATAAAGGTCAGTAGCAGGTTTGTAAGCCTGGCCTAGAGGGTGGCCCTTTGGGAAACAGGTGAAGAGGGGGAGGAGTGCTTTTAGACCTGATTATTTAACCAGGGAGCCTCCTTCCAGACCAGCACCTGGGGCGACTTGAATACAGGAAGATGGCCTTTCAGAATCTATGCCCAATTACCCAGTTAAACAAACAGAGCCCCCAGGCATCTCTCTGGATACCACATTTTATCATCCTTTGGCCGGGGACAGTTTCCAAGAAAGCTGTCCTGTTGAAAAATTGCTGGGTGGTGAGAGAAATCAGCAAAAGGTGCATATTTGTAAACAGAACCTCTAATATTCATTATTTTTCCCAGAAGGGATAAGGCCAGCTCCACCGCCACCAGATAAAAATGGCTTTGAAGGCTGTGGCTGTCATTCCGATGACAAATGTATTTTTCTTTGCTGCCCAGAGTACACATCTCTTGACACACTCGCAAGGGACGGATGTTAATTGCTAAGCCCCACTGGAAAAAGAGAAGAGTGCTAACAACGCACATATTTTAATGAGAGGGTCTGCACTGCCAGGAAGGGCTGATCTAAACCCTTTGCTCAACTGCCTGTTCTCCAAGGAGAGTTCTCTGTCTTGTGGAGAAAATGGGGAGTAGGGGGGCAATTAGAAAAGAGGTGGTGTGACTGCTGAGCTGCACAGAACTGGTTAAGAGCTGTCCTTGAGAACTGCTACTTATTGGAGCGGCGGGTGGGGGGGGCAGCATGTTCTCAGGGGAGGCTGCTATTACAGGAATGAAGCTGGTGTGGGGAAGATGCAGCAAGCCTGGCAGACGTGGATGCAGCAGGGTCTACACTGGACGCTCAACTGCCTTGATCCCACCTCCTCCTTCTTCTAACCCAGATCCCTGCAGCCCACATTTCCCCTCCCCATTCTACGCTGAGTGTCTCAGGTCAGAGAGTGTGAAAGCTGGGAGGGACCACAGAGATCAGTTGCAGTCGGGGATGGCAAATATTTGCCCCCTGCACCTCCTCCTTCGCCTCCTGTGCCCAGAGTAGACATCATTAATTGATCACAGGGCTCGCTCTTTTTGAGTCTAAATGCAGCCTTAAAATTCTCTTTAGCTCACCCTTCCAAAAAGCCACAACAGATTCAATACACCAGATGAAACTTTTCCAATTTTAGTTTTGTCTAACCTCATCTCATTTTTTTCCTGTTTTAACACGTTTCTTGTTTATTTGGCTAAAGATTACATACTATACTAACGTGCTTATTTTCTTTTTTTCTTCCGTCCCTGACTCCCTTGCCTTTAAAAAAAATAACCACTTTATTGAGATATAATCCACATGCCATAAAATAAACCACTTTAACATGTACAATTCAGTGATTTTTAGTATATTCCCCAGGTTGTACAACCTTCACCACTATCTAATTTCAGGACATTTTTAATCACCCCAACAAGCCACCCCTAAATCTATCAGCAGTCACTCCTCACTCCCCGCTTCTCCCCAGACCCTGGCAACCTCTAATGTACTTTCTGTCTCTTAGGATCTGCCTCCTCTGGACACTTCATATAAATGGAATCATGCAACATGTGACCCTTCATGTCTTAAAGGTTCATTTTTTTCCTCTGGTATCCATTTGATTATTATTATTATTATTATCATTATTACTTTTGGCCACACAGCTTGTGGGATCTTAGTTCCCCAACCAGGGATCAAACCCTGGCCCTCAGCAGTGAAAGTGAGGAGTCTTAACCACTGGACCGCCGGGGAAGTCCCTTCTGATTTTGAAAGAAAGCAAAACATTATCTATCGTGGCTCCTACAAGTGTCCTGGGTCCCAGGCACTGAGCCTGTGGGAGAAACAGGCCCCGCCTCCCAGGCCGTCTCCCACCCCCTGGAGCACCACCAACACTGTAGCCACCACACACCGCCTCTGCCGGTTTCTGACACCTCCTCGGCAGGTGCCCAAAGGGCCAGGTCCTGAGAGTGAACAAGGTAGGGGAGGGGTGCTGCCCTCCCCCCATGTCATGCCGTGCCTGCCCTGCTCCCTGCTGCCCTGCTCATGGCACTGGCCCAGAAATTAGATCCAGCTCATCCTTGACTCAGCCCACCCTGTGAGGCCCAGAGCTTTGATCCTAGGCCAGGCTTGTCTGCCTCGTCTGTTTCTCACTTAAAACAGCTCCCTCCAGAGGGTTTCCTTATGCAGAGAGGTTGTCCACCATCAGGGCTGAACCCCAGGGTGGGCCAGCTTACGAATAAATGCTCCGCTGTTAGCAAATCTCTTTTGCTTCCCCTGTTACCAGCGGGCTGTTCTGGAGGCAGCTCAGAACCCTGCGTGGGCAGCAGGCACAGGACACAGGAAGCTCAGACTTGTGCCTTTGTCAATTTTCCTGGCCTCTCCTCCCCAGTCTGTTCTCAGAAAACTCCTGCCTGTCCAGCTGGATGGGTGGGAAAGGGAGACTGGCTGTCAGACCCTTTAAAGGGACTTCCAGGAATTGAGGTGAGGAGACAGAATTTTGAGGAGAGTACCACACAAAAGGGGCCTTGGGGAATTTCCATCTCCTGCGTGTGATTAAGTGACTGACAGGCTGAAGGGAGGGCTGAGAGCCAAAGGCCAAGTCAGGAGGCTGCAACGCACAAGACAGTTCCAAGGCCTGTGAGCCAGCAGGAGGCGGCGCAGTGGGTGAGGGTCTAGGCGACCACCACTCATGGGTCCTGCTCCTCTCCCTGATCCCTCTCCATCTCTGGATCCCTCAATCTTTCCAGAACTTCCACAAAGAGTCAAACTACCCACAAGCAGTTATCAGACCCCTTGTTCATTCACTTATTCATTCATTCATTCACCTACCTTTTCCCAAGTTCAGAATGTGGCCAGCACTGTGCTAGATGCCAGAAACGCAGGTATGAGCCAGGTGTGGCCCTCAGGAACATGTGGCCCAGGGGTCATCACAAACAGGAAAATAGCTCAATAAAGGCGACCTGGTGAGAGCACCAAGGAAAGAGTGTTAGTTCTTCCTGGGGGTGGGGCTGGGTGTCAGGGAAGGCTTTAAGGAGTGTACTGGTTTGCTAGGGCTGCCATAACAAAATAGCACAGAATGTGGGGCTTAAACAACACAAATGTATTTCCTTGCCATTTTGGAGGCTAGAAGCCCAAGATCAAGGTGTCAGCAATGTTGGTTTCTCCAAGGCTTCTCTCCCTGCCCTGCAAGTGGTCTTTCCTTGCATGTACGCATCCCTGGTATCTCTATGTACACCCAAATTTTCTCTACTTACAAGGACACCAGTCAGATTGGGTTAGGGCCCACCCTAAGACCTCATTTTAAATTAATCACCTCTTTAAAGATCTTATCTCCAAATACAGTCATATTCTAAGGTACTGGCATTTAGAGCTTCAACATGGGGATTTGGGGGAGACACAATTCAGCCCATAACAGAGAGGCTGCCTTTGGCTGTGCCACAATAGCAGAGCCAAAAACAGCCAGATGGGCAGAACAGGCAACTATTCTTGATGTCAAGCCCAGCAGAGCAAAGACCCAGAGATATTAAACACTTGTCTCCTTCAGGGGGTGGCAAAAATTCTCATAGGTGGAAACACAGGACAGAGGCCAGACGAAAATGTCGCAGCATTCAGGAGGGCTGTGTGTTTTCCTGGCAGTTGAGCACAGGCAGGTGCGTGGTGGGTAAGTGTTCAGGTTCTGAAAGTCCTCATGTGTAGATGGACCATTGTGCAGATTAAATAAAAGAAAGTTTATTAGATACCCAGTGTTTATAACAAACACTACTGTTACAAGTGGTGTTTTCCTTCTCCACCTTTGTATTTCTTTAAGTCCTTCGGTGACCATACATTAGTTTTATAATGAAAACATAAGCTTAAAAAGGTAGTCAAGAGGCAGCAGATGCTGGGGAAGTCAGAAGCGTGAGAAAATCCATCCCGTGTCGCTGTCTAATCAAGCATTTACTGGGTTTAGTTCTCTGCTCGGCGCTGCGTGGAGGGGAAAAAACAATCTAAGTCAGGCTCCTGCTGCAGCCGAGTTGACAGCTCATTTGGGAATATTCCTCAGAAGATGGGCCCACTGCACAGGTTGCTGGCAGGGGCGCTGCCATTGTAATCACAGCCCTCACTCCTCAAACCCCCATTAGGCACAATACTCAGAACTGGTAGCTAAATCAAAGCATGAGGGACAGAAATGACTTAAAAGACCTCCCGGAAAGTGGCTGAAGGCCATAAGCTCTCTTGGCAAGGACTCAGAGCTCACCTTTAGGTTTCCTTGGAACTGTAACAGAAAGAAAGCTTGGAAGATCTGAGTGTGCCGGTCTCCGAGAGGGACGTGGATGGAGCCATGAGCCTGGAGCCAGAGGGACAAACCTGAGTTCTGGCTCTGCCTTTTCTGACTGGGCAACTTTGGTGGAATCACTGGTCAATGAATCTTTCCGAGTGGTTGGTTCCTTTATCTCCAAAATCAGGAGCAGATTATGACCCATTCCCATCTGCCTTAGGACTGAGTTGCCATAGGATCAAACGAGGTAATTAAGGAGAACATGCTCTGAAACCCCAAAGTTCTACACACCCTTAGCCATCTTTCAGAAGGGTGAGGCCACTGGGCTTCCAGAGTGGAGGTCCAAGGACGTCTCTCTAGTCCCAGCCTGGGTGTACATGGAAAGCATCTGGTTGCTGGTGAGAAGCATCCCGCCTGAGCTCTCGGCACGGGTCCTGTGTGTTGTCAGTACTCCTCAGGTGATCCCAGTGTACGGTCAGGGTTGAGAGGCACAGCTTGCTTACCAAATTGGCTGACTAGGTTGCTTTACTCTTTTAGCAAAACAGACTTCTTCCACAGTTGCAGTGGTAGAAGAAAATCTCTCCTTCCAAAACCGTCCTCAGCAGAGTCAAATCCTCCCACCTAATCACTAACGGCTTTGGATCTCAAAATTTAGTGTGTACAAGAGACATCTGGGATGCTTGTTAAAGAGGAGGAGGCCAGGGAACCCCACACACATCCCGCCCCGAGATTCTGATCCAGTCAGTCTGAGAAGGGACTCAGGAAATCTGCATTTAATCACATGTGGTGTAAAGAGAATGCACTGGACTCAACAGAAAAAAAAAAACCCTCAAATCTTATTTTTGCTCTTCTACTAAAACAATGAGTAATCTTGGACCTCTGACAGCAAGAATAACCACAATAGTTATTGTTTATTGAGCACATACCATATTCCAGGACCTTAGGGACAGTGGAGCCTTCCTAAGAGCTGGGGGGCTGTATTCTGGGTTCGCGCATGTGCACCTAGCATCCCTCCCTCTGTTGAGAGTGCCCTTCCCCCATTTCATGTGACTCAGGTGGAACTGCCAATCAAACGGCCCAATTCCACCCCCCTGGGGAGATGGAGTGACTCAATCCCAGCCAATCAGGTTCCTCCTCCTGGGAGTCTGACTTGAGCGAAGAGAGGTTAGGGCCAAGGGCAGGTGCCACCTGCTTTCCCCAAGCTGAATCCCTAGCCAGTGTTTCCCAAGACTTGGTGGGTTAGCTCTTTCTCCCGTTTCGTGAGCTATCCAATAGCCTACCTGTAGAACTTTTTCTGGATTAAGTTAATCAGAGTGGGTTTCATTTATTACAACAAGAAGTTAATGAAACATTTATTTTATAGGTCAGAAGCTGAGGCTGAAAGGAAGTAAATGCCCCAGGTTCTCCACAGCTAGGAGAGGGCAAAGCAGGATGCACAGCCGGGCATGTGTGGCTGCGCATTACCTGTGCCTGACATTACACCACGCCCCTCACATCTTCCTGGGAGCTCAAAAAACTGAGAGGGGGAGGAGAAAGTGCACTTCAAAAAAATACGTATTTATATGCTTTGAAAGGTATGAAGAGAAATTTAAAAGTTACCATTAACTCCCATACTCATCCCTCTGGAGGTTTAAAAGCTTCCAGTCAGAGACCTAGACTAATTGTTAATTTATCCATTTCTATTAAATGTCCCAAGAGGCAGACCAGCAAATCTCTTACTAAATTATATATTACATTACAACACATAGCAGAACAAAAAAGGGCATAGAAATGCAAACAGTGGTTCCAGTCGGGAAAATGCCAAAGAAAAGCATTTCAACAAGGTAACAATTAGGAGCAGAATTCACCACCACTTTGGTTGAGCTTCTATTTTATTTGATTAAATTACTGACGTTTTAGATTCAGGGACCCTAGATTAGGAACCTAAAATCGCACAACAGAGGCTAGACTTGTGGTCAAAAATTTGACCAAGTCATTGAATGCTTCCAAACATTAAATCTTCCCACTCTTCCTCCTAGAACAGATGGCTTCCCCTGCTTCCTCTTTCTTCTTTCTTTTTCTTCTTTCCAACCATATGCATGAGGCTATCAGGCAAAAAAAATCTATATTTGACTCCACAATATGACTTTTGTTCTGCTATTCAGCACAGTGCAAAGCCAAGACCAAGCAAGTATTTGTCACTAAACAGAAACTAATCTAGCAGAATTTACTTTAAAAACATTCATAGTCCCTGTTCACTGAGTTTTGACTATTTCAAACTGACCTCACTGGAGGATTCCAGGCAGCCTTCTCATGCCCAGTACCCCCTATGTGTCCTCCACACCTAATGCCCCTCATGATAAGCCCTTGGCCACGTTCCACCCACTGCTTCACTGCACTTCTAAACCAGTACCAGGCAGCAGTTTGTTGGAGAAGCACTAACTCCATTGCTGGGAATTTAATCTAAAAATATGACCACCAATGTTTAGTGATCAAATATTTAGCCCTAAATGCTATTCAGAATAATATTGCTTATAATAGAAAAAAATGGAAACAATGGATATGTCTCAAAATAAAAGATTAATTAAATATATTATGGCATGATCATTGTAAAAATCTGGTTAAATAGTTAAATGTTCATCAGAAAAATGTTCATGAGCAGCCACATAGCACAGGGAGATCAGATCGGTGCTTTGTGACCCCCTAGAGGGGTGGGATAGGGAGGTTGGGAGGGAGACGCAAGAGGGAGGAGATATGGGGATATATGTATATGTATAGCTGATTCACTTTGTTATAAAGCAGAAACTAACACACCATTGTAAAGCAATTATACTCCAATAAAGATGTTTAAAAAAAAAAGAAAAATGTTCATGGAATACGTTCATGAGAGATTGTTAAAAAAAAACAACGTATGGAACAGTTATGTCTGTTGAGATTCCAATTTTGTAAATATATATGAAATATTCCCCCCCCCGAAAAGATTGAAAGGATAGTCATCAAACTAGAAAGGACAGTTATCTCTGAGAACTATAATTATAAATTATTTTTATTTTATTTTCTGACTAGTCCATATCCCTTAAATTTTAAGAAGAAGAAAGAATTCTTTTAAGGCAGACTATTGGGTTGGCCACAGAATGTCCAAGCTGGTTACATTTACTGTTCCCAGGCAGATCTCAGTTAGCTGTTAATATCCCCCAGGACTGAATTTTCCGATCCTTAACTGCACACTGTCTGAGGAGGCCATTAGGATGATTCCAGGTATTCTGTCATGTACAAAGCTGTGGAGAAAGAATCCACAGAGAAAATTCTGTAAACTGAAGGGATTAACAAGTAAGAGGGAAGAAAAAAGTAAACAAATTGCCAAAGGTGTGAAATGTAACTGGTCAAATTTAACAGGTGATTTGTGAAACTTTGCCAACTTGCTTTTAAAAATAACAAGAAAATTAGTCTGATGCAAGTAAAAGGTCTTGGTTTGAAGAGGTCAGGTCTCAAGCCAGTCTGGTAGGACCATTACCACCCTGGTGGCCTAAAGCTGGTCTGACAGAAACGAGGAAGGCAACAATTATATGTCTCCCTCAGGCTCCAAACCCAATCTCAACTCCATCACCAGGCAACCTGATGCAGGAGGTTGTTTCAAAAGATGTGGAGAATTACCTTCCTCTCTAACATAGTTCAAGGTCTAGAGATCGCTGAAGACACCATTTTGGTTTTGACCCAACCTCTCAAAGCATCTCACAAAGAAGGCTCGTCTCTGACTGCCTCTGTTACAAAGACACAAAGGATTAGAGGAAGTCTCTACTTCAGGCTGTGACATGACTCCACAGTCTGCTAATGTGGTCAGCCAGTTCCTTAAACTCTTTTATTTTTTTAATTTAATTTATTTTTTATACAGCAGGTTCTTATCAGTCATCCATTTTATACACATCCATGTATACATGTCAATCCCAATCTACCAATTCATCACACCACCACCACCACCCGCCGCTACTTTCCCCCCTTGGTGTCCATACATTTGTTTCTATACCTGTGTCTCAACTTCTGCCCTGCAAACTGGTTCATCTGTACCATTTGTCTAGGTTCCACATACATGCGTTAATACGCAATATTTGTTTTGCTCTTTCTGACTTACTTCACTCTATATGAGAGTCTCTAGATTCATCCACGTCTCTACAAATGACTCAATTTCATTCCTTTTTATGGCTGAGTAATATTCCATTGTATATATGTACCACAACTTCTTTATCCATTCATCTGTTGATGGGCATTTAGGTTGCTTACATGTGCTGGCTATTGTAAACAGTGCTGCAATGAACATTGTGGTGCATGACTCTTTTTGAATTATGGTTTTCTTAAGGTATATGCCCAGAAGTGGGATTGCTGGGTCATATGGTAATTCTATTTTTAGTTTAAGGAAACTCCATACTGTTCTGCATAGTGGCTGTATCAATTTACATTCCCACCAACAGTGAAAGAGGGTTCCCTTTTCTCCACACCCTCTCCAGCATTTGTTGGTTGTAGATTTTCTGATGATGCCCATTCTAACTGGTGTGAAGTGATACCTCATTGTAGTTTTGATTTGCATTTCTCTAATAATTAGTGATCTTGAGCAGCTTTTCATGTGCTTTTTGGCCATCTGTATGACCTCTTTGAAGAAATGTCTCTTTAGGTGTTCTGCCCATTTTTTGATTGGGTTGTTTGTTTTTTTAATATTGAGCTGCATGAGCTGTTTATATATTTTGGAGATTAATCCTTCTCTGTTGATTTGTTTGCAAATATTTTCTCCCATTCTGAGGGTTGTCTTTTCATCTTGTTTGTAGTTTCCTTTGCTTTGCAAAAGCGTTTAAGTTTCATTAGGCCCCATTTGTTTACTTTTGTTTTTATTTCCATTACTCTAGGAGGTGGATCAAAAAAGATCTTGCTGGGATTTATGTCAAAGAGTGTTCTTCCTATGTTTTCCTATCAGAGTTTTATAGTGTCCTGTCTTACATTTAGGTCTCTAATCCATTTTGAGTTTATTTCTGTGTATGGTGTTAGGGAGTGTTCTACTTTCAATCTTTTACATGTTGCTGTCCAGTTTTACCAGCACCACTTACTGAAGAGACTGTCTTTTCTCCATTGTATATCCTTGCCTCCTTTGTCATAGATTAGTTGACCATAGGTGTGTGAGTTTATCTCTGGGATTTCTATCCTGTTCCATTGATCTATATTTCTGTTTTTGTGCCAGTACCATATTGTCTTGATTACTGTTGCTTTGCAGTACAGTCTGAAGTCAGGAGTCTGATTCCTCCAGCTCCGTTTTTTTCCCTCAAGACTGCCTTGGATATTCAGGGTCTTTTGTGCCTCCATACAAATTTTAGATTTTTTTGTTCTAGCTCTGTAAAAAATGCCATTGGTGATTTGATAGGGATTGCATTGAATCTGTAGATTGCTTTGGGTAGTATAGTCATTTTCACAATGTTGATTCTTCCAATCCAAGAACATGGTATATCTCTCCATCTGTTGGTATCATCCTTAATTTCTTTCATCAGTGGCTTATAGTTTTCTGCTTACAGGTCTCTTGTCTCCTTAGGTAGGTTTATTCCTAGGCATTTTATTCTTTTTGTTGCAATGGTAAATGGGAGTGTTTCCTTAATTTCACTTTCAGATTGTTCATGATTAGTGTATAGGAATGCAAGAGATTTCTGTGCATTCATTTTGTATCCTGCAACTGTACCAAATTCATTGATTAGCTCTAGTATTTTTCTGGTGGCATCTTCAGGATTCTCTATGTATAGTATCATGTCATCTGCAAACAATGGCAGTTTTACTTCTTCTTTTCCAATTTGTATTCCTTTTATTTCTTTTGCTTCTCTGATTGCCGTGGCTAGGACTTCTAAAACTATGTTGAATGAGTGGTGAGAGTGGACATCCTTGTCTTGTTCTTGATCTTAGAGGAAGTGGTTTCAGTTTTTCACCATTGAGAATGATGTTTGCTGTGGGTTTGTCGTATATGGCCTTTATTATGTGAGGTAGGTTCCCTCTATGCCCACTTTCTGGAGAGTTTTTATCATAAAAGAGTGTTGAATTTTGTCAAAAGCTCTTTCTGTATCTATTGAGATGATCATATGGGTTTTATTCTTCAATTTTTAATATGGTGTAATACATTGATTGATTTGTGTATACTGAAGAATCCTTGCATCCCTGGGATAAATCCCACTTGATCATGGTGTATGACCCTTTTAATGTGTTGTTGGATTCTGTCTGCTAGTATTTTGTTGAGGATTTTTGCATCTATATTCATCAGTGATATTGGTCTGTAACTTTCTTTTTTAGTAGTATCTTTGGTTTTGGTATCAAGGTGATGGTGGCCTCATAGAATGAGGTTGGGAGTGTTCCTTCCTCTGCAATTTTTTGGAAGAGTTTGAGTAGGATGGGTGTTAGCTCTTCTCTAAATGTTTGATAGAATTCACCTGTGAAGCCATCTGGTCCTGGACTTCTATCTGTTGGAAGATTTTTAATCACACTTTCAATTTCAATACTTGTGATTGGTCTGTTCATATTTTCTATTTCTTCCTGGTTCAGTCTTGGAAGGTTATACCTTTCTAAGAACTTGTCCATTTCTTTATTGGCATCGAGTTGCTGGTAGTAGTCTCTTAGGATGCTTTTTATTTCTGTGGTGTCTGCTGTAACTTCTCCTTTTGCATTTCTAATTTTATTGATTTGATTCCTCTTCCTCTTTTTCTTGATGAGTCTGGCTAATGGTTTATCAATTTTGTTTATCTTCTCAAAGAACCAGCTTTTAGTTTTATTGATCTTTGCTATTGTTTCTGTTGTTTCTATTTCATTTATTTCTGCTCTGATCTTTATGATTTCTTTCCTTCTGCTAACTTTGGGTTTTGTTTGTTCTTCTTTCTCTAGTTCCTTTAGGTGTAAGGTTAGATTGTTTATTTGAGATTTTTCTTGTTTCTTGAGGTAGGCTTGTATAGCTATAAACTTCCCTCTTAGAACTGCTTTTGCTGCATCCAATAGGTGTTGGATCATCGTGTTTTCATTGTCATTTGTCTCTAGGTATTTTTTTGATTTCCTCTTTGATTTCTTCAGTGATCTCTTGGTTATTTAGTAACATATTGTTTAGCCTCCACGTGTTTGTGTTTTTTTACATTTTTCTCCCCCGTAATTGATTTCTAATCTCATAGCCTTGTGGTCAGAAAAGATGCTTGATATGATTTCAATTTTCTTTAATTTACTGAGACTTCATTTGTGACTGAAGATGTGATCTATCCTAGAGAAAATTCCGTGTGCACTTGAGAAGAAAGTGTAATCTGCCTATTTTGGATGGAATGTCCTATAAATATCAATTAAATCTATTTGGTCTATTGTGTCATTTAAAGCTTGTGTTTCCTTATTAATTTTCTGTCTGGATGATCTGTCCATTGGTGTAAGTGAGGAGTTAAAACCCCCTACTATTATTGTGTTACTGTCGATTTCCTCTTTTATAGCTGTTAGCAGTTGCCTTATGTATTGAGGTGCTCTTATGTTGGGTGCATATATATTTATAATTATTATATTTTCTTCTTTGATTGATCCCTTGATCATTACATAGTGTCCTTCTTTGTCTCTTGTAATAGTTTTTATTTTAAAGTCTATTTTGTCTGATATGAGTATTGCTACTCCAGCTTTCTTTTGATTTCCATTTGTATGGAATATCTTTTGCCATTCCCTCACTTTCAGTCTGAATGTGTCCCTAGGTCTGAAGTGGGTCTCTTGTAGACAGCATATATATGGGTCTTGTTTTCGTATCCATTCAGCAAGCCTGTGTCTTTTGGTTGGAGCATTTAATCCATTCACGTTTAAGGTAATTATTGATACGTATGCTCCTATGACCATTTTCTTAATTGTTTTGGGTTTGTTTTTGTAGGTCCTTTTCTTCTCTTGTGGTTCCCACTTAGAGAGAAGTTCCTTCAGCATTTGTTGTAGAGCTGGTTTGGTGGTGCTGAATTCTCTTAGCTTTTGCTTCTCTGTAAAGCTTTTGATTTCTCTGTCAAATCTGAAGGACATCCTTGCCAGGTAGAGTAATCTTTGTTGTAGGTTCTTCCCTTTCATCACTTTAAGTATACCATTCCACTCCCTTCTGGCTTGTGGAGTTTCTGCTGAGAAATCCTGTTAACCTTATGGGCATTCCCTTGTATGTTATTTGTCATTTTTCCCTTGCTGCTTTCAATAATGTTTCTTTGTCTTTAATTTTTGTCAGTTTGATTACTATGTGTCTCAGTGTGTTTCCTCTTGGGTTTATCCTGTATGGACTCACTGCGCTTCCTGGACTTGGGTTTCTATTTCCTTTCCCTTGTTAGGGAAGTTTTTGACTATAATCTCTTCAAATATTTTATCGGGTCCTTTCTCTCTCTCTTCTCCTTCTGGGACCCTTATAATGAGACTGTTATTGTGTTTAATGTTTTCCCAGAGGTCTCTTAGGCTGTCTTCATTTCTTTTCATTCTTTCTTCTTTATTCTGTTCTGCAGCAGTGAATTCCACCATTCTGTCTTCCAGGTCACTTATCCATTCTTCTGCCTCAGTTATTCTGCTTTTGATTCATTCTAGTGTAGTTTTCATTTCAGTTATTGTGTTGTTCATCTGTTTGTTCCTTAATTCTTCTAGATCTTGTTAAACATTTCTGGCATCTTCTTGATCTTTGCCTCCATTCCTTTTCCGAGGTCCTGGATCATCTTCACTATCATTATTCTGAATTCTTTTTCTGGAAGGTTGCCTATTTCCACTTCATTTAGTTGTTTTTCTGGGGTTTTTGTTTGTTCCTTCATCTGGTACATAGTCCTCTGCCTTTTCTACTTATCTCTCTTTCTGTGAATGTGATTTTTGTTCCACAGGCTTCAGGATTGTAGTTCTTCCTGCTTCTGCTGTCTGCCTTCTGGTGAATGAGGCTATCTAAGAGGCTTGTGCAAGTTTCCTGATCCAGTTCTTCAAACTCTTAATGCCATTTGCCACATCAGCAAGTGTCTCTGTGTTACAGCTAGAGTAATTTCAGAATAAGCACTTCATAAAAAGGCAAATAGCTATGAAATATCTATGTCTTGAAGTCTTGAGGAAAACACTGGCAGGTCAGCTGGAGGCTGGCTGGTCTGGGATGGTCTTGCTTACATGTCTGACAGTTGACCTGTCAGTGAGATTAACTCATTTCCCCTCCATGGCCTCTCAAGCAGGCAGCTCAGCTTCTGCACACAACAGCTGGGTCCAAGAGGGTAAGAATGGAAGTTCTCCAAGCCCCTGAGGCCTGAGCATGGAAGTCATACATAAGTTTCCTGCATTCTATTGGTCAGAGCAAGTCACAAGACCAGTCCAGCTTCAGGAAGTATGGAAATAAGCTCCACCTCCTGATAAAAGGAGCTCTCATTAATTTCTGGCCAAGTTTAACCTATCACCCAGAGTACTTGCAGTCTGCATAGTTTAAAATTATCAGAAATGTAAAAGCAATTCTCTAACAACAACACAAATTTCTTTTTAGTTGTTCATATTGGTCTCAGAGCTACATATATGTTACTGTGTTTATTCAGGTAAAGATGTTGACCAAAAAATTAGGTAGGAAGGGAGGGCAGGTAGATTTATTATCTTCCAATCTGAGAGGTAAGACTACAAAATGAAATTAAAACTTCTTAGAAAACAAATTTGCTTGTTTTTTCACAAAATTTATGTTTCTAGATAGATTAGAATTATTATTCTATTTAATCACAGATTACCTTTGGAAAATTTTGTTACAGTGGTTCTCAACCTGGCTGCATTATTGAATCTCCCAGAGAAGGCTCAGCCCCTGGAGATTCTGATGCAACTGTTTGAGGTTGGAAAATCATTTATTTGGTGTATGTCCAGCTTTTTTAGTTCTGCCCCTAATCCACAGAGGATATACCCTCTCTGCATGCCAGATCTTGAAGCATCAACGTTTTCTGACTTTTCTGTTGAGTTCAAGGCACAGCTTGGGTTTCAAGTCAAAATTACATTCTCTGTGGTCCTCTGACCCCAGAATTATTTACTTGGGCTCTGATAAACAATCCTTTTACAATCCTTCTAAATCCTTCATTTAGAGGCTGCAAAATGGTGGCCCACAGGCTATAAATGACCCAAGTTTTATTTGACCTATATACATACTGGTGGCCCAAACAATACATTCTAAAAAGAGGGGAGAGGAGTTAGGTGCCCACATTTATGAATCAGGAGGTTTCACCTTAAGACAAGAGTGGGGCTTCTCTTGAAAATTCTAAAGATCTGAGAAGACACAGTGGAGCTAATAGGCTCTACTCAGGCAGTGCCCCGTTTTTCAGTCTGCAGCAGTTTTTATACCTGTCTGCTTTCACTCATTTACATTATCTGTCTCAACTCTGTAAGCATTTGAGTTTGCACCCTTGTTCTAGTTCAATACCAGCTGCCATTTTATAATTGAAGATTCTGAGGTCTAGAATCTTGGGTGGCATTCATGGTATTGAACCCTTATGCTGTACTTGTTAGCACACCTATTATTTCATTTGGTTTTCATTTCAACCCTGGGAGGAAGGCTTTACTAACCCCATTTTATAGATGATGGAACTGAGGCTCAAAGAGGTTGAGTAACTTTCCCATAGGCACAAATAACTGGTCAGAGATGGAGCTGATACTCCAACCCAGGCCTTTGTGGGTCTAAAACCAGGCTCTTTGTGCTCCTCCATGGCCATTCTTGCCCACCATGATGACTGCTTTTTCTTGCCTCCAATCCCTTTCACCTCCTCTTCCCCCCCAACACCCATTTTACCTCTCCATTCGCACATTCTAACATTTCCTGCCTTCTCTCTCTCATCTCATATTGTCTGATCCTGTCCAGCAACTTACACCTATTAGTCCCAAGACTCATATTCCCATATCACACAGCATATCACAATAATAAAATAACTTGTTCTGAGGCAGGAAGGGGTCCAATTACCACCCATATAATTGGCAAAAGAGAGTCATTCATCACAATGGTCATGGGATTGGAGGTCATCAGAGCAATTCCATTTGTTGGACATTTTCCTGTTTGTTTCAGCCATGCCTTCATCACACTCC